>NC_088295.1:16757825-17101289 GCF_032854445.1 Liolophura sinensis
AGTCAGAGCTCTTGTGACAGGGGAGACAACTGACACAGTATCAGTACCCTGTTTACTCAATCCACAGTAGAGCTTCCACAGAGGCTTTAGTAAACTCAAGTCAATACTTAAACATGATGAACTGCCATTCCTGAAACAAAAACATGGTGTACTTGATACTATGGAACACTTGAAAGAACAAACTGTAAATATACTTATAGCTACATGTATACTCTTCATAAGCCCATCATTGATCTCAGCATAAAATATCATTAAAGTTACATGAACTAACTAAAGTACCACTGCATTCTGAACAGCCAATGCCTACAAATTGCCAACAGTGATGTTTAAAAGTGACTTAGGAAGCTAATAATCAGCTTGATATTAACTCTCGTCCAAAGTGAAGCGATGTTAGGGTTAAGACTATGAATTGAAAGTCACTATGATTCAGTTGAGTCTTACCTGTGCTCACTGTGAATGATCCTCAGAAGCAGTTGTATAACCTTCAATCTCTGACAGGAAGTCTGTTTACAGGCCACATAAATAAGACTGGCCCACAACTCCCCAGCTGGTAACACACGGTTCAGTGTATTGCTGAAAAACAAAGGTTTATTTGTACTCAGGTTGTGATCACGCCCATGATGGCTGAGGTGAATATATAGATCTACATCTGAATTCAACCATTAACAGATTAGGGTAACTGCCAATGATGAAATACATGGCAAGCCTATGATCAAAGAAATAATGATTTATAGATCCTAGAGTACATAATTAATATTATATGTTAAATAACCTGGATGCAGTTTAGCAGAAGATCAGAGATTCTAATGCTGAAACAATCTTCAAAGCTACAACAATGAAGTGACACCCCTTTGCAATGTGATGTACTGACTTACAAGGCTGAGTGTGAGAGGAGAATTCTGTTGAGGATGAGGTAGCCTGTGTCAAAGCCATCCCTCTGACTGGCCCACACTGTGAACTTGTATCCCCAGTCTGTACCACTGCCGTCTGAGGTGAAGCGGAAGTACAAGGTGTCACCTGACAACAATAACAATATTTACACTGAATGGCAATGGAAAAATACATACATTATCATGTAGACCAACCAGATCACATTCAATTTAAATGACAGTTTATGTAGCATATGTGCTTAAATGTGAGCTGAATGAGCTCACAAATCCTTCTTTATCTTGTACAAATTTTTCATTCCTTTTATATTTATATGCCAATTATAAATGTAACAACATTTACATGTAGCAACTTGCCAAACAAAATACAGTAACATTACTAATATCTATCATTCTTGGCCTTCTAGATATGTGCCACATATGTTTGCATTCTTTAGTCCATGTGCTATTAAAGTCACCCTTTATACAACCAAGTAAACCATAAGATAAACAGACTGTTTTTCTGGTAGCACGGAGATTGCTTTTAGAGCAGGTTTGATCACATGGCAGTGAGTCAATCAACAAAAAATTGGGAAAAAATCTGACACACTGCCATCTGATTATAACCCAAAGACAACATGTCAAGGTTTATACAGAATTCTAAGACTGCATACCTGGCACATCAAAGTTGTACCAGTTGGTATGTGATGTCCCACTGAACACCTTCTTGTCCTGGGTGTAACTGGCTGAGGTGGAGAATACCAAT
Source organism: Liolophura sinensis (assembly GCF_032854445.1). Classification (NCBI taxonomy): domain Eukaryota; kingdom Metazoa; phylum Mollusca; class Polyplacophora; order Chitonida; family Chitonidae; genus Liolophura; species Liolophura sinensis. The sequence continues at coordinate 16,759,458 of NC_088295.1, forward strand.
TCATCGCAGCCTTCCTCTGTGGCACATCTGAAACAGTCACATAAACATCCCCCAGTCTTCAGTTGAGATACAGTTGTAATGGCCAAGTGGTAAATATGTGCTGCACTAAAGACCACTAACAATTTATAGATGTGATCAATTGTCTAAGTGAGATGACCAGTTTTGGATTTCATGCATTGTCAAACATTTACTCCTTTTCTCCATACTTCTCTCAGTTTGAAAGATGCACGTGTAAAATAAACTATATGTACTACAGCAACCCTAGAAAACAGCGAATTAATTCTCTTCTGATGGCTCAAAATATTGATTCTATCTTTTCCAATATATAAATGGATATTTTGATGCAAGAAAAGGTAAGGATTTAATTAAAAAATAATGACTTTATTGGGTCAGTGTTGTTTATTTTAAACCGGTAAATGCAGAAGAGTTGAAATTTTAGAATGAGGCACCACAGATGTATGGAAGTCTAAAATCAACAAAGACTCCATAAAAAGTCATTATTTCTATTCTATCATACTTTAAACTTTTACATATTTATTTGACACGAAAGTGAAGGGAATGCAGAGCAAATTCCACAACAATCCCTTATTTCGCTGCAGACTCTTGTTTGCTGTCAACACCTGCTCTACACTGTCATGGAAAGGACCATACACACACAAAGCAGAGGGGTAAATCAATTAGCATGAGATTGTTGTTGCCTGCGTTAATGAATTTGTGGCCTGAACACCTGTGATAACCCCTACTTAGAAATGGTGTCGTCCAAGGTGGACTTTTGTGATGTGAGTCGTGACATGGGTAAGTTCCGAAGCGTGCATCTCTAATTTTAGACCTGTTGACCTGTGAAAAAATTCAAAGTATAATATCATTCTGAGTAGCCAGACATAATGCCACCAGCAGTTTTCTCTGTCACGACTTGAAGATACTCTTACAGATTACAGCATGTTTGAAGTGGTACTAGTCCAGCCTCACCTGGGGTCAAATGAGACGGAGAGGACGGTGGCCCCCGGGAAATGGAGGGTCTCCTCAATGTTACAGTTGTTCTTATAGTTGTGTTCTGACTCCTTGGTCTCCACAGAATAGCTGACTTCCTCCATCAGCTGGCAGGCTGTCTGAGCTACAGCCACCATGCTCTCCTGGTCACAGTTCTCTATCACCTTCTCCACAACCTTCACACACAAAGACAGTATGATAATTATTAGGATTATAAGTGAATATTGAAATACATGTCCCAAATACAAGGTCATTATTTCTTAAGATATTTGAGTGTGCTTGAAGGAAATTGTTTTCCATTAAAATATCTCATATTTAATAAACATAAATTTGTCTTCCAGTTTTTCCATTTGCGGTGTAACCTCATGGTTTTCTTACAAGTATATGCCCTAATATTGTCATTTACTGTGCACATCCATTATTATTATTTTATCTGTGATGTTTTGCTGTTTTAACATCAACTGCAACTTTACTTTGGTCTTAACATGATGGTGTCTCCTTGAAACAGACCAACTCAAATGTTAACAATGTTATAGTGCTGCTTCACCATGCCTGAACACCTAACATGAGGTCTCGTCATGTCCAAGTATACTGACACCAGATCGACCAGTGCTTTACCTATTATCCCCTAGCCAGGGAAGTAGCAAGATTTAAAAGCATCTGGTGCCGCTATTGAATTCTAGGTCTCTCACTTGTAAGGCTGACACTCTAATCTCTTGATCATTACAGTGTATTTTTTAAAAATAGCTGGGACTGGACGGTCTATAAATTACTCTGTCTATGTCAAATTCAAATTTCTGACATCCTATCTTTTGAAATGGGCCCTTCATTTAACAAGGGCCTGAGTGCAGAATGACAAGGTTTCTTATGGGTGTCAAAACTTTTGTGAGATCTGTGTTTTTTATACTACAGTAAACAATCAATCTACCTGGTGAAACTGCTCCCTGCTGTCTGAGCGGTTGAGCAGGTCGAGAATACAGGGGATATGCTGATGGTCCTTACAGCCCAGCACCGTGTAGTTGATGTTCATGCCTCTGGGCCAGTCTGCCAGCAGTAAGGAGAGAACCTGTCGACTGTACAGTACAGCCATGGCCGTGTTCACCTTGCCCAGGTACTCGCGGGAAGAGATCTTCTCCTGCCTCTCCAGCTCAGACTTCCACAGCTCACCGCTCTTGGTCTTCCTCTGTTTGAGGATTTCTTCCTGCACCTCCTTGTCTGGCGTGGCTATCAGCTTCTGGGTCTCCTCTGATGGCTCTTCTTTAGCCTTGTCTAGGGTTCTGATGAAAATGAGAACAACGAATACACTGAATACATTGAATACATTGCTCAATACACTGATCTAAATCCATAGCAGCTGGGCTTTACGGCAGTAACAACAGAATTTCGTTCAGTGTTTCTCGCTTGAAGGATGCATGAAAAGGAACTCAAAAACAAAGATTATGTTTCAATGCCAAATAAAGAAAATTATGCCCCAGAATTTTCGTAAAAAAAAGCATTTTGGGGGGATTTTTATACCTATTAAATACCATCCTATGTTATGCACATTTTCCGCTAACGGTCAGATTTTTTCGGAATTTATGTCATTGTTGATGTTGTTCGGAACTCAGTGAACACCCCCGAAGTGCCCCTAGCGCGCTGAACCGCTTTGCTCCATGTGGGCAAGGTGACATGTACACAGATACTGCGTGGCTTCTTCAGGCCAGTTTAACACCGCCTCCACACCCATACACCCGGCCCAGTTCAGTCTGTTCACCACACTCCCACCCCAATTTGGCCAGACCCATTCAATCTGTCCCCCAGCCTTATCTTTAAAGAGGGATCATTGTTGACCTCAGCACTGCAAACTACTTAATTTCCAGACTGACTGCTGGGGCCTTAAGAACTTTATGTACTATGAAGACATTTTTTACCCCACAAAGTGAAAATTGAAAAAACACATGATAATCAGCTCATTAAGGACTAAAACCAAAGCATATCATGTATCCTTTAATAATTTTCCCTATGGCATTTAGTCTGCCTATTATAATGCATGTGTTCTATAAATTTCAACCTTGATTACAAATTCATCTCTTTTCTTAAAAAATGTGTACAAATCTATTTCTATGTTGCACTTCACAAAAAAAAAAATGGAGCAGCACTCAGTGGAACCTGTGAGCCCTAGCATCCTAAACAAACACATACTCAGAAACAACATACTGAACAAACTGGGTAGTACAAAATGCATAAAAGTTTCATAAAGACTTTCCACAAAAGCCAGGAATAAAATGGAATCTTAAATAAGAAACATTATAGACTGAAAATAGGAACACCTATCTTTAGAGTTGAGTTTGAAAAGAAGATGTAATTAAAATAGAGACCAATACTCAATTACACGTATCACAGATAACAGAACTGCTACATACAATTGCCACAAAAATGTTTTGCAAAAGTTCATCTCAGAATATGAAAACACATGCATTAAAAACCAAGGAAATGATGTGGATGTGAGTTGCAAATAGACAGTTGTGCTAAGCAATAAAATACACAATATGTTAACAAATTATCTGACTAGTGATTTATGCTGGATTTAAGAACGTCTCCTACAATGCACACCAGACTGTGACACTTACTGCCGCTCTGATTTCTTCTTCAGACAGAACAACTGGATGCCCTGATCTATGGCCTTGTCCCCAGGGTTGGAGGTTTCAGGTGTGGACGTGTTCTTATGCCTGTAAGGTGTGCATCAAAAAAGTTCAACACTGTAAAACCTGTATTATTTAAGACTATATACATGTTGTGTACACGCAGCTTTATAAAGCTGTAAGTTAGCTAATCACTGGTAGATTTATAATAGGGTGAAATATAAATGCTATGTTCACACTAGGAGTTACCTGTAGCTACTGTAGTACCTCTAGTCACTGTATTTTTTATGACATAATCAGACCAGTCACATGGGCATAAACAGAAAGCATGACTTAATTCAAATGCTTATTTCAAAACAATTTTCAATTCAAGGAAGAAAGTACATACCATTTCTTTGTAAGCTTTTTTATTTCATCAGGTGTCTTGTAATGCTCTCCTTCCAAACTTCAAACAAAGAATACCTTCTATTAGTAAGGGTTGTACACCTTCTATTAGTAAGTCTGTACACCTTCTCTCATTTTCCAATGGCCACACTCATCTACTCATATTACAAGTCTATTTCTGATACACCACAGGCATGTGGAACAAAACTGAATCCTACATTACACATCTTTGTTTTTAAATATGAACTACACCAAATAACACAGAATATAAAGATTAATCCTATGTATTCAAGGTCAAAAAAATTTGAAACTTGTGCTTCCAATTTTCATGGAACCCTTATTAGGCAGCATATTGTTATGTATGACTATTTAACGTTTTCATGTACTGTTAGTCTGCAGACCTTTGTGAAAGCATAACAGGCCCTGTTATATGTGTACAGCGCGGACCGGATCGAAAGCACCTTGTTCAATGCTTCGTTTATTTCATTGGCTGTTAATTCTGTGTTTAAGAATAGTTGAATCCACCTGGAACGTATATAAGCCGTGTTTTCTGTGCAGAGAGGAGGTATTTTTGCTGCATCCGCTGGGAGCCAGGAGAGTGTGCGACGCTCTCGTATTGAGTCCATTATATTGATATGAGCTGGTGATGCCAGTTTCGTTTGGGAGGACAGTTTTCTATGCCGGCACCGTTTGTGTACCACAGTTGTACTGATGTCTGGTATTAGTGAATTTCTGCGGAAGTCACGTTTATTGGTGTTCGGATCTTTATTATGATTATACAGTGTTGACTGTGTAATTTGTTTAACACGCTGACCTCACCTGACCGACAAGGTCGTCACGGACTCTAAACTGAAGTTTTCAGTTTTGTAAAGGACGTTCGTTCTGCCACAAGGTGACATTACTCTACGTCTCTGAACGGCTCGTTTGTGAGTTTCTGCGGGAGCTGTGACTGTTCTAAAGTGGATTATACCTCTATGCCTGGATTTACCCTGTGTTGTGCTCTGCGGGTGTGACGTCATTCAAAGGCTTGACTGTTCCAGTTCTGTGTAACCTGTGTACTGTGTTCGCGTTCGCTAACCTAGCAAAGTACCTGACTGGGACAATTTGTGACTTGTGTGAATTGTGTGTTTATCCCATGGTCTTTACGTTGGATCTCCTGGAATACGTTCCTTGGGATGCAAAGGTGAACTGGAAACTTTTAAAGACCGGTAATACTGATGTGTATGTTTTTTTAATGTTGTTGTTGTTGAACTGTCTGTAAAACTGTACGTCTCATTTTATATATAAACATTGTTTACATTGTAATATTGAGTCACTGAGTCTGTTTTCTGTTGCTGTTTTCAATACCGTAACAATATAGTAAGTTAATGTTTGAATAGTTGTACAGGTGCTGTATGTATCATGACAGAACATGAGAACAGAGCACTAACTTTTCCTGAATGGCTAAGACAATAGCAGCTGTATTCCCTTCATTGACATCATACAGGAATCGGAGAACATCCAGTGGGACTTTAAGTTGATCATGGAGGGTCTGTTACAGAAAAACACACATTTCCAAAGTCTGTCACAATTCATCAGCATTAAATCACATCAGTTATACTTGCAATAAATCTGGAAAAAATCTGAAATCATCACAACATACTCACAGTAAGAAGCAAACAAGATATTAAGAATAACTTTAAAATTTACAGGATTTAAATGGTTTACCAGTCGAATCTTGATCTTACAGCAGTAGATGCAGTTAAACTCTATTAAAGGTATTGTTCACTGGGTTAAATAGCTGTGACATCTCAAGTACAGGAGTTTGTGACATCTACCAGATCTCTCATTAACTGACTGGCCCATGCTGAAATGTCTACAGCAGGCCCATGTTCAAAGATAGGATGTCAAAACTTTGCCAGACCGACAGCTTAGTCAGCAAAAAATTACACAACACTGAACAGAGGTTGCGTACTGTCTAATGGTTTTATAGCAGTATCTATCACATTGCGGTGGTTCAACAGTCTTGAGTCAGAGTGAGCTGAAGAGTTGTGAGTGCCGACATGATAGTAAGGTATAGTGCCACCAATAAAGCAGGTTTACACCCGTGTGGTAACAGCAGAGTACTGTGCTATGTACCATATTTCTTCTAATTTTTGGGACACCTGATCTGGTCGTTGTAGCCAATATACATGTAATTGTAGCAGAAATATTAAGTTTCTTTTTTCTGTTTTCAGCACTACTAATATCTTTCCCCAAAATTAGAACAACCTTAAACTTTGGTTGTAACAGCACAGAACTATACAGTAGCAGTTTATTAAGTACTTTAACCACTTCCTATCGCTCACTTATTAAATTCCTCAAATTTTTCACATGTGAAAGAGCAACTTTCAGGGCAATTTATGCATATTTACAATTTGTTTTTCTAGACAAAACTACACTGGTTGGATTGACCAATTTCAGGAAAAAGGATAATTTTAACTGTCTACAAAAAAGAATGCCTTCAGAATAAGCTGGAAGAAAACCAAAAAAAAAAAAAAAAAGGTGACTCAAATACTGCAGTAATACCAAAACAAACAACTTAGAACTGAAAAGCTACCTGAAAGTACATCTTGGTTTTTTCATCAATGCCCTCCATGCATTTCTCCTTGATCTCTTTATCACAGGATGAGTCAGAGTCAAGAGAATAGTCTGAGTCCTCGTCGTCGCTGGTAACAAGCTCCTCCTCCTGACTCTCTTTGATTGGTATGCCAGGCTGATCCTGTATTTTGATCCCCTTTTTTTCCGAAGCAGCCTCCTTTTCTGGATCAACTGATGAGCCTGTCGCAGACCCTGGCCTGATCACTGTACCCTCAGCAGTTACAGGTTTTTTGGATTTCAACTTTGCTGATTTTACAGCATCTTTTAAAAGTTTGGCATTCTTTCTTTCGTGAGTGTACATCATTAAAGACAGAACCTATGGAGAGTAAAATGGAGGAAATTATACAAATACTTTGCAATCTTATGTTACACATGACTCCCTGAAGTAAATATCTGAAAACTAATGATCCAGAATTTATTTACAGTTTTATGACAATCTTTTATTTCATTTCCTGATCTTGTTCAAGAAAAGACTGAATACAGTTTCTGCTGGTTTTTCTACAACTTTATGTGTCCCATACAAGTATTAATTTGGGTATTTGAGTTTCTTCGCAGCCTGTAAAGCCACTATAAAGTGGTCATTCAGTCAACCTATTTCGTGTTTGGTATGGCAAAGAATTAACAACTAACAAATTAACAAATTCAAGACAAAATGAGGCTTAAAAAGAGCTTGGAAATCAGCCATAAAGGTGCAGCAAACTGGTCAATCAGGAGTTAAATCCTAATATAAACTACTTTTTCAACTGTTCCGCATTTAAAATGGAAGCCTTGGATGCTATTAAGATTGGCCAACTTTATGATTTCTTAAAAAGTAAACAATAGCCAGTCTGAACAAAACATGCCGAAGTAACACCATGGAAGCATACAAAAAGGTTGACAGTACAAATGTTGATTTTACTGATGATGCCAGAAAATTACAAATGTATTCACTGAGGATCAATGGAACAGTGATGTGATGGGGTTTCGGTTGTCATGACTGCTCGCAGCCAGCCATTACCTCAAGATCTTTGAGTAGCCATTGTCTACTGAAGCCGGTGCCTTGGCTGGCCATGTAGACGACACACTGAAGAAAATCCGTCTGGTAGAGCTCTGTACAAGTCCTTTCTGTCATCAACAGGAGGGTTTTACTAAGGGCCTTTAGGGCAAGGGAGAGCACCCAACTCTGCTCAACACTCAACACCTCACCTGAAACATAACACCAGTGATAAAATTACAAGCATGGCTTAAGATACAAATGCTGTCAAATACTTATTGTTACAAGTGTAATCATGTACAAATAATGACAAATACGACATCTAAAAATTCCCAGACCAAGGCCAGGAATGACCCCATACCACAGAAACCATTATTTCATTAAGAATATAAGATTCTAGAGGATATCAATCATGAGTTAATGCATCACTGCACACAGGTATTGGATGCCTGTGGCTACAATGGGACAGAGTGGAAGGCTCAAGCTTGCACATGTGGTATGACATGCTTATGTTACTTCATTGTTGCATTGTTACAAGACTAGCGACATTTCCCTCTCACCTTTCTTCAGTCTTGTAATGATATCTTTGGTGATCTGCATGAATATTTCCAGGTGATCAGAGTGCAGGATGTCCAGCTGAGAGGAGGCACACTCCACATATTTGTCCTTCACCTGCCAAAACAAGATAGCCTGGACAAATACCCTAAAAAAGCTCATAATACATAGCACTTACAAATTTTAGCTTACTAACACACAGGTAGCCATTACTAAAGTCACACACAGGTAGCCACTACTAGAGTCACACACTTGTAGCCATTACTAGTGTCACACACAGGTAGCCATTACTAGAGTCACACACTCGTAGCCATTACTAGAGTCACACACTCGTAGTCATTACTGGAGTCACACACAGGTAGCCAGTACTGGAGTCACACACAAGTAGCCATTAAAAAACACAAGAACAAAAGATCTTCACTCCAGCAATAAATATCACCGACAATAACAAAATGTGACAGCATTTATCAAAATATAAAATAAATTGGGCAATATGGTAATTTTGAATATGTTAGGAGTAATCATCAAGACAGTGGTGCATTTATATCTATACATTACAGCTCTTTTGGAGTTGATTACAGATGAACATGTTTCATACTGAGACAGGATTGTCAATAAACTCACAGTCTGCCTCTTCCTCGTTTTCACATCAATGAGCAGAGTCTGGTGTGTAGCTGAGAAATGTTTCAGAACAATTCCATTTTTAACATCTGTTCCCACTAGGTCATATGTCACTGATGTTCCAATGGTCAGTATCTGAAAAAACAAGCACATATCTATTAATCATGTATCGGGGTGTATAAACTGAAAATTATTTTAAAGAAATAACTAAAATCATCACGTAACATCACACTTTTCTGGTTACCTCAGTAATAATGTTATGAACAATCAGAGAACTTTTTTTTCACAGGTTTTTTAGAACCTGTTTACAACAATTTCACACAATATAATGAGTAAAATAAGAAGAGAAAAGAAAACTCACCTCTGGAAATCCAGCGATTATGAAAAGTGCAAATATGGAGGAGAGATCTGGTTTCTGTAGGAAAAAAATTTCAAAATCATTTAAGACGGTCAGTGAAATGGTCCAAATATTGTAATATACATACTATACGTTAACCTGTCTGCAAGAATGATTCTGAATTACTTTCTTGGTAACTGGATCATGTCACATTTATAAATTATTTCTCAAACAGCTGCAATTAGGATGTTTGGAAATGAGATAAATGTCACTGAAATTCAAAAGAAATTTTTTTATTTTTTTTTTTTATATCTGTTAATTTTGTTTTATAACCAAAGTGGATGCCAGTATTGTTGAAAATGAGAAATTCACTCAAAAGTGTGTTAATTTTAAGTCAAACTCATTTCAAAATAAAATAACAACTGAACTTCAGTCCAGATTGTCCTGAATCAAGACTGTTGAAGGCACCCCCAAGGTTTTAATTTTTATAAACAATACCTGATAATCTGAGAAAGCCATAAAAGCTGTGATATAATTGGATTTGGATGGAAAACTCCACGGGAAGATGGACAATCAGCTTGAACAATGCTACGTGCTTCTGGTTTCAACATTATAATCCATCAAGTGCTATCAGGTATAGGACTTACCTGTCTGTTGTTATCCAGACAGTCAAATTTGCTTCATCACTACAGACAGACCATTCAACACGTGAGTGATCAGGTGTAGTAACTAGAGAACTCACTTGTCTGAGGTTATCCATACACTCAGAGATGTGCTTCATCACTACAGATAGACCATTCAAAACGTGAGTGATCAGGTGTAGTAACTAGAGAACTCACCTGTCTGAGGTTATCCATACATTCAGAGATGTGCTTCATCACTACGGACAGACCATTCAACACATGAATGATCAGGTGTAGTAACTAGAGAACTCACCTGTCTGAGGTTATCCATACACTCAGAGATGTGCTTCATCACTACAGACAGACCATTCAAAACGTGAGTGATCAGGTGTAGTAGCTAGAGAACTCACCTGTCTGAGGTTATCCATACACTCAGAGATGTGCTTCATCACTACAGGCTTCCACTCTGGAGTGAGGTAAAGCTTCCTGAGGATTCGGGACAACGGCCAGGCCCAGTCTAAACAACTCCTAAGGTAAGGAACAACTTCACAATATTATGGTCAGGAAATAAAACAAGGAAGTTCTCCATACCTACGTTCACCAATTTCTGAGCATCAATGCATTTTGAGTAAATTAAGAACTACATGTAATAGTGTGCAAATAATAAGATGAAAAAACATTTATAATTTAACTGATAAACCACAGATGCTAAGATTCAAGGTAAAAAAAAAAACACTTTTCATGCTGTAAGAACAATTTTGTCTAGATTTACTCTGCATAAAATATAACAAATGTTTTATAATATAATTTGCAAATATAATAAATATTTCTACTGGTCAGATGTACAACAGCTGGATCTAGCCAACAATCATCATAATGATAAAAACAAAACTGACTTTATATACAGTTCAGTACCATTCTAAACACTTTGCCCCAAAATCAAAAAGGTATTCTATGGTGTTTTGCCCCTCTTGTGCATCTTTCACAGTGTTCGTCATTTCATGCTTCACGGCCGCATCAGCAGTCTGCAACACAAGAACAAGAGACATACAGGTGAATCTGTACCCAGCAATACATGTACAAGCAAACTGCGTAATAATCATTAAATAAGAAAGTGACAAACACGTTAGTTTTGCTTCAACACACTGCTTCTTCCACTACTTTCAACTTTAAAGGGTTTAAAATCATTGAATGGGTTAATAGTAACGTACGTGGATTTCCTACACTAAAATGTCATGCTGACATGTCCATCCAGTGAAAGTGATACGCTTCATCAATATTTATACTCCGGCCATACATGTCTGCCAGCTACCTGCGGATGGTTGTTGGTTTCCCCTGGGATCTGCCTGGTTTCCTCTCGCCATAATGCTGGCCGCCATCGTTTAAGTGAAATATTCTTGAGTACGGTGTAAAACACCAATCAAATAAATAAATAAATATATTTATACTTATAGATCATTTTTTATACCAACATCTTTTGGCAAAAACTGAAGCAAAACAGTATTAAAATTTATGGAAATGAAGTTACCTTTCTTGTGCTTCTGGTTAGCAGCATGCCTAACAAGCCCATGGCTAAATGTACAGTGTTCACCTCATGACCACTGTCTCTCCTACAATACATAAACACACATCATAACACAAGAGTTTAGCCACTTACATTGACATGTGGTCTGTTAAATAAGCGAATGATAACAATTGGTATGGTCTGATTTGTTTGGTTTGGATTTAACAATGCTTTCTACATCACTTAGTCATCTTACAACAATGGCATTACAAGTTTCATGTATATTTAGACAATTCTTGATGATGTAGGTTCTTCCCACCATAATGCTGGCCACCTTCATATAAGTGAAATATTCTTGAGTATGGTGTAAAATTCAATCAAATACAAAAATATATAAATAATGTATATTGCAAAGACACAATGCAGGTTTATATCAGCTCTTAACGTTAGTTTTACCATGAAATGGATGAATGTATTGGAAATGTACCTCACAATCTTGAAGAGAAGTTGCAGGAAAGACTCGTTGTTGAAGTTGTAGATGGAATCAGTTTCAATCTTCTGTAACAGAAATGCAAACCTTAATATTAAGTTTCGAAAGATTCTGCTGCATTAAAAGGTATTACTTGTCCATTAAAGGCATGTAACCTGGCTCAGCCACATACATGGCATCCAAATGTATTAGTACCTACATGTATCACCTGTCTATAAGAGAACATAGAAGGTCTTCCTTTATGTTTGCCTAGCTCTAACAGAGGCTTAAAATGGAATCTTCCGGTCAATGCAGGTCAATATTATAATGTACTATTTCTCTTTATTATACCTATACATACAACACTCTCTTGCAAGATACAATAAAACAGTGATTTTCTTTGTATGAATACCTTTCAAAATGATTCTGTGATAAGCATACATATATCATACATCCTACAGTATAACAGATATCCCTAGTGTCCCACCCACAGGTGATCTCACCTGATCCACCAGGGGCACCATGGCCCCTAGCAGTCCCATGATTCTCTCCTGGGAGTGGATTGCAAAGGCCTCCTCTTGTCGTACCTCTAGCTGTTTCTCACATTCACTTTTCACCTCACCTGTCCAACACAAACACCCAAACAAAACACTAAAATACTAATTCAGTGTGGTAATGTTTTGAAACGTAACATTTGTCTTTTTATAACTATTTTTTCACATATTTTAAAAGGGTCGCAGAATTTGATTAAAATGATTTAAACCAGTGGTTGCAATATCCAAAAACGTACATCTTATAACTCCATTTTTATCAATCTGTCATATATACATGTATTAATCTTACATCCTGATACACGCTCAGAAAACTTGGTGTCTACTTACCTTCTGCCTCCTTGGGTACAGTGAGCAGACAGTGCATGGCTATGTCAATACACTGGTTATGAAGTTGGACAGCGGCCTGCTGGTAGTCCCTGTCCCCCTGCTGTGAGTGGGTCTCAGTGCCATAGATGTAGTTAACCAGACAGAGAGCCAGTGTGGAGTACAGCAGCCAGACATGTTGATGGATATACGCCTGCAGCAGGCTGTCACATTCACGCTTTGTGTTCTTCACTGTCATGAAGAAATTAAGGATAACTTTAAGCAGCAGGATCCAGTTGTTTGAAAGTGTATCAGCTTATACTGGTTGTTATTCTTTAAATCTTTAGTCAAACTCAGCAGCCAATGCAGTGCTCCAAAGTCAAAGTATATCAGCAACAGTTTTATTTCTTTATTTAATGTAATGTTACACAATTTTTTTAGGCTAAGTACAAAATTGAAGACCAGAAGTTAAATCTGATATTAAGTCTTAAAGCGGTTTGAACAGCCTGGCCCAGGATATTTATCTATTTATTCATGATTCGTATTTTACACCAATCTACTCAAGAACATTTCACTTATACAACTGCAGCCAGCCTTATGGTGAGGAGAAACCAGACAGAGCCCGATGAAAGCCCACTACCACCTACAGGTTGCCGCCAGACTTTCCATGTATAACAAGAGAATTTGCAAAAATACACTTATACAAGTGACATTTCCTAATGTAGAGAAAGATAAAATCTACAGCTTGATTGACAAAGCATCACAGGCAAGATGCAAATCTTTCAAGGAATTAATGTTTCGTTTAGATGTTTATATGCCATACGACGACGAGTAGTCATAAGGACCAGTCCATCCCGCCAAACTGCTGCCGCCACTGAAGTATCATGCCTAAGACACCAGACACACTCCACCTAATCATATTACACTGACACCAGGCCAACCAGTCATGTTTCCTTGCTCTAACCTCTCAGTTTTGAGAACCAAACCAGGCAGCAACAAGTATCAATCTTAAAGTCATTGGTATCAACCGACCTGGTTCTGATCACAGAGTCTCCCGACTTCCAAGACGGATGCTCTAGCCATTAAGATGTCTATAAATTGATTAATATGTTAACACTTTTTTTGATTAATTCTTCCTCAAACATAAGTTTCTATAAAGTTCTTAGTCTTAACATCACCCATCCAAGTTCAGAGGACAAGCACACTTACACTTCACCATAGGGAACTTGGTAATGTCATGTTCAGAAGAATGTCTGAAATGTATGAAAACAACAGTAAGTTTACCATTGCTCTAATACAATGCACAGGTAAGTCATCACAACTTAGCCAACATACATGTGTTTAGGGCAAAATTGCTCTCTACAAGCTACTGCATAAAGTTGGATGTCTTTAATATCACAAATTTCAAAACAAGGCAAGATATACAGTTTTACAGCCATTTGCTATAGTTACAGTTTCATATATTAAAATTTTACAGTAACACATTATTAAAGGTGACTAAACAGAAGACAAAGTAGTCATTGTAGATCAAAGTCATGAGATATGACCACCAGGTAAGAAGTGATTATAACACATCTGACATCAACATACAAGATACTACTGAATCAAGGTAATAACACATCTTTTGCTATGAATTCTTTCAAAGTATCTTACAATGCAAAGGTTCCTCAGACTAGCAACAGAAACCATTCACTTCTGATCAATAGTGAAGTTTGATTTTAAAGAATTATTTGATACAAGAATATTAGATCCCCGTAAACATGCTCTTACCCTGAAGGGAAGGACTCTGTGATGTGACAACCCAGACAAAGGTCAAAATCTTCACACACGTTACAGTGAATACGAGTTCCAACAATAAATGACTGGCACTTGTTACATTTATACCTGAAGGAAACAATGGCAAAATGGAACATGTGAAAACAATTCAAAGAATGCTTTGCACGTAAGTGGTCACAAACACCACTGATTTTGGTGAATGTTGAAAAAAAAAAAAATGTAAAGATTATAAAATATCACATTTTGACACTTCACCATTCCTTAGATACAGCATGCACAAATACGGAGATGATGATTCTATAACATAATTTGATAAAGGGCATATTACATAAACTCCTAGAAGCATTTCAAAGTGGTATACAGTACTGGTAATCACATAAAAGGTATTGCACTCTATGACCTTTTATATGAGCACAAAACATGTTTTTATTTTTATTTTTTTTGTTCACCGGTATCACTGATACATATTCCCACTACTGTTGAAATCAGTTCAAATCCTATGAAATACCTCAAATTGTAATAACTGGTTTTAGAAGTAGGTGCAGCAGTGGGTGCACAAACAACATTCTGTTCTAAATGAGCATATCCTGAGAAGTACCAGCACTTACATGAGGTACACCATGTCATGATCATCTGTGTGTTTTGAGTTATCACTCTCTGCATACGGCTTAACACCTCCTGTCAAATATACCACAATTTAACATAACAAAATCCTGAATTTTCACATATCCAGTCACATGACATAAGATTTACTCCAGAGCCCTGGATATTTTCTAAACTTTAATTGACACAAAGGCAATCTTCATGATCACCATAACACATGTACTGTACAAGGGGTTGATTTCCCCACCTGTGCCCTCCTATGTAGATGGCCAATGCTTCATGACCAGCTTTACCATATCGCTGACATGTACACTATACATGTAAAGATTTGATTTCCCTGTTTTGCTCACCAGATTAGCATGCACCACACAAGTTCATATTTCATGACTAGAGCTTTGATTTCCTTATTTTGCTCACCAGCTTAGCATGTAGCACATATGTTCAGATTTCATGACTATAGGTGTTGCTCACCAGCATAGCATGTAGCACATATGTTCACATTTCATAACTAAGGTTTGATTTCTCTGTTTTGCTCACCAGCATAGCATGTAGCACACAGGTCCATGTCCTCACACTGTAGACACCTGTACCTCCGCCCAGGCAAGGTCACAGAACAACCATCACAGCTAATCTCCACATCCAACAGGTCTGAGAACTTGGCTACAAACATCTGTATTGGCTGAAATCAAAAAAGGAAATAGTGAAACTATCAAATTCTTTATCAAGTTTTACTGTATCCAAACAACCTTCATTTACAGCCATGCAAATCCTATCAAAAAGCAAATATTCCCAGAGACTAATTTACTTTACATAAAATCCTATTTCATTTTTTCCCAAATTTTTTAATTATTTCCAAAGCTACATCTTTTTTGAAAAAGAGGAAACGGCCTGTTCTGACTGAGGCTTCTAAACAGGTAATTTTCTTTCTCTAATAAATTCAATCCATACATTCAGCCTGCCACGTGTTGACGTGGCAATCTGAGGAGCCTACCTTGCGTTCCTCGGAGGATACCCCATCATGTTTGTGGTACCAAGTAGAGAAGCCTTTGCCAGAGTCGGCACTACATTCCTGAAACCAGGTCTTACATTGCTCATACTCGCGCAGTTCTTTGTTCTCTTCCTGCTCAGCCACTGTACGATCACGCATCTTCACTGTCTCTGAGAGAATGGGAAACAAAAAAATAAATGTTACAAACTGAAAAGCCTATACAAAGTAGTTAGATGCAAGTTTCTTGAGTCTGATAAGGCTGATATCACTCTGTCGTATTTTGTATAATCTATGGTGCCATCATGCAAACATATGATCACCGGAATATCTTGCTAAAGAAACAGAACATTTGAGATGTGTTGTTTGGTGTCACAACAGTAATTAGCTGGGTTGACAGAAGTGTTGGAATTGAGTTAGCAAGCAATTCAAACTGAATGCCATGTAAATTTATTCATTAGTGGGTCACAGAACTGACTTTCAAAATGAAGTGAGAAAATAACCCATCAGAAATCAAATGCTAACAAGGGTTACCTTTAGCTATGTCGAAGAACAAAGATGGAAGTTTGACCTCAGAAATGAAGGAGAAGTCATATGGCTGCAAACACAACACAACATTACATTAAAGGGATACAAATTGATCATCTTTTGTCCTCAATAAAGATGTCCAATAACAATACTCTAAAATAGGTATAGAATTCAGTTTTAAAGGATGTGGTAAAATTATGTAAATAGAGCTTCCTTGAAAGTGCGCAAAATTTTGCATCCAGTAACATTCAAATTTGTACGAAACTACATGTAAACAATTAAATCTTGTTACATATGAGATGACATTAATAGTATATAGTCCTGAGTATAACATTTCTGGGTTAAAGTGATTTGCTTTGTTGTCAAGATGACAGATACAGTCGCAAGAGATTAAAGGCTTACCTGCCACTGAGTGTCCAGGAAGTGCAGCAAACAAGCCTGTATGAAGTCATAGGCATTGGCCATATTCCTGAGAGGGAAAATACTAGAAGAATTAAACTAGATGTTTGATTGGTTTAACTCTGTACAGTACACTTTATAGCCTATACGATGGCCATCAGGTCTTTAGGGTAGGCAACCGGATTAGTCAAGAGTAAATCCTACGTGTATGTCAAAATGTAATATGACCTGGTGTAATATACCTTGTTATATATCACAATTTAGCCCTCTGTGGGTACCAGGAATCTCATCCACATGTATGTACAAATTTCAAGGCATATTTTCGAGTGTGTGATAAAATTCCTGAGTATGTGATAAAATGTAGGGGATCGCCACCAAAGCCATAGACATACCTCTTGAGCTGTCGTCTCTGGGTCCCCTGGAAGGAGTCGACTAGCCGTCTGATTAACACATAATAGGATTTTCTCACCCTGGACTCTAAATCCAGACCACACCCATCCAGACCCTCCGCATAATGTTTGGCAAAGGAATCTTGGAAGGACAACATCTCTGACAGGAACAGCACAGTTGGGATCTGTTAACAATGAAATATCCCGTACCATGTGAGGTAAAATAATACATTCTTTGAAATTTGTACAACCTCAAGCACACTGAAGTATCCAATCACATCCACACAGTCAGAACAAAGTGGATTGCAATAAATGATTGAGGAAAAAAAAACTCTCAGTAAAATACTGTGTTTCACCCAAAGTTTGGTATGGAAAAGCGAAATTTTAGACGCACATGATGCCCTGAGAATGATACTATTGACATTTAAGATTTTCTCATAAGAATTTAATCCATCTTCGCGAGAATAAAAATCTATAATAATGGATAAATCAATCACAATAAGGCAAAATGTGTCAGATGAAAATGCTAAACTTTCGATGAAATACAGTAATGTGATTTAGCAGGAATTATATGTTACAAACAGAAGGGAAGTGTTTGAGTGAGTGAATGAGTGCTTGGGGGCTTAACGTCGTACTCTACAATTTTTCAGTTTTTCTGACGATGAAGGAATCCTTAGGATTTATGAAATGTGCCTCCTTGCAGCAGGGAGGATTTCTACCCCTCTTTTATCTAGTACTGCTTCACTGAGATGACTTACCCAAGGCAAGTAAGCCGCCCCGCCCGAGCCATTATACTGATACGGGTCAACCAGTCGTTGCACTATCCCCTATATGCTGAACGCCAAGCGAGGAAGTTAAAACTTCCTCTTTTAAAGTCTTAGGTGTGACTCTACCCAGGATTGATCCTGGATCCACCGCTCCCGAAGCGGACGCTCTACCAACTGTGCTATCTGGGCCGGTTGGAAGTGTTTGATTCAGACCACTTGACAAACATGAATACTAGGATACAATGAAGCTGTGATATGGCTGCTGTTCATGTTAACTTGAGAGTGTATGCACGTACATGTACCTAGATTCTTCAACTCTCTTGGTTGTCTATTAAAGCATATTCTGAAGGCATTATTGTATGTAAACTGATAAAATTATACTTTTGGAGAAGCCCTGGAATTGGCCAATCCAATCAATGTAGTTCTGTCTCCAGAATCATACTAGAAATGTTCATAAATTGCACAGAAAGTTGCTCTTTCATATGCAAAAAGACTGAGGAATTAGGGTATATACTGACTTGGAATATGTTATCTTCACTGGTCTGCCTGATGAACTCTGAGGCAAACATGTACACCTCTGCCACAGCCTGAGCATGCTGAGATCTCTCCTGTAACAGCCGATTTACCCTGCAACCAAAAACAGCGTACTGCTTAAGCTGTCACAAACACATACATTTCTACATCTATAAATAAGTCAAACTTTGAATATGGGTACTTCTGAAAATGATGGGAAGTATGAAGCCTCAATTAAACTATTAAAGTGAAGACAGAAACACTAGCAATATGGATAGCAGAAGTAGAATTCACTCATATAGATGTCAAGAGAGCATTATTTTAACAAATGAACAGTCAGTAATCACACATCTGTATGCATCTGTTTTGTAACACAAGAACCCTAATTTCAACACTCATTTTTCATTACCCTACCTTTTGTGGATTCTAAATTCAAAGAACATGAAAATGGTAGAATCTCACTGAGTCTCATTTTGAAACACACTGAAGAAATTGTTGGAAAATAATACACAAATCAATATGTTTTCATTAGCCTCACCTTTCTGATGACCAAGCAGGATCTCGTACAAACTCAATCACCAACTTAAAGGCTGGGTACTTCTCAAATCCAACTGAGTCAAAGTCAGCCTGTAATAAAGATGTATACGAAATTAACCTCATAAATTACAGAGAGATCAACAGTGATACAATTAATGAGAAAGAATCTCTTCCACCCTTTGCATAGTTATGACACTACCCATCAGTTTGGATTACCCGTAGTAATTTACTGGTCTTCTAGTAATTAATAAGCCAAACAGGCATTAATTTAAAACTGTCCAAACCAAACCCATGTGCAGAATACGTAAGTGCAATACAAACAGATTTACCTTAATCAGCTTTTCCAGCCCTGTATACAATTTCTTGTTAGATACCTTCTTAAACAATTGCTTACTGGTTTTCTGCTTGAGCTGAAAAACAATCAAGGTCATTGTTTTCAAGTACAAATTAATCCAATCATAACATCTTTATTTATCAGGTAGTCTTATATATCATAATGATGGATTTATTAATCAAAGGTAGCTTATTTTGTTTTACAATGAAAAGTGTTCTTCGTCAAGGCCTTCAAACATAAAACAATATATATAAATTAACTGTACTTCAGTATCAGTTCACATCACAACACATTATGATTGTCAGCTTTTAAGACAGAGAATTAACAAATGTACTAAACTATGGAAATATTTATGAAGCTTACCTCATGTTTTAACTGAACCTTGCTCAGGCCAGCAAACTTCAACAGGTACAAGGCTTTCCCCTTACACAGTATAACTATACATAAGAAAGAATTCCAGAATAATAGCACTCAAGAGTTGGGACAAAGAAAAAAAAACACATTAACTCTGTACAAGCATGTACACTAAAATATATCAACTGCTGACTTGAAAAAAGGAAGTTAGATGATTTGGAACCACACATAGTACAAATGACATTTCATATACCAATTTATATATTAAGTATGAACTAGAAATATTTATATTAAACACATGTTGTGTCAGAAAAGTACCTGGGACTCCTTTAACAAAGCGTACTTAGCTTTACGTGCACTTAACTTCCATGGAGACCAGTACTGTCGGTACTACGTCGCCATGGTAGTTATGTGAAATGACGCCCAGGTCATCAATTTTGGCCAATATCATCATGTATTTTTACATAAACCTATAAAAAACAATGAAATCAAACCTGGGTCATCTTCAATGTTGGAATCTGTATTTGTATGATCTGCTGAGTCTGCCAACTGTTTCTTCTTTATCTGTCTTTGAGCAAGCTATATAATAAACCAAAACTTTCCATAAGTGTGTAGTCTTAAGGAATATACATGTAGGACCATGTTGACCCCTACACCAGTGTTTCCTCACACACCTGCCAAGTGTATGTACACCATGATTACAACATCAACTTCAGCTCTTTCCACCTGAGAGCCAAACACCAAGCAGGTAAAAAATGAGTCAAACTTAGCTCAAAAAATAATTAATAAAAGTTTCCTTCACAAAAAAATTTTTAACAATTTTCCCAGAAGCCAACAGGCAGGAAGGAGAGTACCCACCAAGTGCATCCTGAGATACTCTGCTGCATTGTAAGCCTGGAAGATCCCATCACTGATAGGGTTCACACTCTCACCAACCTCACAGCTTTGAACTGAAAGCAAACAAAGGACAACACCTTAAACTTCTGGAATTTCAAATTAGTAAGAATATGACTTACAACTCCAAATGGCTTTGAAGCTTATCTTCTACAGTTTCAGCAATTACTGAATAAATAAACTTTACTATTTACAATTTACTAACACTCTACTTCAAAAGCAAACCACAAATCAAGTATCATAGTAATTAAATTGTAGTGATATAAGTGCATGATTAAAAAGAATAAGGTAAACATGCGATTACCATATCTGGTGATGTCTTCCCTAAGCTGCTGTGTATGCCAGAGTAGAGCTGCAAAAACACAGATGATAGCAGCATCCACCTCCTCTCCTCCTAGGCGCTGACGAGGCAAACCCTTACTCTGGTCCTGACACCTGTACAGGTAAACACAAAATGAACTCTTCTGAACAGTCAATTTTGATTTTCGACCACTAATGTTTTGGTGCTGAGAAATTTGACCCTTTGGATAACGGGATTCCCATGTGAAGTCCACCATGTTGCTTTTATGCCATGGGGACAAAAAGCTGTGACTGATTTCTGTTTTAAATTTTTATATTTAAGTAATTTATCACAGATACCATTTAACTTTGGGCTAATCTGCCTAGATGACAGAAAGTTAGGTACAGTTAGGTACAGTTAGGTACCAATGAACAAATGAAGAACATTCAACATATGCTTTGACAAAACACAGAATACATGTACAACTGTAACCCCTACCGTTTTAATAGATTGGTTGAGGGTCCTTCTTTCTGTTCAATTAGATCCCACAGGAACTGGTTAGCCACTGTGGCATCTTCAGCAGCCTGCAGCACAAACAAAACATGTCAAGAAAGTGAACAATTCCATCACATCCTCATCATTTGAAGATAGTTTGGACTTTCAAATACTAGTATACATCCATAAAATGTTGAATCAACCATACACTGTATGTTTTTGTTTCAAACAGGAATTGTGCTAGACAGTTTATCAATGTCATCATCAACATTTGATAGCAATTTACATCACTGGCATCAGTACACATTTATAGCAAAAAATCACATTGAGAAATCTGTTGCACACATGTTGCTACTGAATTACATGAAACTTCTTTAAATAGATGATTTACCTGATCATAAATAGTTTAACATTTGAACCCCACATTTAAGTGCATCAAACACAAGACTTGTTTCTGACTACTTCACATTTGTTACTCTACTAGATATTATTTATGCACTATAAGAAATGTTTCAGTGGCAAAACAGACCTATCTGAACACTTACAAATTTTCCGGAGAGAGAGCGCTGGAGTTTGCCAATCATATAGCCCCCTCTGAAGAGAGTGGTCCAGAGTTCACTGCGAAGCAAATCTTGGTCGTCCCCCCTTCCATCATGGATGACCTCCGAGAAAGCATCCCGTAAACAAACTGTCACAATACAGAATACACACATACAGATCACCATTACTGATACCTGTACCAGCTGTCATTTAGTAGATTTGCCTATTACATCTAAACAAACTCATGAACACTCAACATAATGCAGACTTTATATTCACATTCAAATCATTTAGGGGTACAAATAATAAGTGAAAGCTATAGCTGGCAAAGGATTATATTATGACAGCCACAACATTAGGTTATCTGTTGTCAAGGAATACTAAACAATACAAGTAAACACCTCAATGTTCTACTATTTGTGAACTACAATGATTTGGATAGACTTACATCCTTTGGCATCCAGAGTTGAGCCACACAGTCTGCCAAACAGCTTGGCGAGGCTGAGCTGAAGGTCAAATGGCCAGCAGAGAGGAGAGTCTGGACAACCCTTAGCTGTCAGCTAGACAAAAAAACAAATAGTCTCATGGAATACTAGGCACCAACACATAATTTATAGTCGTACTCTTGAAATCATCAGTTCTGAACACACATTCTTCTCTGCATGTCTAGGTTTTATGAGTAACATTGACAAAACATGTTAAACATACTAATGTTTTGAAAAAGCAGACGGGTAGTCAACAATTTGTTCATTTGATAAATCAATTAAAATGATGAAGTATTCAATTTAGAAATACTTTAAGTAGTTGGAGAAGAAATTACTTGGCTAGACCAATTGGTACCTTGAACTTGTATCCCCATTCATTGTTACTGCCATCAGAATGGAAAAGGAAGTGAAGGCGATGACCGCCAGCAAAGGTGACAAGTCTGGGCCACTTTTCTGTGCCTACTTTCATGTCAAAGCGTCGCTTTATCCCACGCGAGTCCGTAAACTCTAAATAATCATACCTGTATAAATACAGACACATAATACTGAAGGACAAGAAAACCTCAAAAGGAGAAAAGGTTTGCTTTCAAAACTTTTACTCTCAAAAACTAATTTTACTGATTTGACCAAAAAAAAATTGTAATGATGAAAGACCAATCTAGAGCCCAAAAGTTTACCTCCTTTCTGTTTCACATCTGGGGTCAAACTCCACAACAAATGATGTTGCACCTGGACAGCTGAAAACCTGGGAGGCAAACAAATATTATTTGTTATGAAACAGGCAGTAAAATCAGGGATTAAAGTAGTACAAACAGCAACTGTCTTAACATCTAAAGTTTAAGTTGAACCATGAACACATTTTAAAAATATTACGTAATACACACAAGTACCGCACCAAGTGGTGTAATCGTTGTTCTCATAGTTATGGCCGGAATCCTCATGTCAGGCCCTCAGCATTTATACTGGTCACAACAGTGTGAGCGTGAACTGAGCTATTACACGTAGCTGTGTGGTGTGCTGGTTGTTCTCATAATTATGGCTGGAATCCTCATGCCATGCCCTCAGCATTTATACTGGTCACAATAGTGTGAGTGTGAAGTGAGCTATTACACGTACCTGTGTGGTGTGTTGGCTGTTCCAATAGTTATGGCTGCACTCCACATGTCAGGCCCTCAGCATTTATACTGGTCACAATAGTGTGAGTGTGCAGTGAGCTATTACATGTAACTGTGTAGTGTGTTGGCTGTTCCAATAGCTATGGCTGCACTCCACATGTCAGGCCCTCAGCATTTATACTGGTCACAATAGTGTGAGTGTGAAGTGAGCTATTACATGTACCTGTGTGGTGTGTTGGCTGTTCTCATAGTTATGCCTTCAGCAATTATACTGTTTGCAACAGTGTGAGTGTGAACAGAGCTATTACATGTACATGTACCTGTGTGGTGTGCTGGTTGTTCTCATAATTATGGCTGGAATCCTCATGCCATGTCCTCAGCATTTATACGGGTGACAATAGTGTGAGTGTGAACGGAGCTATTACATGTACCTGTGTGGTGTGCTGGCTATTCTCATAGTTATGGCTGGACTCTACATGTCAGGCCCTCAGCATTTATACTGTTCGCAACAGTGTGAGTGTGAACAGAGCTATTACATGTACATGTACCTGTGTGGTGTGCTGGTTGTTCTCATGGTTATGGCTGGAATCCTCATGCCAGGCCCTCAGCATTTATACTGTTCACAACAGTGTGAGTGTGAACGGAGCTATTAAATGTACCTGTGTGGTGTGCTGGTTGTTCTCATAGTTATGGCTGCACTCCACATGCCAGGCCTTCAGCATTTATACTGGTCACAACAGTGTGAGTGTGAACAGAGCTATTACACGTACCTGTGTGGTGTGCTGGCTGTTCTCATAATTATGGCTGGAATCCTCATGCCATGTCCTCAGCATTTATACGGGTGACAATAGTGTGAGTGTGAACGGAGCTATTACATGTACCTGTGTGGTGTGCTGGCTATTCTCATAGTTATGGCTGGACTCTACATGTCAGGCCTTCAGCATTTATACTGTTCGCAACAGTGTGAGTGTGAACAGAGCTATTACATTACATGTACCTGTGTGGTGTGCTGGCTGTTCTCATAATTATGGCTGGAATCCTCATGCCATGTCCTCAGCATTTATACTGGTGACAATAGTGTGAGTGTGAACTGAGCTATTACACGTACCTGTGTGGTGTGCTGCCTGTTCTCATAATTATGGCTGGAATCCTCATGCCATGTCCTCAGCATTTATACTGGTGACAATAGTGTGAGTGTGAACGGAGCTATTACCTGTACCTGTGTGGTGTGCTGCCTGTTCTCATAATTATGGCTGGAATCCTCATGCCATGTCCTCAGCTTTTATACTGGTGACAATAGTGTGAGTGTGAACGGAGCTATTACACGTACCTGTGTGGTGTGCTGCCTGTTCTCATAATTATGGCTGGAATCCTCATGCCATGTCCTCAGCATTTATACTGGTGACAATAGTGTGAGTGTGAACGGAGCTATTACATGTACCTGTGTGGTGTGCTGGCTGTTCTCATAATTATGGCTGGAATCCTCATGCCATGTCCTCAGCATTTATACTGTGAACAATAGTGTGAGTGTGAACTGAGCTATTACACGTACCTGTGTGGTGTGCTGGCTGTTCTCATAATTATGGCTGGAATCCTCATGCCAGGCCCTCAGCATTTATACTGGTGAAAACAGTGAGAGTGTGAACGGAGCTATTACCTGTACCTGTGTGGTGTGCTGGTTGTTCTCATAGTTATGGCTGGACTCCACATGCCAGGCCCTCAGCATTTATACTGTTCAAAACAGTGTGAGTGTGAACGGAGCTATTACACGTACCTGTGTGGTGTGCTGGTTGTTCTCATAATTATGGCTGGAATCCTCATGCCAGGCCCTCAACATTTATACTGGTCACAATAGTGTGAGTGTGAAATGAGCTGTACCTGTGTGGTGTGCTGGCTGTTCTCATAATTATGGCTGGTCCCGAGCTTTTAAACAGGTCAAAATGGTGTGGATGCCAATTCAGTCATTACCTGTGTGGTGTGCTGGATGTTCTCATAGTTATGGCTGGAATCCTCATGTCAGGTCCTCAGCATTTATACTGGTCAAGATGATGTGGATGTGAACTGAGTCATTACCTGTGTGGTGTGCTGGTTGTTCTCATAGTTACGGCTGGATTCCACATGCCAGGTCCTCAGCATTTATACTGGTCACAATAGTGTGAGCGTGAAATAAGTTATTACCCGTGTGGTGTGCTGGTTGTTCTCATAGTTATGGCTGGACTCCACATGCCAGGTCCTCAGCATTTATACTGGTCACAATAGTGTGAGTGTGAAATGAGTTATTACCTGTGTGGTGTGCTGGTTGTTCTCATAGTTATGGCTGGACTCCACATGCCAGGTCCTCAGCATTTATACTGGTCACAATAGAGTGAGTGTGAAATGAGTTATTACCTGTGTGGTGTGCTGGTTGTTCTCATAGTTATGGCTGGACTCCACATGCCAGGTCCTCAGCACAACATCCTCAGCATTGACCTGAGACCAATGCTCACTACCAATCTAGTAATGAAACAGATATTATATATTACCTCTATTTCACACTCATCTTAAACTTAATAATCCTTACAACTGTACACCTCGTCAGAAGAATGGAACTTACAGAGCACATACACTGTATTTGATGTTTATTCACACACCTGTCAACCCTATTTATTATACTCTTGAGCACTGGAATGGCATAAAACACAAGTCAAAATAAATAAATAAAACCAAGACTATTTATTCATGACAATAAAAGATCATGTTTAAAATGAGCATTACAGTAAAGATACCGAAAGCACTAGAAATGTAATAAAGAAAGCATATCAATAACAACTGCTGACTGACCTTTGGAAAGATGTCTGGCACTAGGTGGGAGAGTTTGCAGAGCTCCATAAGTGCAGGCTGCAGGTTGTTCAGTGTGGCCACCCTGTGTCTGGAGTCACACTGGCTGCCAATGGAGGTCAGTAGGCAAACCTAGGTATATGAGGAAATGTCACAGGGTAAACAAATGTAAGAATCCACACGCAAAGAAATTCCCCATTCCCAAAGCTCATCCCATTTCCTCACCAAAAGGTATATGCATCATATTTTCACCCGATAAAGTTAAATGAGATATTAAAGTAGATCCCCAGCACTAGGTCTTCCAAACTGCAGATAGACTGTTTGATGTCCCGAATCGATTCTGATCGCTTAAAATGTTAAAAAAAAAAGAATTTGGTCATCAATCATCAGCAAATCTACTCCCCTACAATCGAGCCACCGCTGACCTTGTGACAGGAGACAACTGCTATACTTTTACAGCTATTTTTCGAGATTATCCCATGCCCATGTGTGGCCTGCAACTGCAGTCACACAACACAGGGTATGGTAAAGTTACATACATGGCCTCACCTGCCGGTATCACTTGACTTGGCTATAAAAATTCATAGTCTGTGGAATGCGAAACCATGCCAAATTCTCCACATGTACTACCATAATTTTATGTCCAATTTGCATCAGACAAAGCAGACGGGAGTGCATTTTTGTCATCACCGGTGGCCAGTATATGAGCAAAAATCGGTCACTGTATCGCCCAGTCGCTATGCTGTACCTGCTTTTCCAAAATCTAATTTAACTGTGATAGCCTATTTTTCAAAATATTTGTTGTAAATAACTGTTTTTCTTAATGATTTTCTGGGTGCTAAGGAAGAGGTATACAAGTAGGGGTACTTATAAATTAAGTCATACGATGGCTTATGGAAAACCACACAGTGGGTGGGCCTAATGAATGGATTTGGCACCGCTTGCAGGGCTTTTGAATACATAATCCTTTTATCTGCATGACATCACCCAGCCAGGGCTCCGCGGTCGACAAGATAGGCAGAAGATTTTTTTTTTTTTCAAATACTGTTTACAGACTAACATAGCATAAATATCGTGTCTATTTTCACAGTAAAGGTTCCCTAACGTCTTTGGGGATCTCCCTTAACAACAAAATGAGCCTTAGTCCAAAAACATCAATGTTGCCTGAAGGAACATACTAAGGTTTGTATAATTTGAATGTGAGGACATGAATTAATGACTAGGCAGCTCTTTGGGATAATATACACATCTAAACTTAAGGAAAAGCATACACAAATTTGTCCATGATTCACCAAACTCAACTTACCATATTATCAATATAAATGCTCTGAATACATCCCTTATTAAAAAACAAACATGATAACTGGTATCACTATTTAAATGTACTACAAATGGGATGTTGCAGCTGCCCGTACCTTGACTTACATGTAAATGTGACATGTTTTTGTACACAAACTCACTCACCATTTGTCTGACCACAGAGCCCAAAAAGGACACCAACAACTTGGGAAATAAACGTGTCTGTTGAAAAAACAGAAAATATTATCACAGAGCATGCAATATCAGAAGTGTGCAGGAAGGTAGCAGAAGTTAAATTTATCTCTAAAACAGACATACCCAAATCAATGCTGCATGTTAAAAGTGCCAAAAAAGTTAACTTACCAGTTTTTCTGGATCCATTCCATTGAGAAGCCGGAGGGCATCTGCAGCTTTCTGTCCTACATTCACAGTGTCTGTAACAGAAAACGCAACACTGCTGTACACTGTGTCTGAGAGGTGAAAGTCTCTCAACATCAATCATCTGAACATATACTATGTTCAGATGTATAGTATTATACTATACTAACTATGTGTAGTATAGTACTGTACACAAAGACTGCAAATAACATTCTTCACAAACTTCATTATGTGAATTGAACAGTCAGATTAGACATCAAACTAAAACAGCTAGTACAGTTTCATGTAAACAAAATTCCGGTGTTTTCATTTGAAAACTGCTTAACTTCATAGAGAATAGCTGAAGAATATGGGAATTAGTGATACTTACATTGGGTCATAGCCTGAGACATATTACTTTTGGTAACAGCCTGAGACATGGTGCGACTTACATCAAAGGGGTTAACATGAGACAGAGCAATTACATTGGGCAATAACTCTAGACAGTGCAACATTTTCCACTGGGTGATAACACAAGACAGAGCAACACTTACACTGGGTGATAACCTGAGAAGCTACTGTTCTCCATACATCTTCCTCCTTAACAGTGAGATGTCTCCAGCACCAGGAGAGCAGGCTCGTCTGTAGACAGCAGACTAGGTGGACCAGATGGTTGTGCTGCTCACTGACATCCTCAGCCTGAAGAGCTCCACAGAACTCACGGTACGACACTGATATCAGGGTGTCCATCACAGACAAGACTGGGCCAGATTCAAAGTCCTGTATTAAAACATGATACTGTGTGACAGACTGATATCAGGATGTCGATCACAGAAAAGACTGGACCAGAGTCAAAGTCCTGTATTAAAACATGATACAGTGTGACAGACTGATATCAGGATGTCCACCACAGACAAAATTGGGCCCAAGTC
This sequence comes from Liolophura sinensis, assembly GCF_032854445.1. Taxonomy (NCBI): domain Eukaryota; kingdom Metazoa; phylum Mollusca; class Polyplacophora; order Chitonida; family Chitonidae; genus Liolophura; species Liolophura sinensis. The sequence goes on from NC_088295.1 coordinate 16,788,410, forward strand.
ATAGCCCTGTATTAAAACATGTCACAGTGTGACAGGCTGCTATGAGGGTGTCCATCACAAAACAGGGTGGTCTAAGAAGGAAAGTCCTCTAAATAAAACATGACACAGTGTGTAACTTACATTAGGTTGTTGCAGATACACATTGGAAGTCCTCAAACCACATTACCAAATTAGTCCATTGTCAAATTACGCATGTATGTTAAAAAAAACAATATGTAACAATATGTAACAATATAATATGTATGAATAACAGTCTAAATAGTTGCATCAAGAAGCATCACCTAAAGATCCTAGCTATATTTCACACTGGAGTTTCCTAAACTTTGACATAATTCAGTCTTTGTGCTACGTACAGCTGATGGATGTTTGGGCAAGTCCAGCAGCCCACTGGGGTCCACAGTGCTGAAAAACTGACAGAGAGACTGAAACACCAGGGTTACAGACGGAGAGTCCCCAGACACCTGCAACATAGTCAGGGAAACAATAAATATGTGTACAAACTGTAGGCAAATAGTTACAAGCTGCCAGTCAGAGAAACATCAATTTGTTATGCATTTACAAGTGTGAAAATGTTTAAACAAACCACTACAAAAACTTTATGATCAACCTTTTCATTTCAACCCATGAGTGAACATCAACGACAACCTTGAAAGCAATCTTACTGTCACATTTTCCATCATTTTGAACAGTTGCTTCCTCCTTGCTTCTTTGTCAGAGAAAAAGATTGCTGCACCTAAAAAACAAAAAGCCCAATGAAAGAACAAGAAAATCAAAGAAGAGAAATTATCTGACAGGCCTGTGATATAATATGAAAAAAGATAAATATATATGTAAATAACATTGTGAATTAGTAAAATAAAGCAAAATATTATAATTGTAGATTCTGATTAAGTAAGCTCCTTAATTATAATTACACATGAAAACCTGTGAAGAAAACATAGAATATCCATATTTACCATCAATCAGCAACTGCTTGACCACAGAGATCAGTTGGCCATCTTCCTTCTCCATAGGGGAATCCACCAGAGTACACAAGTGCTGGAATAACTGTTCAGCTGACACCTGACATGTACAGAGATGACCTGTGTATTAATAACCCTGAATCATTGCAACAATGACTGTTACATATTTGGAAGAAATAAAATCCTGTAACTGTGTTAATTTAAAAATGGTTCCATTTCACTTTATCTCCAAAACAACCTATCCTCATATAAAAATAGCATATTCAAATATCACCATTTAAATATAAGAATTATGAAATGATTTTGACCTTCTCACATACTTTATGTAAAAACTGTTGTTGCTTTGAAAGAATATTGGTTAAATTATATGATGTCTGCTGTTTTGGTTTTCAAAATGTAACTCTTCAGGTGTCTGCCAGCAAAATGCGAATGATTGTGGGTTTCCCCCAGCCTCTGCCCGGATTCCTTCCACCACAATGCTGTCCGCTGTCATATAAGTGAAATATTCTTCAGTACCATGCAAAACACTAATCAAATAAATATATAAATAACCCCTCAGGGAGACAGGTTATAAATTCTGACAGCCTGACATGAATCTCAACAATTAGAAGTATGTCTGCACATAACTTTTACCACATATAACTTATTTCAACATCTAAGAGCCATAAAGAACACTTTGGAGCTCACCTTTGGCTCCTGCTGTTTTATGGTTATGTAAGGGGTGATACTGTGGAGAAGCTGCAGTAACAGCAGCCTACACTTGGACCAGGAAGCCAAGTCCCTGTAACAATATGGTTGCAATCTCTATACCTCTCACATTGACAAAAACAGATTTCCACCATGCTACTACAAATAAACAATGACAGTTCCAAATCTTGACATGAAAATGGGGATATTTGTCAACATAAGAAGCTGTACACCAAGATCGATAATTCCAATATCCTTCATTATTACATAGCTAGAAATGTGGTCCCATGAAATCAGTCGGATTGTAGTCGGCTCGGGGGAATAAATTTCATTATTTGTTGATTTCCGACTTCAAAAAAATACTAAAGCGCAGATCAAAAGCAATTTAGTAATATACAAGTGCTGGATACAGACTGTACTGCTCGCTGAGATCAGGGAGATAAAAAGAACTTCCTTCAAGCTGGCACGTGTAAGTCTGTACATGTATCTTCGATCGTTATTTTTGCATGAGATATAAGTCCTTGGACAGGTTCATCTATATAATAAATTGGTCATTGTGAAGTGTCTTGTACATTATGGAGTGGTATTGTACTCGTCCATGTTGTGTTGGAAATCAACATTGGACTTATATGGATTTTCAACACAATATAATGCACAAAACACTTCACATCTTGACTTGTACCAAATATTAAAGGTCTCATGTCCACATACGCAATCATGACAGATGGAACAAAGGCCCTGGTGAATAATAAATATGTAAAACAGAGCTAACACATATAAAGTCATGGATATCGCGAATAAAGAATCACAACTCCACTTTCTGGTTATTTTTTAGAGAGTAGTTAGAGGAGAACCCCAATGACTTTATTTTCACATTAAAAGTTCATTAAACACAATATCTGTGCTCCGTTAGTCTGTATACTGCATTTAAAGAACTATCATGTTAACTAGTTCCATTTAAAGAAAAACTATTTAATTTGGGCCTTCTGTCTATCTTGTCTACTGCAGAGCCCTGGTCGAGTGAAGTCTTGCTGTCATGCACTCTGACAGTGATATAACCAAATCACTTTTGCAACAAAATTTTGAAAGACAGGCTACTGTAGGCCTATTAGACACGGGAAACACATATACAGCATTGCAACTGGGCAATATGATGACCAATTTCACATATCAGCCATGTAGATGACACACATGCGCTCCTGTCTGGTTTGTCTGACACAAACTGGACATCCACCGAATTATGGTAGTACCTGTGGAGAATTTGGCATGGTTTCGAAGGTAACACACTAGAATTTTTTTACAGCAAAGTTGAGCGATACCGACAGCGACACAAGGATCCATGCAGTGGGGCCAGCTAATAGTGAGTTGCACTGACAACTACTGAATGGAAACCGTGATTGGCAACACAAAGAAATAGCAGTTTAAAATTTGTCTGGGTTCCCGTTATGGGCTTCAAGGTACGGCATGCCGTGGTGTATTACATGTGCACAACATCCTGCAGGCAAGGTGTGAACTGAGCTGGAGGGAAGCCTGTAGCTTCATGGCCGTTACAGGGCAAGCCTTGCGGCTCCCTACAGTTCGTGTCACAGCCTGCTGTTTCAAACGAGCAACTAGCTAAACAACTTCTGCATTCAGGGAGTGAAAATCCTGACGCCTTTTCCGCATGGTTATTTTGGGGGATATTATAAGCCTCGTCCTTTGGCCTTCTCTTTTAGAAGTTATGGCGGAATTAGCAAGTCTCATACGACTATGATCAAGTCCCCAGTAATCCAATGGTGTTTTTGACAAGATCTGGTCATATTTTGTAAATCTGTGCCATTTTTTAAGCCATGTATGTGACTATACAGAATCCTGTGTTGTGTTACTGCAGTCGCAAGCCACACTTGGGCATAGAATAATCTCAAAATTATCTATAAAACTGGAACGATGTTTCCTGCTGTCTGTGATATCAAGCTATCTGTCTGCAGTTTGGAAAGCTCAGTGTTGGGGACCTACTTTAACATTTTACATTATAATCATATAGAACAACATACTTCTCAAATAAAGTGTACATCTCCCAGATGACATCCAGTGGGGATTCCCCCAAGTCTAGGTGCTCAGGACGCAGAAAACTGCCCTTCCTGTTGATACACTGCAAGGGAACAAGGTACAACATTCACATATATGTACTTTAATTTAGGCAATGTTGTTTCTGGGATTTTCATTTTTACCATTCATAACTACAAGCAAGAAGAGATGAGGTCACCCATATAATGATTTATGATGGAATACTCTCAAATGCTTTCACTGGCATTCCAGCAAATTTATCTTACTTAACGTCAACACCAAACACAGAATATTATCTGCCAAATCTGCCAAATTGCATGGACACAGCCAAACATTTTTTTACCCTTTGGAGTGGAGAGTTTTAATACAGCTTTTGCTGCTTCTGCTATGACTTTAAGTCAAAACGTTTATCTACCTGCCAAAGGGAGGTGGTTTACTTCAGATTCCCCCACCCATGAACCTGACTGCTGTAAATTCTGATGCATGATGTTAAACACCAAGCAAATAAACATATAAATAAATAAATTTGGAATGACAAGAGAGATACCTGGTCTCTGGCTAGGTCTCCAAGTAACCGCAGTGTGTGGAAGGTCATGAAATGGCTGTTCACAGTGGACACCTTCTTGGGGTTTGGCAAGGCTGAATCCTGAAAACATACCAGTTACAAAATGGGAAATGGAGGAAGTAAGATAGTAATGTCAGTAAAAATTCCCTACCAGCAATTAGAAATAATAACTGCACTACTGAAGTTTGAGTGAGCCACTTTCAATTAATCCTCTTGGCAAATATAACATACAGTACCAAAGGCATCACTGATAAAAATAATATTTTCAGAATGCATAAACAGTGGACGTGGAATGCCGATACTTTAAATTTTAGAAGTCAATAAAAAATGCAATTTTGCACAATATACACAATATTGTAGGTATATAGGTACATAATGTGTCAACTGAAGAGGAAATGTTTACATGGTTTACTCAACTTGTGGTTAATCAAGATGGGAAGTTAGCAGCTAATTCCCTACCATTTCTCCCTCCACAAACTCGCAGGTTCGGTTGAAACCATAAAACTTGATGCCTAGTATTCCGATTCTTCCTACACCAGGCTGTCTTGGCTCCATGAACTTCACTAGGACATACTGTACCAAAACAAAACCTAAGGTAAGCATCTGTAATTCTTTACATCCTTGTGAAAACCATTACTCGTTAATTTCCTTGCTGCAAATTAACTGAAAAAGCTAGAGAGTATAGTCTTTCACGTACAGGTCCTGTACCTCCAAACAACCACACAGGACAACACATTATAAACGTGCATACAGTGGTTGCATATAAACTTTATAATCCAAGACGTAAAATTTCTCCATGGGTAATGTCGGCTTGGATTTAATCAATAACACTGCCAAACTCCATTAAAATTACATGCAAGTCCATCTTCATTAATTTTTACATAATCTGGTTATTTGATCTTTCAACTAAGAAATACATGAACTTGAAAACTAACCTGTCCAGTGGGATACCAGCTTACTGGCACTTCTACTTCATCCCTGGAAATTAGACACAGTGTCTCCATCACATACCAATCAGATGTGCACACATAAATATGAGCACTCAATTAGCTCTCATAATATGTCATATGAACATGAAGATTGTAAGAAACACTATGCAGCACAACATATCAAAATGAGCCATTTTAGCTGAATGCTACAAATTTTTTTTTTTTTTTTTTTTTTCTAATTTCATTGCACTTGTCAGATTTTACAGGAAGATAAAACACACTGCACCCTAGAAGTGTCGCATTAATCAGGTTAAGCAAACCTTACACAACATAGCATAAGCACTTTCATTTAATTAAACCAAAAACATAACCGATTTATAAAAAATGGAAATGTGTCCACCAGAGTGGAATTGTAACGTTAATGCTCGTACCAATGTGATACTTGTACATTTTGTGGTCATTTAGTTATGATTGAGCCATATGTTAGTGCATACCAGTCATCTTCCAGAGTGAAATAAGCCACAGGGTTGTCAGGTTTGCCTCCTATCCCTGCAGCTCTGTCAAACACACAAGAGATATACAAATTCAACAGATAACAAAAAGAAATATTCCACAGACAATAATCTAACTTGGATAGAGCACACAAACAATTCAATGATGAGTAATGTTCTTGGCACACTTGTGCGATGGCCCCTTTAATGGTATAGGCACACACAATATACTGGTTGACATGACATTAGTCCATGAATCTTGTCCCTGCATACTGCAGCTGTTGGGTTCGGCTGGCTGGTTCGCCTTACCTGACCTCTGTACTAAACTTGTACTCCAGAGCCCCCCAGCTGTCATACACTTTGAACTTCTCCACCTGGTCTTCAAGCTTGAATCCCTCACTGAAAAGAATGTACATGTACATCTAGATCCTCAACAAATGTGGAAAACATACAACTAATCTACTTATAATTGACACAACAGAAAGGCAAAACAGGCTGAGAATTTGCATGCAAAAATAAAGTACTGTGCATATCTTGAAAGTGTCTAAAAAGAATTGATTTCACTGAAAATGCACCCAACATGAGTTTCAATAAATATAAAAAAGGTAATTCTGCACATGCTGAAAATGCTTATTTTGAATATCTTAACATTTAGTTGGTAATTGTAGTTGCACAAAAATACACATGCAGGAGAGATGCCTATCAGTTCTAAGTTCCCTCCATTCATTTGGACAATAATGATCAACAGATACAGTTGTACTGATAGTTTGTCCATAATTTGTCATCAATAATTTGACAAGATATATTGAAGTGACTTTCATCTTCAAACAAATACAAGGGTACGTGGTATTAATTAGAAACTCTTGGGACACCTTCAGGTTGATGTACCACAGTCAGAACTCACCTGTCATCTTTAAACACAAACACCAGACCACATCTTGCTCCTTTAGCTCCAGAACATACCTGGCAAAGACATAGGTTAACATGTACAGTAGATGGTTTAAATAATGCTCTACATCTGAACATACCTGCATACACATGTAAATAATGTGAAAACTGTAAGACTGGTACCTTCCATCAAATACCTGTATTATATCACATACCTTTATTCTCAGCTTGGTTATTTGCACAAAGTCAGGAGCCTTGAAAAACATATTAACTTTTGTGCATCCCTCGGCAGAAATGTAAGCTGGAAGAAACAGAGCAGTTAGAATGAAGATAGAATGCAGAGCAGCACACAATTACAGATCATTTGAAGGTGTAAAGGCTACCTGCACTTGACAAGTACTTGTATATGCAACTACATGTATCATACCATATAAACATGCATACACAATAACCTTTGTATAATGATACCTGAATTCACCAAAATCTGAATGTGCCATACCAATAGCATTCTCCATTCACTTTCTACCTTCATATCCTTAAGATATAATCTAGGGCACTTCATAATACAACTATGCGGGATCATCGATGCCATCAGGCTAGTCTGGCCAAATGATTGATGTTATTTGCCATCCTTGTTACATGATTGATCCTTATTGGTTAGCAGCACCAGTCTTTCTGTATAATCATATAAACCACCTATAGTTTTAATCACAACTTTCAGACAGAAAGGTTTAACAGGACTAACATCACAGATGCTTAACTCATTCATAATCCATAACAAGTTTAATGACATCACTTGTAATATGCATTTGCACAGTTGAACCTACATATAACAACTCTTGGAATCTTTACTGACCTTTAGCCTGAGCCGTCCAGTTACCACTGAGAACATTATCCGGGGCAGAGTTCTCATCCGTTTTCCCCCCATCACAACCACACAATGACATGGACAATGGGCAGCCTGAGAAGGATGAGAAAGCAAGATCTTTATTACACCTCTTATTGCCATACTACTCCTCTCACTAAACTTGCCACCACGTAACAGAGCCAGAGCATCTTCCGATTACACTTGCTAAAAACACATTTCTGAACATGGTTACATTTACTGCTTAAATTATTTTAACACACACTCGCAAGTATATATGTCTGAAATATTATGTATGTAGATGTAGTATTATATTATTATTATTCATTCTTTATATACACCTTTATGAAGAATAAGTTGGAGAAAAGAACAACCAATACTTATTAAACAGATGTGTCATATTTTTCTAGGAAAAGTTAATAAGCTCAAGAATTAGAACAGGAAAAGTAGGGAAAAAAATGTAATGAAGATATTTATACTGACCATGTTTCTCCCAAAAGCTGTCCCTCACACTCTGGAGTTTGTGCAACAGTTGCATCGTCTCCAAGTTAAGTGAGGGCCTCTCTGATAAGAACAATAAACACACAACATGACACAAATAGATCAACACATTTACCTTTACATATAAGGCTGTCCACACATATCAAACAGGTAAAATTTGTCAAGACAAAATCCATATTACACAATATACTATTTTCTTTATTTCATTATCTGCATTTTAACTTTCTTTAAAAGCTTACCTACATTATCCAAACTTTACCTAGCAATAGTTTGAGGGCGCGCAGGATTCCTGCCACATGTCCTCTGGCAATGTTGAAGGTGAGCAGAACCTGCAGACCTTCAGTGCTGATAGAACCATCAGGATTCCTGGGAAAATACAATAACATTAGCTATAATGTACAATTGAACATGGTTAAAATAACGATAGGGAATAAAGATTCATGCATGGGTCATTTGGAGTGAAGGCAAAGAAATAATTGAAAATCAGTAACTCCAATCAGGCACTTCATCTTTTTGTCAGAATATATTCACCTCCGCCAAAAAAAATCACACAAACTGAACTAAAGCCATTTCAAATAAGGAACAAATTATTGTAAATGAAGGACATTTCAGATTGAACAGAAATGTTGATTCACTCAAACTGATATTTTAAATGGTACACAAGTCCCTCTTTGTTATACTCAACATGGTCTTTCAATTTTCAAATATCAAAAACTGATACCGATGTATTCACCACGATAAGGCAAACTGTACACAACTCCCTCTCTGTTATATCAACATGGTATTTCAGATAGCAAAAAACTGATACTGTACTCACCACGATAAAGCTAACTGTACACAGCTCCCTCTCTGTTATATCAACATGGTATTTCAGACCATGCAAAGACTGATACTGACGTACTCACCATGATTTATTTATTTATTTATTTGATTGGTGTTTCACGTTGTACTCAAAAATATTTCGCCTATATAACTTTGGCCAGCATTATAGTGGGAGGAAACCGGACAGAGCCTGGGAGAAACCCATGACCATCTACAGGTTGCTGGCAGACCTTTCCACGTATGGCCGGAGAGGAAGCCAGCATGAGCTGGACTTGAAGTCACAGCGACCGCATTGGTGAGAGGCTCCTGTCACTGCGCTAGCGCGATAACCAACTGAGGCACAGAGGCCCCTAATCACCATGATGAAGCAAACTGTACACAACTCGCCCTTTACTACATGTATACTCACAGTGATATTTCCCGTATGAACTTGTCCACCTCCTGCAGGACATGGCTGCTCAGCATGGCAGGTTTGTCAACACTTGTAGGGCTCAATGACAGCGGCGACATGTGCTGAAGAGCTGACCTGTTCACAGATATACAACACACCTCTCAATTCCCCACATGAACACAGTGTACAATAACCAACAATTTGAAGATTATAGGTATTTAAATTAGTTTACATACAAATCCTTTTGGGGATATTGAGACCAGAGACAGGATACCACAACAGGCTCTCTAGGCTCAATACATTGAGAATTTTAATGCTTTTCTCATAGTAAACCTAAATAGCTAACACAACTAAAACCATGAATCTAACTCCACCCGACAAACCCACATCTCTGTAAGGAAGAGATCTTAAGCTAACTGAAGTTGAGAGTTGCTGAACACTGACACATATACAAACTACAAACATAGAAACTAGGCCTGGTCCTGTATAAGCTGAAAGGCCTGTACTCACTCTGTGTAGCCCAGTATGGCCGTCCTTAGATGAGGAGCAATGGGCATTGCAGCGAGGGCTGTGGCAGCCACCACCTGGAGGTACCAGACCTCCGCAGCCTCTGTCACACTGATACCACTCTCCTTCACTATCCTGCAGATCAAAACACATACACATTTGTCAACAATTATATTCATGCAACTTGCTTTGATACACACAAAGAACAATTCCCTCATAGTGTCTGTGACACTATTACATGACGATGATGTAAGTGGGGTTTGCAGAAAAAAACACAGCATAATAATCCTTCTCCTGTAATACTCCTATTTTTATGAAACTTGATTGTTTTTAAAAAACAAAACAAAAAAAACATAAGTAAAGAATGAAAAAAGACTTTTGCACTTCGTAACGCATTGGGTCAAGTTTTAAACGATATGATTTTCAACGTTTAAGTCCATGAGAGTTCCATTTGTGTTTAGATAAACATATCTTTAAGATGTACATTAATTCAAAATCCAAGTGATCTTACCTATATCCTAGGGTCTTCAGACCATGTATTCGCGTGTCACATCCATCACTATGGCAACGTTTTATGTTTATTTGGACAACTGCAATGGAAGAAAAGTTTTAATAGCAAAGGACAGTAAAACTGTGGTAATGTGCGCTTGGTATGACTCTTTTAAAGTTTTTTTACAATCTGAATAATCCCTTTTCGTAATGCATATAAATAAAATGTTTGTGGTGTATGACAAGTACCTGTACACATAGAAAAGTTTCACTTACTAGGATAGAAAATTTTCAGGTTTTCAACCAATGTCAAATCCCCGGTCATATGACTGAAAATAGAAAGTGGCATCAATAACAACATATTCAAAGATGTAATATGGTCATAAAAAGTTCACTCTAATTATATCCTATATAAAACACAAATCTTGCCAGAAATGTTAGAACACAGATTATCAAGATCAAGAACACAGATTGTAACAAGTAAGAACTTGATACTGTGACTATTTTACAGAGCCATATTACCTAGGCACCCTGATGACACGAATTTCTCTAAGATTGTGTACAGTTTTCCCCACAGAGACGGTGATTGTCTGAGGCATGTAGCTCTGATCTCCAGCGGCCACCTCCACAGACAGCTGCTTCAGTACCAAACCCGTCTTCATACGTAATCTGAACAACAAAAAACAACAAAAAAAACAACAAACAATCATAAGCAAGACAGCTGCTTCAGTACCAAGATCATCTTCATAGGAGGTCCGAGCAATACAGAACAATAAACAACCATGAGCAAGAAAGCTCCTTCAGCACCAAGCTCGTCATCATACGCAGTCAGAGATATACAGAAAAAAACAATCATTATCAAGACAGCTGCTCCATCACCAAACTTGTCTTCATGTGCAGTCTGGGAAATACAGAACAACAAATAACCATGAACAAGACAGCTGCTTCAGCACCAAACAACCATGAACAAGACAGCTGCTTCACCACCAAACCACCATGGGCAAGACAGCTGCTTCACCACCAAACAACCATGAACAAGACAGCTGCTTCACCACCAAACAACGATGAACAAGACAGCTGCTTCACCACCAAACAACCTTGAACAACACAGCTGCTTCACCACCAAACCACCATGGGCAAGACAGCTGCTTCACCACCAAACCACCATGAGCAAGACAGCAGCCTCAGCATCAAACAACCTTGAACAAGACAGCTGCTTTACCACCAAATCACCATGAGCAAGACAGCTGCTTCAGCATCAAACAACCATGAACAAGACAGCTACTTCAGCACCAAATCACCATGGGCAAGACAGCTGCTTCAGCACCAAATCACCATAAGCAAGACAGCTGCTTCAGCACCAAACAACCATGAACAACACAGCTGCTTCACCACCATGGGCAAGACAGCTGCTTCAGCACCAAACCACCATGGGTAAGACAGCTGCTTCAGCACCAAACCACCATGAGCAAGACAGCTGCTTCAGCATCAAACAACCTTGAACAAGACAGCTGCTTTACCACCAAATCACCATGAGCAAGACAGCTGCTTCAGCATCAAACAACCATGAACAAGATAGCTACTTCAGCACCAAACCACCATGGGTAAGACAGCTGCTTCATCACCAAATCACCATGAGCAAGACAGCTGCTTCAGCACCAAACGTGTCTTCATGCACACTCTGAACAACATACAACCAAGAATCTGGCAACTGTGAATATGGGAAATAACCTCAAATTTCGACCCTAAAATTGCACTTTTACAGGCAAATAATTGCCGTATGATATTAATTTTGTTGCTTACATTTTTCCAATACGATATTAGTTTAACTTAGAATAAATAGAATTCTCTGAATCAGGAAAAATGTGCAATTTAGTCTTACGCAAAAGTTTAGGTCATTTGCCACATTTCCTTCCTGAGTTCATCACTGATTTCACTTTTTAAGATGTTATTTCGCTCACAGAAATTACATTAGAGGGGAAAAGTGACCTTAATGAACTGAGGGTATGAATGTACAGACAACAAATTTGATATAAATCCACAATATGATGAAGGTAACCTTACCGGATCCAGTGTGAACGAGCTGCCCCATCAGACTGCCAACAGGCGCTGGGGTCTCCGTTAGTTAACCTGAGGAAGATTACATATGAGAGTATTCATAGGTTTAAAACACCTGACAACAAATACATGTAGGTGGTACACACCTAACAACACATACTTATGGGGAAATCATCAGACAAGTATAGTGTGTCACCCACAATTAGGTGTTCCAATATCAGATCAATCTATAATATTGCCAGTATCATTCTTTACTTCAACGATATGATAACCAAGAAGTTATGTATACAAAACACTTTCCTCATTTTTGTATTCTCAGCTAAACAAGTATTCTCGAAATATTGTGAAAGCCGGAATAACAACTACATTTACAAGCCTTTCAAAATCCAGAACTGAACAAAAAAGACCATAATTTATTTAAAATGAATGAAATGGCCAGAAACTTAAACATCACCTGTAAATTTCCGAAACTCTGCTTTATGATGGACTGAAAGATGAGGTGTAAACCTATAGTCCCCTCTGGTACCGACAGGTTACTCATAAAAAAAAAAGCCCCCTCTACACTTCACTTTTTATTCCCCTATTTTTCCAACACTATTTCACCTCCACTTCAGATGGAGATGACTTAATGACATTACCACTAACAGCATATTACAACCACAGGGTGACCAGGTGACCATACCTGCAGGCATCACTAGTGTTACTGGAAACCTCTAGAGAACTGAAGCACTTGGTCATCAGTTTCACTTCATCATTACCAGCATTGATCTCAGTAGTCTCAACAACAGCTACAAACAAGGACAAAACACAACAACATAACCCAAACATACACATGAACATATACACAATGCACATGGTACCTGTGGTAAAGATGGTTTCATCAACAAAGTAACCATCCTTATCTATAACTAACCTAAGGCATTTATTAAGCAATGTCAGTATACAGACTTATATATATTTTATTCATCGATAAAAAGAAGAGAATTATATTAGCATCAGCCAGGTCATAATATCAAGATTATGAAAGTTTACAGGTTTGCTATGCAAACGTGCTGAAAGCATTATTTCAGGTGATATTTGTGAAGTAGGGTGAAAGGCAATGGCTTGGTATTCTATTATAAACTCACCACTTTCTCTGAGACTTTTGATGATAGACATGAGAACAGACAGCCTCATGTTGGAGGTGTTGTTGAAGCCATTGAGAATGGGAAAGGGGAGATAGCTGCTTGGGGCTCTATTCCACAGCAAAAACTGAAAGACATAAGTTTAATATTAAGTAATATTCTACACAAAAATGTTTCATAACAATGGGAAAAGTCAAAAGATAATTCCAACACACCTTCAGTATTCTGTCTCCGTGCTGTCTGACTGCATGCTGATCACTGGCAAACACATCGACAAACCCTACAACGTCAAACACCAGAAATCAGCATACCTAAATAGTCCTGGAAATATTAGAGATATCATATTTACACATGTTACCAACAGTAGTTTTTCTATCAGTTAAGATGTTAAAAGTCTAATTCTTACATGCAAGTAAATCTTTCCCACATCTTCTTCCACACAGTGCCAAATTATGAGCCTTAAGTATGTTACTTTCAGCAACAAACAGCATACCCACCCAAATAAGGTTAATGACTTACCCATCTAACGTTTTGAAAAGATATGAGTTTACCAGTCATGAGATCATCAAAGTCTCAAAATTTATTCGAAAATAGATAGGTGCTATGTTAACACCACGAAAATCTTGGATGTTTAGAGGATCATGTCATCACCTGGTATCAGCGAGCATGCCTGAAGAACACGGATATTGTGGTTGAGGTCGCCCTGTAAGCTGCCTCCCCCAGTGGACCTCAGGGCATCTAGGGTGCCGCTCACTTCTGCTACACCACTGCCCTCCACATCAAACTGCTGGAATGCCTGCACACACATACACCACACCACAGTTCACTACAATCTATAATGATGTATACAATAAGTTACTGCATGCCAAGTATAACTAAAATGGCCATTCAGCAGAAAATCAGTAAACAGAAAATCTGAAAATATTTATTTCTTAAGCAATAAAGTTGAGTTACCAACAGGGCTGCATGTGGAAAAATCTTCTTGGCTATGAGAGTCTGATTTCTCTCAGTCTGATGTGACATATGATTCTCCTGAAAATAACCTATTGGCTATCTCAGAATGTACTTTACCTTCACAGCTTCTTCTTTTGACACACCTCTTGAAGACAGCATATCACAGAACTGGGCCAGAGATATGGTTTCCTATAAAACGCAAAACTGCCATGTTACCAACACAAATTTGGTTAAATCATCCTGCGCAAGAGAAAAACTCGTCAAAATCAATGAAATAAATAAATAAAACAACATAATGATACTCTTATAATATTTCTTTGTTGCTATGCCACATGATTTTACCATGCAGTATATCATACCATTGCTATATGGTCTCTTGTAATAATGATGTCAATGGAACTTGCCAAAACTCTACCAAAAGTTCATTCTCTTCAAAATGAACAATACAAACCTCCATACGTGCATCTCTATCTTCCAGCCACTTAAGTATGTGACTGCAATGTTGCTGAAGTACATTTTCTGGAATTTCATCTCTGTAAAATGAAAATAAATGTACCCCAAATTACATGCTAATATATTTTATTTACATTTTTTTCAGACTGTTGACAGTTTAAGGAAAATTTTTAAGGAAATTCATACTCAGAATATGATATAAACAAAACTGATTTCATTGCTAGAGCAAATTTAACTTTCATCCTCAGATACTTAACTAAATTGCTTGAATAATTCTACTTACTTCATCTTAGATGCAGCTGTACGTAAAGCAGTGGGATTGAACAACATGTCCAGATTGCCTGATGGAACTTCATCTCTGTCACCTTTGAAGAGAAAGAGTAAGGAAACCCACACAAAGTTATACATACCAGGTACCCAATTCCTCAACCAAAATTTCAGTTCAATTTATTCCCCTTTTTCATTTGATTTAAAGACAATACTACATTGTTTGGATTGGCCAGCTTCACAGCTGTGAACACAGAAGAATGCCTTCAGAATATGCTTGAATAAACACCTTGGAAACATGAGAAAAGGTTGAAGAATTACAGTACATAAACAGCATGTGCATGTATGATGCATAATATGACACAAAAATTATAATTCAATTTGTGCTTTGAACCATACTGTTACATACAATTACACAGTTTGTCAATGGCTTGTTGGTATCACTTAATCAAATCACTTAATTACCAATATCTCCATCTCCATCAGATAAGCATTCGTCTTCCTGTAGTAAACAAAATATAACACAATAAAGGGAAAACTGATGAAAGCACTGTTTATCATAGATTCAATGTTCTTTGAATGCATACAGTTATCGGACTTGATTACAACTTGGAACGTAAAATAAAGATATATGAAAAGGCACTACCTATAAATTGAAGAGTATTGTTTTAAGGAAAATGAAGATTTGCCCCCACACCCCCTTACTTTCGAAACATAAAGAGTAGAAGAATTTTTACATTTTTAAGGCATATTTTATACTCCTTAATAACCCTTTCATTTGATGTATATTTTCTGTCAGTGGTCAGAAATATTCCAAAGTGGCATCAACGATGAACATACTGAGAATGCAGAATCAACTGAGTGCTGACAAATCGGGCTCTTTCCCCAACAATGTTGTTTTGACAGCAATCACCGTTAACATCACCACAGCAGGCTACTCAATTTCCGAACTGACCACTGGGGTCTTACATAGGAAAACTGTAGTTTAAAGCTATTTTTACACCCCAAAAAGAAAGCTGAGAAGCTTTTGTATATTGTGATATCAAAGCTACATCATATACTCCGCAATAAGAAATAAAAGGTGTTTCATGCATCTTTTGAGCAACAAACTCAAATTGCTAACTTTATGTTAACATGGAAGTCCATAACTCTGGATACTATTAAATTACTATTACATGTACATTTTATCTCTGTAGACAGTACAACGTGCTGTCCCACAAGCCCCTGGTTAACTCCCCTCACCCCACAAAGAGCTGTCCCATAGTCTTGGCTATCAGCCACAGTAGCATGTTAGGAGATGCAAGTTTACACTTTATTTATTTATTAGATTGGTGTTTAATGCCCAAGTCATAAATATGTGATGGTTTCACTGTCAAGCTTGTATGGCAATTGGTGCAGGTAATGGTAGTAAACCACCACCCTTTGCCTGATACCTAATTAACCTCATGACTGAAAGCCGCTGCTAGACCAGGCAGAGCCGTATTCATGATGGCCCGAAGTTGCTCTGATATTAGGTTCAGCCATAGATGCATTCAAAACGCTGACAGTTTGCCATGGTATTTGAGTGAGTGAGTGAGTGAGTGCTTAGGGTTTAACGTTGTACTTAACAATTTTTCAGTCATATGACGATGAAGGAATCCATATAGTGCATGTAATGCGCCTCCTTGTTGCAGGACGGATTTGCAACGCTCTTTTATCTAGTGCTGCTTCACTGAGGAGCCTTTCCGAGGGCAAGTAAGCCACACCGGCCGAGCCATTATACTGATACAGGTCAACCAGCCATTGCACTATTCCCTTCATGCTGAAAGCCAAGCGAAGACGTTACAACTTCCTCTTTTAAGGTTTTAGGTCTGACTTGACCCAGGACTGACCCTGGATCTACCGCTCCCAAAGCGGACGCTCTACCAACTGGGCTATCAGGGCCGGTGCCATGGCATTTGAAATAGAAATAAGTTTCCTGTCATACATGTTCATTAGCTTTATATCTGTCAAGTTACCACAAACACAATGTCAATCGATTATTTGAAAGGCCACTTGTGCTCAAAGAGTCGAACATATCTCACAAGGGTATGTAACTGCATCAGGGTGTTAAATAAAGCTTGCTCCAACGTTGTGTTTGGGGCCATCCTTGGCTGTATAAAATTTTGCCAAACCTAGTGTGACGATTATGTGTCCTGTATGTAAGCAATGACTATAGTGACTTTCCTACCATTTGGTCTCATTTAAAATTTTGCACATTTTGAATTCTTGACTTTTGACCATACAGGTGGACCAGTTTTTGTGACCATAACTTCTCATCTGTGTCAGTGAAATATTGCAGCAGTTGTAGGCTTCAAAACAAACTATGTTAAGGTGGCTTCTGTGGGAGCTCAACACACACGGGAGGTGACATTGTTTACACTCACCATGGCCACCATGACTGATAAGTTTTGTTTATAACATGGGGCAATGATCTTCAAGGCTGACAATCTCCTTAGGAATGAAGGTGAGGAAGCCAAAATTGTAGCTTGCATATTTATGTTTGTCTGTACTTTCGCAGGAGACATGAGAATAGCGCCTGAGGTGCGAGTTGGCAGAACTCTGGCATTACTCCAAGAAAATAAAATAGAATGTTGCGTAGCTCTACTTCGTACTGTTGATGAAGGTGTAGTGATACGTGGAGCTAATGTGAGACCTATCTCAGACTAGATTTAAGCCTGCAACATATCTGAGGGCAAATGATTGTGTAGGGTGACAAATGCTTCAAAAAGTCTTTCATTTTGCTTTGTTACTAAACACACGTAAGTAACTATAGACCAGCCAGCTTATTAATGATACATCTGCCATAATTATGTGGCTGGTTATATATTGTCGACATTGTGACTCACATTTAAGTTCTGTTGTATCATTATTACTATTATATTAACAATATGCAATTGTTTGGTTACATCATGAAATGCCATTCGTAGCTCTTCATACTTTTGAAAACAATTGGATTTCTTCTTTATTAGCCGCATGTATATGCTGGAAAAGCCAATGGTCAAACTAGGGCCGTTTTTAGCGATGATCATAAATTTGTGTCGTGAAGATAACACGGCAGAACTGTCACCTTATTGTTGTCCATTCTCCCGTCATCGCTGACATCGCTTGACGTGTCACTGCTGCTGTATGTGTTGCCCATCAACACCTAAAGTAACACCCCGTCACCAGCGCGATTTGGAAATAATCCACGATATCGAAAGTCAAAAAAGTGTCGCCAAAGTCATCAAGATCCATGAACAAGCAGTTCCATTCTTGACGCAGACGACCACAAACGAAAGATTTCCTTAAAGGGAGAATACCAAACAGTTACAATGAATGGCTGAAAAGCATTTTGAGTCATCTCCCTTTACCTGCTTCTCAAGCTTCTCAAAAATATCACTATGATAAAATTATTTTAACAACCTAATTATTTCAACAAATAAACTAACAAGAAAAAACACAAAACAAACAAACGAACACACAAATAAATAAATGAATGCGTTTTACAATAAATTTTTTTGAAAAGTTTTACAAAGCCAGACTTCATGTTATATTATAAAAATTCGTAATGCTGGTAAAGAAACAAGTAGGATTTATATTGATAGATTTAAGTTGCGGCCAAACACGGCCAAGGAATTTGGAGATTCCTCTGCTCTCACTGGTTTTTGGGCCTTGCGGGCGTTTTACTCAGTGTAAAGGTAAGTCCATGGAAGACCTCTTGGATTCCATGAATACATGGTGTGCATATCTGTAGGCTATGATTATCCCGGACAATCCACGGTAAATGAAACGTATGGCCATTGTCATGGTTTATAAGTGAAACATATTTTACCATGACTCTAAACATTAAATAAATTAGTACATTAACTCATATATATTACATGGTAGTATGCATGTAGGCCTATATGCATAACAACCAAACCAGGATCAGCAGTGGAACATCCAGACCTACTTGTATATAAAAGCCTTAATTGAACCATTTTATAACGGCGTGCTTTATGAGCCCGTTTTGAACACTCTAAGCAGAATTCGCTGTTTCAGAGCTAGTGTACATGTAAAGAGTATAAGCTGTACTTACCATAATGTATGTTAGACACTCTTGAGAATAAGCCGTTGGGGCGTATTTGGTAGTAGCTATCCTACCCGGCTTGGCGACCTGTACACGTTTGGCCTGCATGTAGCTTACACCAATATAGGCCTCTTTAATCCCAGGTACACATGCAGGCCTTCCGTTATAGTTTATGTTGAGTACGGTACTCAGTGTGTGCAATAATGAAGAAACACACGCTGACTTACCATTTTCTTTTCTTGCATTTTCTTAATTCCGAGCATACATAGGCGATTTACCCACACTTGTCTATATAGGACTACTTTTATACATGCGTGGATCGCCACTTTTAATGTGATCCCTTCTACAGCTGCTTGTTGGTTTAAGATCTCTTTATTATCTTTTATTATTATCATTAATCTCCTTACATATTATTTAATTCCATGTTTCCAGATAAATTCAGAACTCATGCAAAACTTCAGCCAAATGATTCCCGCCATTTCTATATAGCTCTGCATAAAATCATCTTTAATGGCACAAACAAATCTTTTTAGGGTCATTTTCATAATAATTGTATGCTTAAATTACAGTGAAAAAAGTGCTTTAGAGGTTGAAAAGGTTGAAAATTTACAGTATGTACGCTTGAAAATGTTTGACTTATTTGACATACACGATTAGATATTGTGCCACCGCGACCATTGTTCATTCTGGCAACTGTGTGTATATCAACGTAAAGCATATACGGTAGCTTACACCGAGATGTCAGAGCCTACTTTTATAGTAATCATGTACATACCCTGTTGTATAGGCCCATACCGGGGTCACAACTGTATTAATTAAAGTCGCGTTCACACAACCTGATTTGTCGTATCAACTGTCAGAGAATAACTGTATCGTGCTTTGTAAATGTATTCAGCATTATTCTAATTTAATAACCTTTATGGATGCGCCACCTGTCAGATGACTAACATATTTAGTCGAGAAGGAATCGTTCAAACACGTATGAAAACAAGTGTTACCACGGATTCAATCTGTCTTGTCCACTGCCACAGTGCCATTTCTGAATTTAAACATTCCAGATCTCTTCACAATCCTTAACTTTTGGTACTGCATGAAAGTGGAAATTTGGGCACATTTGCTAACATTGTTGAGGTGGACAAATTTTAGTCAGAAATGGCTTTGTGGAATCAGACTCTGCCTAAATGCTGTTCTGCACGCAAAACAACTGCTTGACTATCGAACTCATCACATAGTTAACGTTGGGATTTATATGTATTCAAGAATTTTTCAACAGGGTGGCCAGCTTTATGTGTGGAAGAAACTGGAGTGACTATAGAGTAAACCAGTGACATCTGGCAAATAATTGGTCAAATTTCCCAGGCACGTGTGGCTTACTTCATATTGGTAGAGGAAAAACAATCTTAAGCGAATGCCAGGTTAAACCGCACACGACAGCGTCGATTGTTTCTTGTCATGCACCCCGAAGACCAACAGAAATAATGAAATCCGGCACTCTTGAAAATTAACGTCGTGGTGATGGGTTTGAAGCCACGGCATCTCTGGGTGACACAGCGTTTGAAAGATGTTTTAACCACAGTCCGCTCATTTGTTCAGTTCAGCTTACTAAACTTATGTCCGTAAACTGATATAATATAGTTTAAATCAATCAATCAATCATCCTGATCAATACAGTATGTAAAACCTTTCATGAACGGATTCTAACATCAGACCAGCTGTGGAAAAAAATATTATAAAATCCATATGACAAGCATTGGCTTGTACCCAATTGGTTTAGAAGATTTATTTATTTGATTGGTGTTTTACGCCGCACTCAAGAATATTTCACTTATACGACGGCGGTCAGCATTATGGTGAGTGGAAACCGGGAAAGCCACAACCATCCACAGGTTGCTGAGAGACCTTTCCACGTACCGCCGGAGAGCATTTAGATTTATTTTTTTATCTGATTGGTGTTTTACGCCCTACTCAAGAATATTTCACTTATACGACGGCGGTCAGCATTATGGTGAGTGGAAACCGGGAAAGCCACAACCATCCACAGTTTGCTGAGAGACCTTTCCACGTACCGCCGGAGAGCATTTAGAAGATTTATTTTTTTATCTGATTGGTGTTTTACGCCCTACTCAAGAATATTTCACTTATACGACGGCGGCCAGCATTATGGTGAGTGGAAACCGGGAAAGCCACAACCATCCACAGGTTGCTGAGAGATCTTTCCACGTACCGCCGGAGAGCATTTAGAAGATTTATTTTTTTATCTGATTGGTGTTTTACGCCCTACTCAAGAATATTTCACTTATACGACGGCGGTCAGCATTATGGTGAGTGGAAACCGGGGCATTTAGAAAAGATTAGTTTCAAAACACTGTGTGGACAGCATAAAACCGGGAATTAAACTGCAACATTCCAGCAGAATATAAAATGCAGGACTTCTTTAATTAGAAGGATCTATTTAATGGATGACGGGCTAAAAGCAAATAAAAAAAAAGACATTACGGAAACAACTGTCGACAAAAACATCATCATGTGAAATTCCGTTACCTCAGGCAAACTGCATATTAGGGAACTTTTACTTTTGTGTTCTGTGTGATGTGTATGAATTACATGCCTACAGGCCATCCGGCAGTGACACATATACATACATACCAGTACTGGGACATCACGGCAAGCCTGAGCAGTCAAAATGGAGGCCTACACAACATGATTGCGCCCTATATAGTATTCCTGTACTATACAATCACATTTTTATAATTAAATTACACCAATATCATACGCCATCACTTGTTTCGAACACGAATATGTATTTCCTTCAAAAGTAAAATATATTTTAACAAAATTTAAAAGATTTACATTCTGCTATTCAAGTTTGATTGTGTACAGAAAGTCTGACTTTATAGACATCTCAAGAAAATTACAAATAACACAGCATATAGGTACCTCATAAAAATATGTCAAAAAACATCATTTTCTGATATAAACAAAAAAGATTTAATAAAAACACTAAACAGTAACAAACCACACTCTTGTATTAGCGCTGTAACAAAACACACATATATACACATGTTTATACACTTTTTACAGGTCTGTGTTATTTGGAAGAATAAGTAAAAGATCTGATGTATTTTTATTGTGTATAAGAATTAATTTAAACAGAACATAATCATTCATAAACCATTACCCATACAAAAAAAAAAAAAAGAAAGAGTTTACACGGGAGCTCTGTGTTGATAAATGGCATACTCACACTGGTATATTTTCAGTTTATAAAATATTTATAACACATGCTGCATGTGACATGACTTTGTCTTATCAAAGTGTTACAGTACAGATATCTTACACCACAATAATCAGTTTGTCAACAATTACGTTACATTCGGTGCGATGATTAACACCCTCACAAGGATATTCATGCCAGCTAAATATATGCTTTTTTAGAATTGCTGTAAAATTTTAATGCTGATGGTTTACAAACTTGCTGATATCACATTTTGAATTTTCACAAATGTTCCCCGCACATTCAAACATGAAATGATCAGTATGCAAAGCACATAGTTCTATATATAGTATAGCCATCTCTGATTCCGACTGTGACCAACCATTCTATAGTTCTTTATCCACGAACATGCCATGGCAATGTCCAAACTTCTGACCCCAATCCTCCACCACACAGAATGACCACATGACCAAGGGCAGGAGAGCTATGATGCTAATTACCAACAGGAGAGCATGTTTCGTACCTTTCATCTGGGTGGACCTACACCATAAATGAAGAAATAATTAGGAGCAATCAATTTTTTTTAGCACAATAATATTAAAAACATATTCATTTCCACATAAAATGCCACCCTGTGCAGGTGTTGCTAAGGATTGCAAGTTTGTGACAAACCCCTTCTCGTAACCATCCATCTCGATACAGAAACATCCAAACACAGACTTTCTCATTCAAATCTATATCTTTTGGGTTAATGATTCTCAACAAGCCCTTTATACCACACAAAAAAAAACATATTAAAAAAATCAAGAAATTATCAGAATTTTGAAATAATTTTAAAACAAAAAGAAGTTCATAAGAGACATCTGGTATTGAGCAAAGAATGTATGTGTTTTGACGCAAATGGTTACTGTTTCCTCAGTGCGGAAGACTATACAAATGAATTATGTGAAATATTTATTAATGAGTATTTGATGAAGCATATATACAAGTCCCTTACTTTCCAAATGGTGTAAATCTACACACTGCCAACCACGCCATGACAATCAGCAAACCAAAGAATTCCCTGACAAGAGAAAACAACTATTAACATCTGCCGAAAGACAGGTAATAATGTAGCTAAACAATGATAAAAAGTCCAAATTTAAAGGACTGCCCAAATTCACTGAAACAATCATACAATTACATAGCCAGCACACCTTAAATGTGTTTCTCTGTATCATGTCTAGCAAACAAGTGCAGAGACCAGACATGTCTGTCAAATATTTTCATGTTTTCATGGATGTCTGATATTTTACATTCTTTCATATTCTTACATGAATATATACATATATATATGCACTTACTATACAAGGATTTAGCAAATGCTGATCTCCATTTATTACAGGGATGACTGCACTATGTTCCTTCTACATGTACTTGCTTAAATGGGAACAGAATCGATGCTGACTGGCCGACACATAAAGTTTTCTGGGTTTCTCGCAGTCTTGGTCAGGCTTGAAAAAATGTACCATACCTAAAATTCAGTTAGGGTAAGGCATGGCCTGGACTTACCTATCTCTCACACTAGCCAATCAGAACTGATTCTGTATCCCTCTAAGAGGATGTTTTTTTTCTTACATTCATCTATCGAATATGTAACTGTCTTTTTTTCTCATGAACCTTTATGGTACCTCTACAGGTGACAGCTAGACTGTCCATTAAATTACCTTCCTTCTTCATGGATCAGGGGATTGACTTTTTTCCCAAAAATGATCTCAATGACTACCACAATCAGATACACCACATATGCCAGGCACAGAATAAAGTGAAACAAGGCTGTGTACCTCCACCAGTTGGTTTCTGGATCAAAATACACAATATCCACATCAAGATATATGCCAAACTTTTAATATAATGTGAGACAGTCTAGCCACTCAACCACACAGTTAATAATCACAAAGGCTGGTTAGGTGTTTCATCCAGTACTAGTCTACCACATGCATCAAACAAAGTCGTCATGAGACAGTAACAGTCTGCCAGAAATTGCTCTGACTTTCAGCTTCATACAGTCATATAAACTGGACTCTCAGCCATACCTCTGGTTGCACAGTATCAAAGAACTGTACTAGGGGAAGAGTAGTTGTTCCCTACTAATCTTGTAAGAAATGGTATAAAATGATGTTTATTTTTATTGGTGTTAGTGGCCAGCTTTGTGGTGTGAAGAAACTGGAAGACAATATTTCAGTACATGTAGAAATACTTCAATCTAAGATTTATGTATGTACTGTTCAATTTTCGGATAATCAAACTGCCTTTATTTGGCTTGAGACAAATGTAGATAATATAAAGCCACCTTCTTTGTGGGTGAAAAAACAATTGATCAAGTACAAGTTATAATGACAAGTCACACGCTAGTTGTCAGAGCCTGTGAGGTAAATGAGCAAGTTTCCACACTTACCTGAAAATATAGGATTTATCACAAGAACCAGGCACAGAACAGTCGGCACTAAATAAATTGGCTGAAAAGGAACCCACAGAATGTATACCACACACTGGTATATTTTGCTCCTTTCCCGAACTTCAACTTTACCATATTTATACTGTTCCATACATTTCACGTTTCTGTTATACTAAATTTATGCCTTCACCATGTAATATCAATATGAAATACCAATGAATTATAGAATGAAGACAACACTGAAACAAATAAATGCTTACTAGTCTACATGGTCAACTTCTCATATAGTTTATGACTTGCAACCAATAAAAAACAAAATACATGTATATAAAATGCACCTTGAGCATTGACTCATACTGCCATCTTCTCCTTGTTAATATAAAGGTACATTATTGTACTCACCACCCATAAGTACCAGTCAGAATCATTAACCTGAAGGAAAAACAAAGACCTCACTCTATAAACCAAAAATGACCAAAACACGTAATTTTATTCCTACCTTTAAACTCGATATCAGTGGAACAAGCTAGAACAGGACACCAACGTTCAGAGTGAACTTGGACATTTGGGCTACTGAGAAATAATATCATGACCTTTCAGCCAAAAAGATGAAGGAGTAGGAAAATACTGTTATGAACAACTGCCATAATAATTGAATTGGTAAAGTTGTGAAAAAGTCCACTGGAAGTGGAAGTGTCTACAACTGAAGTGTTGAATTGAAAGCCAATGTTATTCTAACTTAAACTAATTCCACACTGATCATTAACTAAATGTGGAACTAAAGAGTAAATTCAAGTTGCCTTCTTACATTTGCTGCAGTTGCCAGTCCAAAAAATAATGACATAAAAGCATTAACTCCTCTCCATATCAGGAGCCATTTTGTGTTGACTTCAACTCCCAGACTTAATAAATCCACATTCTCTTCTTCTAAATCACGTGCCTGTGGTTTCCCCATTTTCTTTTCTTATGGGTCTACAATTGAGAACAAAAAAAGTAAAGAGAAAAGCAATGCTATTAATATGCATTTGCAATATTATTATTTTTTCTTGCCAAAATCAGTTGGCCTATAAGATATGCAATAATAAAACTAGGCCCAACTGCCATGGGTCAATAAATTATATTTAACATTTATCTCAATACAGAGGGGCAGGAAAACGTCTTACAGTGTTTGTATGGTGTATGTGCCTGTGTGTGTTTAATGCAGGGGTGAGGTGGGGCTGCACCTAGAACTGAAGTACAGCAGCGGAATTAATGTAACTGCCATACAGGTTTTAAACTTCAAACAACACATTTGCATGCTTATCTGGTGACTAAAATTCCGATAGAAGGCCAAGATAGCTCATCTACGCTTGCTGTATTAGAAGAACTTGAAGAAAAATTTATTAATTTCACTGGAGCTCTTATCTACTCATACTCCAGGTATGGTACTTTTGTAGATAAGAGCTCTTGTCGCCAGAGCACACGACCCAGTATATTTTAGCGACTTAAACCTGCCTAATTAACTGCCCAGCTATCCTTATCCTGTCGCATTCCATTAAACGCGCAGTTGTTTTCTGTCAAGTCCAACGTAAATTCTATCAATCTTCGTAGATATGTTGAGCTGTCTGCTTTTCGACTATGTAAACCGGTGGACGGAAATGAGTTGTGTCAAAAAAAAAAAACAACACTCGTACATAGTGCAGTGTAATCTTCGTGCTTCTGGGCAGCCCAACAGTACTCGTCAGCCTACATCCACGAGGGGAACGGAAGTACATCCACCAGGAGAACGGACATCCATCAGGAGGACGGTGTAGTGCGCATGACCACACATATGGCGCGAAATGTAAAGTAGTGGGATATAGTTACACATTTGTGTTCACTAAAAAGACATACGGATTATATCACTGTATATCTCATACTATTAACTTAAATTTTATTTACTACAGGGCTTCTCCAAAATAATCGAACTATAGACAACAGATGATGAATAAGACAAGGTATATTATAAATCATCGGTATAAATTATCGAACTATCGAAGACAGATGATGAATAAGACAAGGTATTCTATATCATAAGGACCCAACAGCCCACGGCCTCTCCAGACCCGTTGTCCCGACATGGGGTTCATAGGCCTGTAGGACTGTACAGTATACAGGTACTTGGCAAGACGGTGGTTTTCCCCCGGCATCTATATAAAATGTGCCTAATTTACCTTCATATAGGTATAAAGTACAACATCCATGAGGAGGACGGTGGCTAATTTAACTTCCTGCAGGTATAGAGTACAACATCCATGAGGAGGACAGTGGCTAATTTACCTTCCTGAAGGTATCAGGTACAACATCCACCAGGTGGACGGTGGCTAATTTACCTTCCTACTGTTATAGGTACAACATCCACGAGGAGGACGGTGACTAATTTACCTTTCTGCAGGTGTAAAGTACAACATCCACGAGGAGGACGGTGGCTAATTTACCTTCCTGCAGGTATCATGTACAACATCCACGAGGAGGACGGTGGCTAATTTACCTTTCTGCAGGTGTAAAGTACAACATCCATGAGGAGGACGGTGGCTAATTTACCTTTCTGCAGGTGTGAAGTACAACATCCATGAGGAGGACGGTGACTAATTTACCTTTCTGCAGGTATCAGGTACAACATCCACAAAAAGGACAGTGGCTAATTTACCTTTCTGCAGGTGTGAAGTACAACATCCATGAGGAGGACGGTGGCTAATTCATGTTCCTGCAGGTGTAAAGTACAACATCCACGAGGAGGACGGTGACAAATTTACCTTTCTGCAGGTGTAAAGTACAACATCCACGAGAAGGACAGTGACTAATTTACCTTTCTGCAGGTGTAAAGTACAACATCCATGAGGACGACGTTGGCTAGTTTACTTTCCTATAGGTATAAAGTACAACATCCACCAGAAGAACGGTGGCTAATTTACCTTTCTGCGGGTGTAAAGTACAACATCCATGAGGAGGACGGTGACTAATTTACCTTTCTGTAGGTGTAGAATACAACATCCATGAGGAGGACGGTGGGTAATTTACCATTCTGCAGGTGTGAAGTACAACATCCATGAGGAGGACAGTGGCTAATTTACCTTTCAGCAGGTTTGAAGTACAACATCCACGAGGAGGACGGTGGCTAATTTACCTTTCTGCAGGTGTGAAGTACAATATCCATGAGGAGGACGGTGGCTAATTTAACTTCCTGCCGGTATAAAGTACAACATCCACGAGGAGGACGGTGACTAATTTACTTTCCTGCAGGTGTAAAGTACAACATCCACGAGGAGGACGGTGGCTAATTTACTTTTCTGCAGGTGTAAAGTACAACATCCATGAGGAGGACGGTGGCTAATTTACCTTTCTGCAGGTGTAAAGTACAACATCCACGAGGAGGACGTTGGCTAGTTTACTTTCCTATAGGTATAAAGTACAACATCCACGAGGAGGACGGTGACTAATTTACATTCCTACAGGTATCAGGAACAACATCCACGAGGGGGACGGTGGGTAATTTAGCTTCCTGTAGGTATAAAGTACAACATCCACGAGGAGGACAGTGGCTAATTTACCTTCCTCCAGGTATCAGGAACAACATCCAAGAGGAGGACGGTGGATGCTTTACCTTCATATAGTTATAAAGTACAACATCCACGAGGAGGACGGTGGCTAATTTACCTGCCTATAGGTATAAAGTACAACATCCACAAGGAGGACGGTGGCTAATTTACATCCCTATATGTATAAAGTACAACATCCACGAGGAGGACGGTGGCGAATTTACCTTCCTGCAGGTATAAAGTACAAAATCCACGAAGAGGACGGTGGCTAAATTACCTTTCTCCAGGTATCAGGAACAACATCCACGAGGAGGACGGTGATTGCTTTACCTTCCTATAGGTATATAGTATAACATCCACGATGAGGACGGTGACTAATTTATGTTCCTGCAGGTATAAAGTGCAAGATCTACGGGGCTATAGCTATAA
The DNA here is from genome assembly GCF_032854445.1 of Liolophura sinensis. Classification (NCBI taxonomy): domain Eukaryota; kingdom Metazoa; phylum Mollusca; class Polyplacophora; order Chitonida; family Chitonidae; genus Liolophura; species Liolophura sinensis. The sequence continues at coordinate 16,817,115 of NC_088295.1, forward strand.
AGTACAACATCCACGAGGAGGACGGTGGCTAAGTTACCTTTCTGTAGGTGTGAAGTACAACATCCATGAGGAGGACGGTGACTAATTTACCTTCCTGCAGGTGTAAAGTACAACATCCACGAGAAGGACGGTGACTAATTTACCTTTCTGCAGGTGTGAAGTACAACATCCATGAGGAAGACGTTGGCTAGTTTACTTTCCTATAGGTATAAAGTACAACATCCACGAGGAGGACGGTGGCTAATTTACCTTTCTGCAGGTGTAAAGTACAACATCCATGAGGAGGACGGTGACTAATTTACCTTTCTGCAGGTGAAGAGTACAATATCCACGAGGAGGACGGTGGGTAATTTACCATTCTGCAGGTGTGAAATACAACATCCATGAGGAGGACGGTGACTAGTTTACCTTTCTGCAGGTGTAAAGTACAACATCCATGAGGAGGACGTTGGCTAGTTTACTTTCCTATAGGTATAAGGTACGACATCCACGAGGAGGACGGTGACTAATTTACCTTTCTCCAGGTATCAGGAACAACATCCACGAGGAGGACGGTGGATGCTTTACCTTCATATAGTTATAAAGTACAACTTCCACGAGGAGGACGGTGGATAATTTACCTGCCTATAGGTATAAAGTACAACATCCACGAGGAGGACGGTGGCTAATTTACCTGCCTATAGGTATAAAGTACAACATCCACAAAGAGGACGGTGGCTAATTTACATCCCTATATGTATAAAGTACAACAACCACGAGGAGGACGGTGACTAATTTACCTTCCTGCAGGTATAAAGTACAAAATCGACGAGGAGGACTGTGGCTAATTTATGTTCCTGCAGGTATATAGTGCAACATCCACGAGGCTATAGCTATAAAGTACATCCACGAGGAGGACGGTGGCTAATTTATCTTCCTGTAGGTATAAAGTACAACATCCACGAGGAGGACGGTGACTAATTTACCTTCCTGCAGGTGTAAAGTACAACATCCACGAGGAGGACGGTGACTAATTTACCTTTCTGCAGGTGTAAAGTACAACATCCACGAGAAGGACGGTGACTAATTTGCCTTTCTGCAGGTGTAAAGTACAACATCCATGAGGAGGACGTTGGCTAGTTTACTTTCCTATAGGTATAAAGTACAACATCCACGAGGAGGACGGTGGCTAATTTACCTTTCTGCAGGTGTAAAGTACAACATCCATGAGGAGGACGGTGGCTAATTTACCTTTCTGCAGGTGTCAGGAACAACATCCACGAGGAGGACGGTGGATGCTTTACCTTCATATAGTTATAAAGTACAACATCCACGAAGAGGACGGTGGGTAATTTACCTTCCTACAGGTATCAGGAACAACATCCACGAGGAGGACGGTGGGTAATTTACCTTCCTGCAGGTATAAAGTACAACATCCACGAGGAGGACGGTGGCTAATTTACCTTCCTACAGGTATCAGGAACAACATCCACGAGGAGGACTGTGGATGCTTTACCGTCATATAGTTATAAAGTACAACTTCCACGAGGAGGACGGTGGCTAATTTACCTGCCTATAGGTATAAAGTACAACATCCACAAGGAGGACGGTGGCTAATTTACATCCCTATATGTATAAAGTACAACATCCACGAGGAGGACTGTGGATGCTTTACCGTCATATAGTTATAAAGTACAACTTCCACGAGGAGGACGGTGGCTAATTTACCTGCCTATAGGTATAAAGTACAACATCCACAAGGAGGACGGTGGCTAATTTACATCCCTATATGTATAAAGTACAACATCCATGAGGAGGACGGTGGCTAATTTACCTTCCTGCAGGTGTGAAGTACAAAATCCATGAGGAGGACGTTGGCTAGTTTACTTTCTTATAGGTATAAGGTACAACATCCACGAGGAGGACGGTGGGTAATTTACCTTTCTGCAGGTGTGAAGTACAACATCCATGAGGAGGACGGAGGCTAATTTACGTTCCTGCAGGTGTAAAGTACAATATCCATGAGGAGGACGTTGGCTAGTTTACTTTCCTATAGGTATAAGGTACGACATCCCGAGGAGGACGGTGGATGCTTTACCGTCATATAGTTATAAAGTACAACATCCACGAGGAGGACGGTGGCTAATTTACCTTTCTGCAGGTGTAAAGTACAACATCCATGAGGAGGACGTTGGCTAGTTTACTTTCCTATAGGTATAAGGGACGACATCCTCGAGGAGGACGGTGGATGCTTTACCTTCATATAGTTATAAAGTACAACATCCACGAGGAGGACGGTGGCTAATTTACCTTTCTGCAGGTGTAAAGTACAACATCCATGAGGAGGACAGTGGCTAATTTACCTTTCTGCAGGTGTCAGGAACAACATCCACGAGGAGGACGGTGGATGCTTTACCTTCATATAGTTATAAAGTACAACATCCACGAAGAGGACGGTGGGTAATTTACCTTCCTACAGGTATCAGGAACAACATCCACGAGGAGGACGGTGGGTAATTTACCTTCCTGCAGGTATAAAGTACAACATCCACGAGGAGGACGGTGGCTAATTTACCTTCCCCCAGGTATCAGGAACAACATCCACGAGGAGGACTGTGGATGCTTTACCGTCATATAGTTATAAAGTACAACATCCACGAGGAGGACGGTGGCTAATTTACCTGCCTATAGGTATAAAGTACAACATCCACAAGGAGGACGGTGGCTAATTTACATCCCTATATGTATAAAGTACAACATCCATGAGGAGGACGGTGGCTAATTTAACTTCCTGCAGGTATAAAGTACAAAATCCATGAGGAGGACGTTGGCTAGTTTACTTTCTTATAGGTATAAGGTACAACATCCACGAGGAGGACGGTGGGTAATTTACCTTTCTGCAGGTGTGAAGTACAACATCCATGAGGAGGACGGTGGCTAATTTACCTTCCTGCAGGTGTAAAGTACAACATCCACGAGGAGGACGGTGACTAATTTACCTTTCTGCAGGTGTAAAGTACAACATCCATGAGGAGGACGTTGGCTAGTTTACTTTCCTATAGGTATAAGGTACGACATCCTCGAGGAGGACGGTGGATGCTTTACCTTCATATAGTTATAAAGTACAACTTCCACGAGGAGGACGGTGGCTAATTTACCTGCCTATAGGTATAAAGTACAACATCCACAAAGAGGACGGTGGCTAATTTACATCCCTATATGTATAAAGTACAACATCCACGAGGAGGACGGTGGCTAATTTACCTTCCTGCAGGTATAAAGTACAAAATCGACGAGGAGGACGGTGGCTAATTTATGTTCCTGCAGGTATAAAGTACAACATCCACGAAGCTATAGCTATAAAGTACAACATCCACGAGGAGGACAGTGGCTAATTTATCTTCCTATAGGTATAAAGTACAACATCCATGAGGAGGTCGGTGGCTAATTTACATCCATACAGGTATAAGGTACCACATCTACGAGGAGGACGGTGGCTAATTTACATCCCTATAGGTTTAAAGTACAACATCCATGAGGAGGACGGTGGCTGATTTACCTCCCCGTAGGTTTAAGGTACAACATCCACGAGGAGGACGGTGGCTAATTTACATCCCTATAGGTTTAAAGTACAAAATCCATGAGGAGGACGGTGGCTAATTTACATTCCTGCAATTATAAAGTACAACATCCATACGGAGGACGGTGGTTAATTGACGTTCCTATAGGTATCAGGTACAAAATCCACGAGGAGGACGGTGACTAATTTACCATCCTTTTTCTCCGCAGATGGGAAAAGCCCAACACGAACGAGGACAAACCGAGTTTGCCTTTCTCTACATGTACGTAGATGAGAAAGTTTTCACAGAGCCTTAGAATATAATCCTCGAATCATCCAATATGAGAAATCCAGTGACCACCAATTCCGGACAGTTGAATAGAAAAGTCAACAACCACATTCTAGTTTAAATATATGTATTTTAAGGAGCCCTGTCGCAGTGCCATAACCCACCGCCCATGGAGAGTTTGCCAACAGAAACTCTAATTCAACAAGTTCCTTTCCCTAAAAATGGTTACAGCATTGTATTCATCCGGTTTGCAAAAACCTTTACAGAAAAACTATTATAAACTGAAGAACGCTTTACTGAGATGTACGGATAAAAGTTGTGTTTCATTACATATGCTGCAGTACCCTAGGCAAGTTTATTAGTGTATTAACTCTCTTGTACATTCTAAGATTCTATACATGTGTAAGTGAAGCAATGAATGGTATGGAGGTGGAATGAAAAATACATTATAGGTGTAGGCTATATGTACAAGGCATATAGCCATGATACAATGATAACAATGGTATAAAATACACATTGTCAACTCATCGGTCATCTATTATTTACACACACAGCATGCCATTTACGACTCGGTACTGCTGATTAAGCCGTGTGCTCTTAATTGTTCACTTTTTTTAAGTGCCGTGTGTAACGATGAATGTTCAGTTTGACAGCATCTTCGTCTTGCTTCTGGTAAAGATATGTGCAGTTTGTTGGATACAAGCAGTGCGACTACATCCCGAACCAAAGCTTCCTTACATCTCCTATTCCTGACTGTCCCTTCGTACCTACAAAGAAAAAAATGTGAACAGAATGCAATCCTGTTAAAGGCTTCCTATTTCATTTGTAAAAGACTGAAATCTGGAAATGTATATATATTGCTACTAATTAAACATATATGCCTGCACACTTTTTAGCAAGTCATGCGCGGAACAAAATTATGAAATTATAATGATAAATAATTAAACACACATCTACATGTAAATGACTACTTGATGACTGCAATATTCTTAGTTACTTTCCTCCTTTTTTATGGCTTTATTTATTTATTTATTTATTTGATTGGTGTTTTACGCCGTACTCAAGAATATTTCACTTATACGACGGCGGCCAGTATTATGGTGGGTGGAAACCGGGCACAGCCCGGGGGAAACCCACGACCATCTGCAGGTTGCTGGCAGACCTTCCCACATACGGCCGGAGAGGAAGCCAGCACGAGCTGGACTTGAACTCACAGCGACCGCATTGGTGAGAGGCTCCTGGGTCATTACGCTGCGCTAGCGCGCTAACCGACTGAGCCACGGAGGCCCCGTTTTATGGCTTTAGCCTTGTCAAATGTTTATACACATTTGAACTGTCTGTATATAGATAACTTGAAAGCTGGAAAGCCATTCCGATACTACTCCATGCATAACTGGAGCCAAAATAGCCATATCTAATTATACCAAAAAATAAAAACAGACAGATAAAACACAAGGTAAATACAAACCCATCCACATTTAAAATCTTCTGAATTCGCTCGGTTCCTGGTAGCTGGGCTAGCTTGTGTACAAATCCAGATGTGGCGGGGCGCCTGAAGCAATGTTTCACACAACAATATAATCACACAGTGAAAGATAATCATGGCCTATTTCCAATGCACATATACAGACAAGGTATACAAAAGCATATGCTGATTGTTTCGCATAATTTAATCACGCTCCATGTAAGCAGCAATGAATCAGTCACTTTCTTCTTCACTCTTGGACCAAAACAAGTTGTGACAATAAACAAACAGAACATCCCAGATCTGTACTGTAACAAAAAACCCTTATAGGCATGATTATTTGAAACGTGCATGGAGAAGACCGGGATTACTGGCAACCACCCTACCTACATGTACCTATACGTACCGTTTGTCCCTAGGCTTCAATTTGAAGAACTTTTTTTCCACATAGGCTTCGAGATATGTATAAGCCTAAAAGAGAAAATCTTATTAAGTACCATACGCATACCCATTCGAAAAAACACCCAGAATGGCCATAATTTACTCACAAAACATTTACAAAATTCCAAAGTCTCGCAGCGTTGTTTTTGGTACGTAAAACATATATAAATATAGTAACACGGCTTTTTCCATACAAAGGGTATTTTCAGTACATATACATCAAGCTAAGCGAAAAAGTCAGTATCAATTTATAAACAATTTATACACCGAAATCACACTTTTACGTACCAAGTCCAAGACATAACCGAAACCAAAGCCCTTTAGAAATTCCCTTCTCGGATTTGTCAAGAAAATCTCCAGCTCAGAGCTCTCGGACCTAGATAAACACATAATCATGTATACAGTTGTACGAGGAAGGGGTTAGGAGAAGCTATCAATATAACACAGTGAAACACTCTAAAACACTCGTTTTAGATACATAATAATATATCCCGGGCGATGAAGTGCATGAGGATCTTTATGAAATCACATGCTACCATCAAGTGTGGCTGTATGATGTGAAACAATACATTAAACTATATGTCATGTAACAAATTAATTATTTGTATCGCAGCAACTATTCTTCAAATAGCAGCGAAATCTTTCGAGTTTGTGTGATATGAATGTACAGTGGTGCTGCACGCCACTATAGAAGAATAGGGAAAGACAGAAATGATCATATGTTTAAAACTACTGTATATAGTCAAATACAAGGGTCAATTAAATACACTGTGTCTGTAAATTATAATTGCGCAGAAAAATGTGTAGGTATTCCTAAGCTAATTGTTGTTCACACCAGTCACTGTGCGAAACTCCAGAATGCGCCTACACATATGAGGAAATATAGAAAAATATGTAAAAGACAAAGAAAATAAATGAAGTGTACAGATTTAAGCTATACATACCACTTTGAACCTCTGTCTGTCAACAAGCCTTCCACATACTGGTCGATCACATCAACCTGAAATATCAACATTATGCGGCATATATATATACAATCCAAACATTGTGTTTAAGTTGGTTAAAAATCCAAAAATTGTCAGACACAGTTTAATGATATTTTTCTACTGATGCTGAATACTTGAGGCTCAGACCCACCTGTTATTTCTAAACATTTTGAGTATATCCCTCAATGTCACCTGGGGCCTTCGTGGCTCAGTCGGTTAGCGCGCTAGCGCAGCGTAATGACTTAGGAGTCTCTCACCAATGCGGTCGCTGTGAGTTCGTCCAGCTCATGCTGGCTTCCTCTCCGGCCGTACGTGGGAAGGTCTGCCAGCAACCTGCGGATGGTCGTGGGTTTCTCCCGGGCTGTGACCGGTTTCCTCCCACCATAATGCTGGCCGCCGTCGTATAAGTGAAATATTCTTGAGTACGGCGTAAAACACCAATCAAATAAACAAATCAATGTCACCTGCATGACAACTGCTCCCTTATCCATACCTGTGAAATGACATCAGATACACAAATAAACATGTTGGAATCCTGCTCCTCATTGTTGAGTTCCTCGTCCGCAAATGGAATAATCCTGGACACTTGTAAGTCTTCTGACGAAAACCTACAGAAATCAATACATCACAAAAGTTGTATCTTTCTTGAAAACATACGAGAAATGACTGCAACACTTATCAAAATCGACGCCCACATCGTTACACATTCTAAAGCAAAACGTATCGGAAAGAATATGTTCAAGACAAAGACCTTAACCCTAAGACATGCAACAATGTTCAGTCATGCCCAGCATTTGTCGCCCCAAGCACCACAATGCAGATATACACGAGTATAATATTCAATTCAGATTTGAAATGCATTTCCTTAATTAGTGTTCTCTTTGCGAATAATTATCCTTCAACATGACGTGCAATGGAAATGCCGTGAAGAACTGTGTTCATTTAGATGGCAAAGAACGGCACTTTTACCTACAAAAATAAACACGTCTTTTGAACATTGTGATAATTTAGTTATTTATTTCAATGGTGTTTTACGCCTCAAAAACAGCTCAATTTACAGCCCATGTGATGGCGGTCAATTTTATGGACATATGTGCATGGACTGTAATATATAGCGCAGACTTAAAGCCTAATTAGATTGCTCGCACAGTGAAGCCTTTGGAAAGAAGTTTAAACCCGTGCAGAGCTGATCCAATTTCTTGTGTGAATATATACAGTGTAATTTGACAAATAGATTATGAATCTGGCTTTGCTTTTGTTCTAGCTTTGTTATAGCTTAAAAAGTTTGACCACAATTTACCTACTGTTCATGCATTAGGCATAAATAGCTAACCACGAATGTGGCTTTGTTTTGGTTCTAAAGAAGTTTTCGCTTTTAGGCACACTTTATTCTGATTTTTGAGACACGATGCGAAAAGCAGTAATGGTGCAATGTTGAAAGTTGGTCAGCAGGACAAATTGTGCTCTTCTCTCGTATCAAATTATTACAGATGAATAGTTTTCCAGTGATTGGCATTAAAATTTTTGCCACCGTTCATGCATTATGTAAGAAAAACATCTGTTGGCTTTCGAGTTACGGTTAGCGCAGCGGGAGCGTTCTTGACATTGTGTGGTATTAAAACATACACGCCAAATGACTAATCTGTTGGTCTAATAGAGAGAATATGTACACAAACACTACACAACTACTATTCACATTAGGCCATTGAGTAGAAGTTCAATTGCAGGCATAGATGATCTGATCTATTTGTGTTAGTTATTTTTTCCCTTGCAAATTAGACACTTGCATTTGCCCGACCGGAAGTTGATGGCATCTTTTTGTTTTACATCCATCGCCGGGGCCAATCACGAAAATAAGATCTGTAAGTTTAGATTTGCTTTGATACCTATTTTACTCTGCCTCATCAGTGGAAGAATATTTTAAATTGGCGTCACCTACAGAGCCGATTAATCTGCATATACGTCTGGATGACCACTAGGAGTATACATTTCGAAAAAAGGTGTAGAAAAATAATTGAAGAACATATCATCTCATTGACAGGGAATGTATCTATTTTTTTTAACATGAAAAGTTAATCAAAAAGCTCGCCTATCATATAAAGCCGCAGACGATAACTATATATGTACACAGTATTTTAGATGAATGAAACGTATTGATGCTTAATTTTACGTACCATTTTGTCCCTCAACGCGTGCTTTCCAGTGTACAGCTCTCAAATGGTTCTCTGCTTTCTTCTTCCTTGTTGGCTTGAACTTTGACGGTGGACATAACGGACAATGGAATGAAATATAGTCTCCTTTACAACAATCCTTGCAACTTTTTACACAACTTAACAATTCATCCACAGACTGAATCACGACAGGTTGGTGTGCTGTCATTGTTACATTGCAGCGTCCAGAAATAAACTCGTCGGAAAAGTGGAAAGCTTTTATAAAAGCTATGTACTACATTAGCCAAACTGCAAAGCTAACAAGTCACCCTGAGATAGTATTACTTCAGCAGACAAGCGATGGGAAACTGTGTTTACAAACACACCGCCACCTCGGCTTTCCACGGTCCAGACACACGGAAGTTACCCATAAATTTGTTTTGTTTAGACATTGTGGCAAGTGATGCACGGAGGTATAAAAGTGTAGAAAGAGCAGGCCTATATACTGAATGTTCTTAGAAACTCCACGTTTTTAACTTTAACTGAAAATGTTTTATCTTATAATTGAATTAGAAAATCATTTATACCTCTATCAGCATCGAGTTTTTCCAAATATTGTATTGCTCTGGCGTCCGAAAAACATAAACAAACTCGTACATGATAGAACTCGTTAATTTTTCTGGAAATAACTTTCCACCGTCGAATTCCAAGTAAATTGGGATTAGGAGACATCAAGATCATTCATGTGAGACAACATGTCCATATGAACAAAATAAAATAGTCCTACTTAATTTCTAAGATGAAGATATTGGTCCGAAGTACATTTTAAATTCTTCAACCATAACAAAAGTTATCACGACACTGCAGATATGCCTTTCAAGCACTATAGTAGGCCCAATGTGCTAGGTAGTACAAATGAAATGGTATTTACTTGACATACTTCCTTTTCAGCCATTTCATGAGGATTTCATTCATTGTATTAATAAAATCAAAGCGCTATTCAAAAAGCCCGACCCCAATTCATATTGTATTATACATGGATCTTCTGCTGCTTGGTTGTCGGGCAGGGAAAGGCGAATTTTAATGCGAATTGAGTTACATAATTACATTGACGGTATATTTACATACACCTGTATTGTTGCATTCTTTTGCCTGTACACATATTTGTTAAGAAATATTTTGTGATGTGTGGATTTTTATGATTCTGATCATTTTATTTTTTAAAACTTAATAATAGTAGTAATAAATGCATCTTGCTTAGGTCAAAGAAAACAGTTCTGGGTATGAGAAAGTTACAGCAGTTTTCACTTAGAGAATTCAGGAGCAATAAAGCGGGCGATCACTTGTCCACCAGTGAAATCTGATATATGTGGATGTAAGCTTCTGCGGTATAACAAAATAAACTGGGTCATGCATGAAAGTCAGAGGTCAGACACACAGAATTTAGACGCTTGAACCTTTCTCTGCCATAAGAGGAAATAATGTGTGGGGTGTGTTAAGAAGTAAACTCTGAAAAACTTACTTGATATCTTTGGCAAAATAAGCTTTCTTAAATATTCAATGTTTTTCGCACTTTACAAATTGTGGTCTCAAGCTACATATGTGTATTTTTGGGGTTATAAATAAGGCTATACAACAGCAGCAAAGACCTTGTTTGTCCTTATCAAGGAACTGAGCGTAACAATTCGCCAGGCTTTATATCTCTGCAAGTTTTTACATACTAATTAAATGGCCATTGAACGTTAATTGACAACAAGAGCGCTGTGAACAGCTATGCACAGGCAGAGATCAAAAGGGATTACAACATTAAGCGTCAGAAGTTTACTGTACACAGAATAAAGCAATAATAATAATCATGTACATAAAACATATAACATTTCTAAGTAACAAATAACAACATATGGTTAATTACCACACAAGTGTGATCAGGCTGGCGAAGAGCTATTATATAACTTATAGGGCTTCCATTCAAATCGGGCTAATACTTAGTTTTAAAAAAGTTTCCTAAACATGTAACAAACCCTGGTATCCATCACCTTACATACATACTTATACATTATATGTTATATATATTTCTCAGAAATAAACAAGGCAACAGTCCTCCGCATATAGATTTTAGCTGTACCAAAACGACATATAACTTATCTATTGTCCTCATAAGTGTGTGTCAATCAATCAGTTAAATCTTTATTAGAAGTTAATTTGGTAATCATCAATGTTGTACTGCATACCTGAAGGATGGAAAACTTTATACCTATAAAGGTTGAACTTTATACCTATAGGAAGGTAAATCAGCCACCGTCCTCCTCGTGGATGTTGTACTTTATACCTATATGAAGGTAAATTAGCCACCGTCCTTCTCATGGATGTTGTACTCTATAGCTATAGGAAGGTAAACTAGTCACCGTCCTCTTCGTGGATGTTGAACTTTATACCTATAGAAAGGTAAACTAGCCACCGTCCTCCTCGTGGATGTTGTACTTTATACCTATATGAAGGTAAATCAGCCACCGTCCTACTCGTGGATGTTGAACTTTATACCTATAGAAAGGTAAACTAGTCACCGTCCTCCTCGTGGATGTTGAATTTTATACATGTAGGAAGGTAAATTAGCCACCGTCCTCCTCATGGATGTTGTACCTGATACATGCAGTAAAGTAAAGTAGCCACCGTCCTCCTCGTGGATGTTGAATTTTATACATGTAGGAAGGTTAATAAGCCACTGTTCTTCTCGTGGATGTTGTACTTTATAACTATAGGAAGATAAATTTTCCACCGTCCTCCTCGTGGATGTGGTACCTTATACGTATGGGAAAGCAACTTAACCACCGTCTTCCTCATGGATGTTGTACTTTATACCAGTAGGAATGTAAATTAGCCACCGTCCTCCTCATGGATGATGTACTTTACACCTATAGGAAGGTAAATTAGCCACCGTCCTCCTCATGGATGTTGAACTCTATAGCTATAGGAAGGTAAACTGGTCACCGTCCTCCTCGTGGATGTTGAATTTTATACATGTAGGAAGGTAAATTAGCCAACGTCCTCCTCATGGATGTTGTACCTGATACATGCAGTAAAGTAAAGTAGCCACCGTCCTCCTCGTGGAGTTTCTAACTGATACCTTTAGGAAGGTAAACTAGCAACCGTCCTCCTCATGGATGTTGTACTTTATAGCTATAGGAAGGTAAATTAGCCACCGTCCTCCGCGTGGATGTTGTACTTTATACCTATATGAAGGTAAATTAGCCACCGTCCTCCTCGTGGATGTTGTACTTTATAACTATATGAAGGTAAACTAGCCACCGTCCTCCTCGTGGATGTTGTACTTTATACCTATAGGAAGGTAAATCAGCCACCGTCCTCCTCGTGGATGTTGAACTTTATACCTATAGGAAGGTAAATTAGCCACCGTCCTCCTCGTGGATGTTGTACTCTATACCTATAGGAAGGTAAACTGATCACCGTCCTCCTCGTGGATGTTGAATTTTATATATGTAGGAAGGTAAATTAGCCACCGTCCTCCTCGTGGATGTTGTACTTTATACCAGTAGGAAGGTAAAGTAGTCACCGTCCTCCTTGTGGATGTTGAAATTTATACCTATAGAAAGGTAAACTAGCCACCGTCCTCCTCGTGGATGTTGTACTTTATACCTATATGAAGGTAAATTAGCCTCCGTGTTCTTTGTAGATGTTGTACCTGATACCTGCAGGAAGGTAAACTGGTCACCGTCCTCCTCGTGGATGTTGTACTTTACACCTGGAGAAAGGTAAACTAGTCACCGTCCTCCTCGTGGATGTTGTACTTTACACCTGCAGGAAGGTAAATTAGTCACCGTCCTCATCGTGGATGTTGTACTTTACACCTGCAGAAAGGTAAATTAGCCACCGTCCTCCTCATGGATGTTTTACTTCACACCTGCAGAAAGGTAAATTAGCCAACGTCCTCCTCGTGGATGTTGTACTTTACACCTGCAGAAAGGTAAATTAGCCACCGTCCTCCTCATGGATGTTGTGCTTCACACCTGCAGAATGGTAAATTAGTCACCGTCCTCCTCATGGATGTTGTACTCTACACCTGCAGAAAGGTAAATTAGGCACCGTCCTCCTCATGGATGTTGTACCTTATACCTGCAGAATGGTAAATTAGCCACCGTCCTCCTCATGGGTGTTGTACCTTATACCGGCAGGAAGTTAAATTAGCCACCGTCCTCCTCGTGGATGTTGTACCTGATACCTGCAGGAAGGTAAACTGGTCACCGTCCTCCTCATGCATGTTGTACCTTATACCTGCAGAATGGTAAATTAGCCACCGTCCTCCTCATGGGTGTTGTACCTTATACCGGCAGGAAGTTAAATTAGCCACCGTCCTCCTCGTGGATGTTGTACCTGATACCTGCAGTAAGGTAAAGTAGCCACCGTCCTCCTCGTGGAGGTTCTACCTGATACCTATAGGAAGGTAAACTAGCAACCGTCCTCCTCGTGGATGTTGTACTTTATGGCTATAGGAAGGTAAATTAGCCACCGTCCTCCTCGTGGATGTTGTACTTTATACCTATATGAGGGTAAATTAGCCACCGTCCTCCTCGTGGATGTTGTACCTTTTACCTGGAGGAAGGTAAATTAGCCACTGTCCTTCTCGTGGATGTTGTATCTTATACCAGCAGGAAGGTAAATTAGCCACCGTCCTCCTCGTGGATGTTATACTTTATACCTATGGAGAGGTGAACTAGGCAAGGTCCTCCTCGTGGATCTTTAATATTTTTTCTTCCAGTTAGTGATGGAGGACTATTAGGTTACTAATTAACAATGACACATTAGAGAAGGTCTTCAGGGTTACAGTAATGTCTGTGTTTTCGGATAATAAGGGGTTTAAAGTGTTGAGAATTTATCTGCTCGGCTATAGGCCTATATAAATATACAGGCCTATAGTCTCGTACCTTGCCCAATTATTCGTAAACGAACAAGTTACTTGTTCCGTTCTGCTCATGGATGTCCGTTCTCCTCGTGGACGTTCTGCTCATGGATGGCGGCTGCCCAGTGCTACTCGGGCAGCCGCCATCCATGAGCAGAACGTCCACGAGGAGAACGGACATCCATGAGCAGAACGGAACATGTAACTTGTTCGTTTACGAATAACTGGGCAAGGTACGAGACTATAGGCCAATATATTTATATAGGCCTATAGCCGAGCAGATAAATTCTCAACACTTTAAACCCCTTATTATCCGATAACACAGACATTACTGTAACCCTGAAGACCTTCTCTAATGTGTCATTGTTAATTAGTAACCTAATAATCCTCCATCACTAACTGGAAAAAAAAATATTAAAGATCCACGAGGAGGACCTTGCCTAGTTCACCTCCCCATAGGTATAAAGTATAACATCCACGAGGAGGACGGTGGCTAATTTACCTTCCTACTGGTATAAGATACAACATCCACGAGAAGGACAGTGGCTAATTTAACTTCCTCCAGGTAAAAGGTACAACATCCACGAGGAGGACGGTGGCTAATTTACCTTCATATAGGTATAAAGTACAACATCCACGAGGAGGGCGGTGGCTAATTTACCTTCCTATAGCTATATACCGGTAGTACAACATCCACGAGGAGGACGGTTGCTGGTTTACCTTCCTATAGGTATCAGGTAGAACCTCCACGAGGAGGACGGTCGCTAATTTACCTTCCTGCAGGTATAAGGTACAACATCCATGAGGAGGACGGTGACCAGTTTACCTTCCTGCAGGTATCAGGTACAACATCCACGAAAAGGACAGTGGCTAATTTACCTTCCTGCAGGTGTAAAGTACAACATCCACGAGGAGGACGGTGACCAGTTTACCGTCCTGCAGGTATCAGGTACAACATCTACAAAGAAGATGGAGGCTAATTTACCTTACTATAGGTACAAAATACAACATCCATGAGGAGGGCGGTGGCCAATTTACCTTCCTGCAGGTATTAGGTACAATATCCACGAGGAGGACGGTGGCTAATTTACCTTTCCTCAGGTGTAAAGTACAACATCCACGAGGAGAACGTTGGCTAGTTTACCTTTCTGGAGGTGTCAGGTACAACATCCACGAGGAGGAATGTGCCTAATTTACCTCCATGTAGGTATAAGGTACAACATCCACGAGGAGTACGGTGGCTAACTTACCTTCATGTAGGCATGAGGTACAACATCCACGAGGAGGACGGTGGCTAATTTGCTTTCCCATAGGTATAAGGTACAACATCCACGAGGAGGACGGTGGCTAATTTACCTTCATATAGGTATAAAGTACAACATTCACGAGGAGAACGGTTGCTAGTTTACCTTCATATAGGTATCCGGTAGAACCTCCACGAGGAGGATGGTGGCTACTTTACTTTACTGCAGGTATCAGGTACAACATCCATGAAGAGGACGGTGGCTAATATAACTTCCTGCCGGTATAAGGTACAACATCCATGAGGAGGACGGTGGCTAATTTACCTTCCTGCAGGTATAAGATACAACATCCATAAGGAGGACGGTGGCTAATTTAACTTCCTGCAGGTGTAAAGTACAACATCCACGAAAAGGACAGTGGCTAATTTACCTTCCTGCAGGTGTAAAGTACAACATCCACGAGGAGGACGGTGACCAGTTTACCTTCCTGCAGGTATCAGGTACAACATCTACGAAGAAGACGGTGGCTAATTTACCTTACTATAGGTATAAAGTACAACATCCATGAGGAGGACGGTGGCTAACTTACCTCCCTGTAGGCATGAGGTACAACATCCACGAAGAGGACGGTGGCTAATTTGCTTTCCCATAGGCATAAGGTACAACATCCATGAGGAGGACGGTGGCTAATTTACCTTCATATAGTTATGAAGTACAACATCCACGAGGAGGACGGTGGCTAATTTACATTCCCACTGGTATAAAGTGCAACATCGATGAGGAAGACGGTGGTTAAGTTGCTTTCCCATACGTATAAGGTACCACATCCACGAGGAGGACGGTTGAAAATTTATCTTCCTATAGTTATAAAGTACAACATCCACGAGAAGGACAGTGGCCGATTTACCTTCCTACATGTATAAAGTTCAACATCCACGAGGAGGACGGTGACCAGTTTACCTTCCTTTAGCTATAAAGTACAACATCCATGAGGAGGACGGTGACTAGTTTACCTTCCTACTGGTATAAAGTACAACATCCACGAGGAGGACGGTGGCTAATTTACCTTTCTGCAGGTATTAGGTACAACATCCATGAGGAGGACGGTGGCTAGTTTACCTTCCTGCAGGTGTCAGGTACAACATCCACGAGGAGGACGGTGGCTAAATTACCTTCCTGCAGGTGTAAAGTACAACACCCACGGGGTGGACGTTGGCTAGTTTACCTTCCTGGAGGTGTCAGGTACAACATCCACGAAGAGGACGGTGGCTAATTTACCTTCCTACATGTATAAAGTTCAACATCCACGAGGAGGACGGTGGCTAATTTACCTTCCTGCAGGTGTTAAGTACAACATCCACGAGGAGGACGGTTTCTAATTTACCTTCCTGCCGGTGTAAAGTACAACATCCACGAGGAGGACGGTGGCTGATTTACCTCCCTGTAGGTATAAGGTACAACATCCACAAGGAGGAGGGTGGCTAATTTACCATCCTTTTCCCCCGCAGATGAGTAAAACCCAACATTTACGAGGACAAACCCAGTTTGACTTTCTCTACACGTACGTATATGAGAAAGGGTTCACAGTACCTTAGAATATTATCCACGAATTATCCAATATGAGAAATCCAGTGACCACCAATCCCGGACAGTTGAATAAAAAAAGTCAGCAACCACATTCTAGTTTAAATATATGCATTTTAAGGAGCCCTGGCGCAGTGCCATAACCCACCGCCCATGGAGAGTTTGCAAACCAAAACTCTTATTAAATAAGTTCCCTTCCCTAAAAATGTTACAGTATTGTATTCATCCGGTTTGCAAAAACCTTTACAGAAAGACTATTATAAACTGAAGAACGCATTACTGGAATGTACAGACAAAAGTTGTGCTTCAATACATTTGCTGCAGTACCCTAGGCAAGTTCATTAGTGTATAAACTCTCTTGTACATTCTAAGATTCTATACATATGTAAGTGAAGCAATGAATGGTATGGAGGTGGAATGGAAAATACATTATAGGTGAAGGCTAAATGTACAAGGCATGTAGCCATGATACAAAGATAACAATGATATAAAATACACATTGTCAACCCATCAGTCATCTATTATTTACGTACACAGCATACCAGTTACGATTCAGTACTGCTGATTAAGCGGTGTGCTCTTAATTGTTCACTTATTTTAAGTGCCGTGTGTAACGATGAATGTTCAGTTTGACAGCATCTTCGCCTTGCTTCTGGTAAAGATATGTGCAGTTTGTTGGATACAAGTAGTGCGACTACATCCCAAACCAAAGCTTCCTTACATCTCCTACTCCTGACTGTCCCTTTGTACCTTCAAAGAAAAAATGGTGAACCGAATGTAATCCTGTCAAAGGCTTCCTTTTCATTTGTAAAGGACTGAAATCTGGAAATGTATATAGATTGCTACTAATTAAAAATATATGCCTGTGCACTTTTTAGCAAGTCATGCGCGGAACAAAATTATGAAATTATAATGATAAATAATTAAACACACATCTAAATGTAAATAACTATTTGATGACTTCAATATTCCGAGTTACCTTCCTTGTTTTTTATGGCTTTAGTCTTGTCAAATGTTTATACACATTTGAACAGTCTGTGATTATTGATTGTCAAGCTGGAAAGCCATTCCGATACTACTCCATGCATTACTGGAGCCATAATAGCCAAATCTAATTATACCAAAAAAATAAAAAATAAAAACAAACAGATAAAATACAAGGTAAATACAAACCCATCCACATTTAAAATCTTCTGAATTCCCTCTTTTCCTGCTAGTTGGACTAGCTTGTGTACAAATCCAAATGTGGCGGGCCGCCTGAAGCAATGTTTCACACAAGAATCACACAGTGAGAGATAATCAGGATCCATTTCCAATGCACATATACAGACAAGGTATACAAAAGCATATGCAGATTGTTTCGCACAATTTCATCACGCCCCATGTAAGCAGCAATGAATCATTCACTTTCTTCTTCACTCTTGAACCAATTTAAGCTGTGACAACAAACAAACAGAAGATCCCAGTTCTGTACTGTAACATAAAACCCTTATAGGCATGATTATTTGAAACATGCATGGAGTAGACCGGGATTACTGGTAACCACCCTACCTACATGTACCTATACGTACCTTTTGTCCCTAAGCTTCATTTTGAAGAACTTTTTTTCCACATAGGCTTCGAGATATGTATAAGCCTAAAAGAGAAAATCTTATTAAGTACCATACACATACCCAAAGGAAATAACACCCAGAATGACCATAATTTACTCACAAAACATTTACAAAATTCCAAACTCTTGCAGCGTTGCTTTTGGTACGTAAAACATACATAAATATAGTAACAGGGCTTGCCTAATAAGCAAATGTGCTTTCAGCCAGAAGAAGATAAAGATGAAAACTGGATGAAAACAAGAAAAGAAAAACCTTTTCCATGCAAAGGGTATTTTTTAGTACATAAAAATCAAGCTAAGCGAAAAAGTCAATATCAATTTATAAACAATTTATACACCGAAATCACACTTTTACGTACCAAGTCGAGGACATAACCGAAACCAAAGCCGGTTAGAAATTCCCTTCTCGGATTTGTCGAGAAAATCTCCAGCTCAGAACTCTCGGGCCTAGATAAACACATAATTATGTACACAGTTGTACGAGGAAGGGGTTAGGAGAAGATATCAATATAACACAGTGAAACACTCTAAAACACTCTTTTTTGATACATTATAATATATCCCGGGCGATGAAGAGTATGACAATCTTTATAAAATCACATGCTACCATCAGGCTATATGATGTGAAACAATACATTAAACTATATGTCATGTAACAAATTAATTATTTGTACCCAGAAATTATTCGTCAAATAGCAGCGGAATCTTTCGAGTTTGTGTGACATGAATGTACAGGGTGCTGCGCGTCACTATAGAAGAAAAGGGAAATACAGAGATGGTCATATGTTTGAAACTACAGTATGTAGTCAAATACAAGTGTCAATTAAATACACTGTGTCTGTAAATTATAATTGCGCAGTAAAATGTGTAGGTATTCCTAAGCTAATTGTTGTTCACACCATTGACTGTGCGAAACTCCACAATGCGCGTACGCATATGAGGAAATATAGAAAAATATGTAAAAGACAAAGAAAAGAAATGAAGTTTACAGATTTAAGCTGTACATACCACTTTGAGCCTCTGTGTGTCAACAAGCCCTCCACATACTGGTCTATCACACCAACCTGAAACATCATGCGGCATATATATACAATCCAAGCATTGTGTTTACTTCGGTTAAAAATCCAAAAATTATCAGACATAGTTTAATGGTATTTTTCTACTTGTATTTTTCTACTTGTCAGGTCATACCAACGGTACTTGTTGCTGCCTCGCTTGGCGCTTAGCATTGAGAGGTTAGAGCAAGGGAACATGACTGTTCGGCCTGGTGTCGGTGGGGTGTGACTTGGTGGGGTGTCACGTTTGGTGTCTTCGGCTTTATGTTCTAGTGGCGGCAAAACTAAGGCGGCATAGACTCGCCCTATCACAAGAAGACACACTACATATGCATACCCTAGAAGGACTCCTCGTCGTCATATGACTGAAAAATTGTTCAGTACGACGTTAAACCCCAAGCACTCACTCACTCAATCCGCGTGTAGTAATATTTATTTGTTTATCTGATTGGTGTTTTACGCCGTATTCAATAATATTTAACTTATACGACAGCATTATGGTGGGAGGAAACCGGACAAAGCCCGGGGTAAACCCACGACCCCACGTATGGCCGGAGAGGAAGCCAGCATGAGCTGGACTTAATCTCACAGCGACCCCGCATTGATGGGAGGCTTCTGGGTCATTGCGCTGCGCTACGTGTAGTAATAAGGTTATCCTTACTGTGGGAGCCCTTCGTGTAGCTCATATGATGCTATTTTGTCATCTTCTGCTCTACAGGGCACCTGTGTAACAAACATAAAAATGCCAAAAAATTCCTGCAATATGGAACTTTGGTCTTTGTCATCTGTTATATTGTGCATATTTTTCCTCACTACGAATTAGTTGGAAATGCTTTGCATGTGTTGTGGAGGTCTCAATTACAGTCAACGCATGTATGGAGGAAGGTTCCCTAATAAAATTATGAAATATATGAGAAAACTGAATTAGAGTTCCGTACAGTAATGCGCAGGAAAGTAAGGAAAGAAATATAATACATAATGAACGTTGTCATGCACCTTGCTTTTTAAAATCCAATTTATTTCACTTTTACCATATATATAAATACACAAAATAATCATGAATAAAGGCTTTGACAAACTAAAGGTAATTTGTTTGCAGGAAATCATGCCCTTTAGGGGCTTGTTTTAAAAGATGGTGTATCTTATGCCAGACGTAAGTGTCCAAACCTCACATTATGTAGAGACACGTCAAAGACGGTTTTTAGCAGTTTTAGCAATTACATGTACTTTATACCTGCAGGAACATAAATTAGTCACCGTCCGCTTCGTGGTTGTTGTACCTCATGCCTATAGGAACATAAATTAGTCACCGTCCTCCTCGTGGATGTTATACTATATACCTATAGGAAGGTAAAGCAACCACCGTCCTCCTCGTGGATGTTGTTCCTGATACCTGGAGAAAGGTAAATTAGCCACCGTCCTCCTCGTGGATTTTGTACTTTATACCTGCAGGAAGGTAAATTAGCCACCGTCCTCCTCGTGGATGTTGTACTTTATACATATAGGGATGTAAATTAGCCACCGTCCTCCTTGTGGATCTTGTACTTTATACCTATAGGCAGGTAAATTAGCCACTGTCCTCCTCGTAGATGATGTTCCTGATACCTGTAGGAAGGTAAATTAGCCACTGTCCTCCTCGTGGATGTTTTACCTTATACCTGGAGGAAGGTAAATTAGCCACAGTCCTCCTCGTGGATGTTGTACCTTTTACCTGGAGGAGGGTAAAGTAGTCACCATCCTCCTCATGGATGTTGTATTTTATACCTGGAGGAAGGTAAATTAGCCACCGTCCTCCTCATGGATGTTGTACCTGACACCTCCAGGAAGGTAAACTAGCCACCGTCCTCCTCTTGGATGTTGAACTTTACACCTGCAGGAAGTTAATTTAGCCACCGTCCGCCTCGTGGATGTTGTACTTTATAGCTATAGGAAGGAAAATTAACCACCGTTCTCCTCGTGGATGTTGTACTTTATACCTGCAGGAAGGTAAATAAGCCACCGTCCCGATACCTGTAGGAACATAAATTAGTCACCGTCCTCCTCGTGGATGTTGTGCCTTATACCTATAGGAACATAAATTAGCCACCGTCCTCCTCGTGGATGTTGTACTTTTTACATATAGGCAGGTAAATTAGTCACCGACCTCCTCGTAGATGTTGTACTTTGTAGCTATAGGAAGGTAAATTAGGCACCGTCCTCCTCATGGATGTTGTGCCTTTTACCGGCAGGACGTTAAATTAGCCACCGTCCTCCTTGTAGATGTTGTACTTTATACCTATAGGCAGGTGAATTAGCCACCGTCCTCCTCGTGGATGTTGTACCTTTTACCTGGGGGAGGGTAAAGTAGCCACCGTCCTCCTCATGGATTTTGTACTTAATACCTATAGGAACATAAATTAGTCACCGTCCTCCTCATGGATGTTGTATTTTATACCTATAGGCAGGTAAATTAGCCACTGTCCTCCTCGTGGATGTTGTACCTTTTAACTGGGGGAGGGTAAAGTAGCCACCGTCCTCCTCATGGATTTTGTACTTAATACCTATAGGAACATAAATAAGTCACCGTCCTCCTCATGGATGTTGTATTTTATACCTATAGGCAGGTAAATTAGCCACTGTCCTCCTCGTGGATGTTGTACCTTTTACCTGGGGGAGGGTAAAGTAGCCACCGTCTTCCTCAGGAAAACCACCGTCCTGCCACCGATACCAAGTACCTGTATATTGTATAGTCCTATAGGCCTATGAAACCCATGTCGGGAAAACGGATCTGGAGAGGCCTTGGGCTGTTGTATCCTTATGATATAGAATACCTCGTCTTATTCATCATCTGTCGTCGATAGTTCTATAATTTATACCGATAATTGATAACATACCTTGTCTTACTCATCATCTGTTGTCGATAGTTGGATAATTTGGAGAAGCACTGTAGTAAATAAAATTTAAGTTATTGGTGTGAGATATACAGTGATATAATCCGTATGTCTTTTTACTGAACACAAATGTGTAACTCTACCCCACTACTTTGCATTTCGCGCCATATGTGCGGTCATGCGCACTACAACGTCCTCCTGATGGATGTCCGTTCTCCTGGTGGATGTACTTCCGTTCCCCTCGTGGATGTAGGCTGACGAGTACTGTTGGCAAGTCTTATTGATCGTCTGCAAACAAGCGAATGTCACTTTTCCAAAGCTGTCAAACGTTTGCAAAATGACGAAATATTTCGCCGCGTTTCTTTTAGTTTATGTTGTGGTTCTGTTGGACTTGTGTCATGGAGACAAGGTCGTCGAAGTGCTGCAGTTTTGTCCGTTTTTCGATAATCGCGCCCCTCAACCGCAGCCGAATTTGAAGAACTGTACAAAATACAGAGAAAATTCATGTTGCCGTCAAGAGGAAATCGACGCAACATTCGGCAAAGTGAAACCTTTACCAGGGTCTTCCAGAGAGTGTCAGAAATATATCAATCATCTTATGTGTTACATATGCTCCCCAAACCAGGCCCTGGTGTACAGTCGAGAAAGATTGACGGTGTGTGAGGAGTTTTGTGATGGATGGTTTGTCGCTTGCTCGAAGTCTATTTTGAAAGGCTCACTTATAAGTGAGCTTTATCCGAACGGGAAGGAATTTTGTTTGAGTAGGAGTTTTCTGGTCGACAAGCAGAGCGACGGAAAGTGTTTCACATACGACAAAGCCTGGGACACTAGCCATGCCAGCAAAACGCATGTTTTACCAAACGTATTCATCACATTGGCGTCTTGTGTTGCCATTTGGAATTTCGTTTGACTGCAGGAATAATTCATGTTGTTGTTGATTTTGTCACAGGAATGCAAACTGAACTTCCAATATGTCAAGAGACTAGTAGTCCTACCTATTAGTACAATCAACGAACTTGAGCAAATAATTCATCAGCAAAACAGCACTATCAGTTATATCACATACTGTTATTTTGATCCAAGATTTAGCAGCATATGTGATACTTTGTATTAAATGATAAATCTATAATCTAATTATTGCTATAAAGCAATTTTGTTGGGGTTTGAGCCAACAAGTCAAACAACCGTAGACTACAGTTAGCTGCATTACAATGAAGTGAATGATTTACAATCATGTTGGGGTGCTGGTTACTGAAGAATTTTCAGGGATGTAGTATACAGCGGTTAGACGCCCTGGGCAGCCAATCATTGTGTTTATTTGGTACTTATCCACCCACAATGATACAGGCGGTGGAGTTTGTGTTTTGATGAAAACCCTCTATATTCCATTTTAAATTCATGTTGCATGTCTTCAGTCTCAAGACTCAAACCATCAGCCTTTGGGACTACACTTCTGACATTTACAGACAACCACATGTACATGTGTGTAGAACTCGTTTAGCCAGTATGTTTTGGCAAAGCAAATAATTAAGCAATTGCAACTAAACCTATCCATTCGCATCTAATTTTGTTTTTTGTTTTTTGTTTTTTTTTTTATCAAGGTCATTAGAACATACATGTAGAGTTTTATGATTATATAATAGTTTACGTGTATATTAATTACAAATATTGTATTATTGTTTCCAGCGCATGCTATTACTGCAGGTTATAGATATTGGCGCTTAGGTTGGGATACTGGTAAAAAGAACTTTGATATATACTTTTTTTTAATTCCATGCATTCCTAAAAAATCACAGTTCCTTTCACATTGCCATTTTTAGGGGGCCTCCGTGGCTCAGTTGGTTAACGTGCTAGCGCAGCATAATGACCCACAAGCCTCTCACCAATGCGGTCGCTGTGAGTTCAAGTTCAGCTCATGCTGGCTACCTCTCCGGCCCTACGTGGGAAGGTTTGTCAGCAACCTGTGGATGGCCATGGGTTTCCCCTGGGCGCTGCCCAGTTTCCACCCACCACAATGCTAGCCGCCGTCATATAAGTGAAATATTCTTGAGTACGGCGTGAAACACCCATCAAATAAATAAATAAACATTGCCATTTTACACAATGGGGTTGAATGATTTGATCATTTACTGTCCATTTCGTTACATTGGAATATTTGCAAGTAGGTAGTATAATATCATCATAGATACTTAGTACAAAAAGATATTGTTATTAAACCACACAACAGATTTCATGTTACTCTCTGTTTGACACAGAACCTCTCAATGATTCAGTTGATAGAATGCTTTAATGGTTCCATTGGAGAAATTTGGAGCTGGGAAGTTTTAGATATATGGTACCAGCATACCAAAGTTTTGTATTAGTAGATTTATTATGCTGCACGTAATCATGCATGTGCATGAATTAATTAACTTAATATGTGCATCATTTACAAAACTTGTGTTTTCTATATAATGTACATATATCATATTGTTGTGAATCATTCAGTCTCTCTTGGCTGTTCCGTATAATAATACACTTTCTACATGTTCATGTCAACTACTTACAAGTAACATGTGATGATGCACTGCACATGTAGTAGTGTACTCCATTAAATGTTAGGCATAAAACAATTTTTTTATTGACCTGCTTTTTGGACTTACTCAGATATAAGGCAACCAGACATACTTGTAACATTTGATGACAGATGACTGAGTCATAAATGTTGCGTGTGAGTAGAAATGTAGTGCATGTATCTTTCCATTAGCTCCTCAGACTTCATTGTATTTTCTATACAAAATTAACAAGTGGACTTTAGACATGATTTCTGTTTGTGTTTAATTAAAGTGTATACATTGTATATACATTCTGATAGTGATTCGGCCACAAGTTCAGCAGAGTTGTATCCTGTTTTCTGTTTTCAGTTGCAGATTGAAGACTTCTGTTTTTTAGACGATCTAATTTAGACAATGATCTGGGGTTTAGTGTAAATCAAAATGATATTGTTTTAGATACTATCAGATAATATTCCATGTGTTAAGAACACATTGCATCTTTTATAATGAGTGATATTAAGCAGGTTTAACAGTTTAAAGACAATGACATTTGTATCTTTCACCATTGTATTTTTTTTTTTTAAATTATATACAATGTGTCTTTGCAATGACATTGACATGAACTGTATGCTTGATAAGTAGTTTGATCATTGAAATGATCATGACCTCGGGCTGTGTTGACATTCAAAATGTTATTTCAATGTACATATATTGTGACCAACACTTTGATCAATAACGAATTTATGATAAATTTCAAATTTTTTAACCTGAAGAGCATTAATGGAATTTGCCATAACTATGGCAGTTGTACAGTTTTTCTTGTCCAAGTACATTAGAAATCTTCAAATGAATGGAACCAAAATATTATAAAGTGTGTAAGTTGTTTCTAATTGTTAAACATCATTTAATATGATTTTTCTATAATTGTTCAACATTATTCATAAGTTTTCTGTTATATATTATATAGGTTTTACACAAAAGTATTATGTTTATAATATTTGTCAATTGTTACTAGTTTTATTGTATATATATATATTTGAGTCCTTTATCTGGTCTTTATTTATGTGGGCACTACTCTTCATATTATATTTATGACTATCGTTTTAAAGGCCAGGTGCATTTAAATTGATTACATCAGATGTTTATTGAAGATAGATGTATTACAGGTATATTAAATGTTTTTTTTTCCTTGTTTTTTTTTTCCATTTAAGATGTTTTTACATGACCTTTGGTAATAGTTTGTCACCTAAATTTACATTTTTGTGCAGAAATTCCGATGAATAGTACTACTGAACTTCCTTGAATAAAAAACTTGCTTTTAGACATAAGTTCACTTCTTTCCATCTGTTCGCTGTGTGGCCAAGTGAGAAGCATGCAAATGACTGCCATATATACTTGTGAGTATTTACATGACTGTTTGCTGAATGTCAATAAGGCTATAACAAAATCAAGTTATACCTATGGCAGTGTATGTGGATCTTTAAAATTATTACTGATAAAATTGACCAAATTCATATTCTTAGTGACTGTTTACATATTCCTTATAATTTAGGCCTACACATTGACACAGTTACTAGTCTATACCAGGATATCTAGCACACCGGAAGATTAATTAAAGGAGTGAAAACTGAAAAATAAGGATACATGTGGTATGTAACTGCTGTCTCCACTACAGTATTACGTTGATTGTGAGATCGCTATGAGCAGAACGTACAACAAAAGTATTTGTTTATTACTTTTTAAATTCATGACATAAGTGTGATAAGAACGTTCGTAAGACATTTGTTTTCAAGCCGAAGACCTATCTTTTGTGACTAGTGTAAGTTGACGCATTGTTTTGGGTGACTCTTACCTGAGTTAGTGCAAACCTAAAACTGCATGGTATGCTCAGGTTCTTTGTACTGCATCCCCTCCAAGCATATGCTGTGATATACCAGCTAGATAGGATAACGACTAAATACCAAGACGGAAAGCATAAAATGGAATAAAGGAGGTATATAGCTTATGCCAGTTATAACTTTATAGTTATACCTCAGTAAGCATGAAGCTGGTGTAAGCAGTACTGTGGTGTAGGGTTTATACCTGGAAGAGGCGCTGGTACGAACAACGATCTGTATTTTAAATATGCCGGGTTTGTTCCTGTGAAATATGGCCCAAAGGTTCGTCCTAATCTAACTCATAGAAAAAGTACATATGTTATGGCAATATGACCAAGCAATATGTTATGGCAATATGACCAAGCCTAATGTGTGTGCAGTCTCTGAGATAGATCTACTTCACGAGCATCACGTAAGCCTACGGCTACTTCACGAGAGAGTGCTTGGGGTTTAACGTCGTACTCAACAATTTTTCAGTCATATGACGACGAAGGAATCCTTAGGGTGCATGTGCGTGTAATGTGCCTCCTTGTTGCAGAACGGATTTCCACCGCTCTTTTATTTAGTGCTGCTTCACTGAGACGACTTACCGAAGGCAAGTAACCCGCCCCGCCCGAGCCATTATACTTATACGGGTCAACCAGTCGTTGCACTATCCCCTTCATGCTGAACGCCAAGCGAGGAAGTTACAACTTCCTCTTTTAAAGTCTTAGGTGTGACTCGATCAAGGATTGATCCTGGATCTACCGGCCCCGAACTTCACGAGAAGTTAGCTTTCAAACAATGGTGGTTTTCAGACACCTTCCATAGGTTAAATATCTGGAACTTTTTTTCGCAGTATTTATCATGAACACGAGGGCATTGAAGTTTAAGCCAGTCAAGAGTGTGTGCAGATAATCAGAGTAAATCACCAAGTTTTACTATCATCAAGCTATACTTAATATTTCCTAGCTTTTCTCATAAACCGCGTCTACCCTATAATTTTGACGAGAAAAGTTACGAGAAATGCGTCCCAAAATTATTATAATTGAAGTTGAAGCAGGAGCACATGGATTTGAGCCTGCACTTGATTTAATTCGTTGAATTGTCAATTGGTGCAAGACGAACGCCTTAAATCGATCGCCGGTGAAGGAAGGTCACTATACATCTGTATGTATATGTAGACCCTTGTATGCATGGGGGTTGACGTCGTACTTAACAATTTAACGTCATTATGACGACTCATTAGGTATGTGTACACATACTGTCTTCTTCTAGCAGGGCGAGACCTTACCGCTAAAGTGCCGCAAACCATGCACAGAAATATATCATGCCAAAGACACCAGACATGACACCCACCCATAGTCACATTATACAGAAACAGGGCCAACCAGACATGTTCCTTTGCTATAACCTCTCCGTGCTGGTCGCCAAGAGAGAAAGCAATACAAGTTCCATTTTAAAAGTCTTTGGTATGACCAGGTGGGGTTTGAACCCAGGTCTCCCGAATTTGTTGTGTAAAACCACGCATCTTGCTATTCTTTGTAGGCCTACTCCATTTTTTTCTTGTTACCTTGGCAATTATAAGTACAGGCGACTTATGAATTATTAGTTGACTGTTTCCATATAAAACGCCAGCTACCCTATATCATATCATGCACGTTTGCATACATGTATTTAGTATGAATGAGAGCATACATAGTCATAAACGTCAAATTTCACCGTGGGAAATAAGTTATATGTATAGATATCCAGTTCTATGCAAATTGTTATAAACTTGTGAATCACACGCCGTTAGAGTTGCAAACAGATACTAGTGATATGTACGGACGATTGGTTTCTTGGTTTTTTGTATAGGCCATTTATTCTGGCTCAGTATACAGGCCAGGTGTCTGTATTTGACATATCTTCTTCTACATCAACAATCAACCCTCTCAAAGAGAACTTCCGATCACGGTGGGACAACTCAGTCACAGTGAATTGACTGGTATTTAAATCTGTACAGGAATCAGTATGCGGCTCTTAACTATGTAAAAGTATGAGTCACTCTTACTTAAATTATATATAGTATTGTCGATATATGTATTTCCATATATCGATAAAGCGTGCGCAAAACCCATATAAAAGGTGCATATAGATATACTTTGTGCACTGCAAAGCAAAGCACGGCGAGAAAAGTTTATATAACATTATGGTTTCATGCAAACCAGGTTCAGATCGGTATATCTTTAAGAAAACATATGCGCTATACGAGTGCCATGTACGTCAGTCAATAGCTGTCAGAACATATATGCTGGGCAGATAAAGCATACAACTGCTGTAAAGTGAACTTAACAGAGGAGTGAGTGAGTGTGTGCTTGGGGTTTAACGTCGTACTCAACAATTTTTCAGTCATATGACGACGAAGGAATCCTTAGGGTGCATGTACGTGTAATGTGCCACCTTGTTGCAGGACGGATTTCCACCGCTCTTTTATTGAGTGCTGCTTCACTGAGACGACTTACCCAAGGCAAGTAACCCGCCCCGCCCGATCCATTATACTTATACGGGTCAACCAGTCGTTGCACTATCCCCTTCATGCTGAACGCCAAGCGAGGAAGTTACAACTTCCTCTTTTAAAGTCTTAGGTGTGACTCGATCAAGGATTGACCCTGGATCTATCAGCCCCGAAGCGGACGCTCTACCAACTGTGCTATCCGGGCCGGTAAACTGAGGAGTAAAAGTAGCATACTGGGCCGACCAAGATATATAGAGGAGGTCTATACACGAGCATACACATGGCTTTTAAATTACCAGTTCAAATCACACTGCTTTTTCAGGCAACAAGTGTACAAGTAGGCCCACTTATATAAGCTTTATCGCTCTGGAGTTTATGACCATTATACATGAAGAAGGTCCGGCGGTAACCATAATGTCTAAAGCAGCTATAAGGTGACGGGATTAATACGTTAAGGATGCTGATTCAAACCTTCGTACAGGCCATATTGTAAAAAAAAAAAAAAAAAAAACATAGTTGGAAATCTTGGTCAAATTTCTGCACAAACGCCTTGTGATATATCAAGGACATACTCCCTATATTAATTATGATTGGTAGTGCCTGGATATTACATATAGGTATAAAGCCTTTTCGGACACTGAAAACGGATGACTGTCTGGGGACATATATATGCTTCTTTGCTTATATAGGAACTGCTGTCCAACTTAATCTGCGGTTGTTTTGAAAATGGGTCTTTCACCAGTGACGTCCCAAAGCATTTTGCCAGTTTCCTTCTAGACAAGAAGACTACGAGTATCATCCTCATAAAAAAGAACGATTTAAACACGTCTAATTTAAAACTACTCGTGCAGAACTAATATGTATAAGCCGAAGGTACATGTAAATATGGATTGCAGGAGGTCACTTTTGTACCATGCTTTTGTATTAAGTTTTCGAGTTGGTAACCGTATATACACTACGTGTGCGTGGATCGCCAATAAATGTTTCTCCTTGCACGCGTCACAGTCATTGCTATACAACTGTATATCATCCACTAAATGGAACAATACATCCGAGGAATATACCCCATGCAATTACCTTCAAATTTACTGAAAAATCGGTTACATTTCAACAGTTTTTCAATAGTGATATGAAATGAAATAAATACTGAATGAACCGATGTTTTTCACAAGGGATTGTGTTTGAAGGAATTTACAGTTTTAATCCACTTTTAAAACACGCATCAGTCATAGTAAACTTCAAGTTCCAGTCAAGAATCATAGGAAGGTCTTGTTACAACAGCACTGAGAGTGGGTTCAAAGAAATACTAAATGTATACATTTTGTTTGTTAGTGTTAAAATTGCTATGGTTCCAAATAACCAGACACTACTGTTACCTAACAAGTAAATGAAACTTACAAGACATTCTATACAGAACAGTCTCGGTATACAGTAACTTTATCTAAGGTATGCCAACAATGTAACCATATGGCCTTCATAAAAGCTAGTAATAGTATAGTTCGTATATAGTATATATATAAGCGTGACAAAAAAAACATATGCCGAATGAAAACTACCAAATGCCCCCAAAACCTGTTTGAGAAATGAAATTATCGAATTAATGCAGTGAGCTGAAACTATGTGGCTATGTTTTAACGGGCCTTTTTGTAGAAAGTATGTCAGTGAAAAGCTCTCACATTCCATACTCAAACAATGTCCGCATGTTAAGTGCTGGCTTGTGTATACCGGCCTTTCGCTTCTCCTTCAGGCTTAATCAGCGTAGTGTAAGGTTGTATGCTTATGTAGGACACAGCGGTTAGGGTCAGCAGATAGAGACTGATACAGGTGAGCGGGACTGTGGTTGCGAAGGCCGGAGTGTCGACCATTATACCCTCTGGAGGAAGGCAGACTTGGCCCAGGCCGCCCTAACTCTGCGGTCAGGTAAATATCAAAAAGCACGCTTCTCTTGTCCGAGTTACAAAACCAAGACGATAGCATAGAGGTTTAAGAAGGTCCGAAGAAGAGTGTTGCGTTTCTGTCGCAATACAGTGGGAAGTCTTCTGTAACGGTAACTTTCCCCAGGCGATGTTGGAATGTTATATAAACATATAGGACACAGCTAGAACGCCAGAGTGTGTAAGATGATGAAGATTCGTTAGTTAAGATGAGGAGCAGAGTGAACATGGCCGAGGATGCAATCAAACACCTGCCTTCTTACACCGTCGTTGTACAGAATTCAGAAAGCGGCCCGTGCGAGGCGTGCAAGGAGGATGGCGACATCTTCAGGGCTACATTTTGGTGCCGACATTGCTGGGACTTTCTTTGTGATTCCTGTGGCTACACTCATCTCCTGAAATATCCACGTCATACATTAACTCCTGTCTGCAGAAATTATGCACAGTTAAAGAAACTTAAGTACGAGAATCGGCGCAGGGCAAATCTGTATCCATCGTACCAACCGCGCCAGGAGCTGCCCCCGCCCCCCAGGCCTGTCTTCGTCTCTAGACCTTCGGCAGGATCTTCCAACAGGTGCTCCTGGAACTCCGCCATTTCCAGAAGTATCTCTGACTTTCGCACCTTGTTTCCCACAGGCAATGATTACCGACTGAGGAAGCGTTGGAACACTCAGATCCAGACGGTTCCCTCAGCAACCCTCAACTGTAACCTTGAAAATACTGGATACAGCGGAGCGACCTCTGCGTGTTTCCTGCCCAATGGAGACCTTGTCGTCGTCAGTCACACGGCCTCCAACATGAAGACTTATTATTGTCCCTCCTACGGCTTCGCCACGGAAACGGCGTGTAAGAGTCGGCCGTTTGACGTGACCACCACCCGCACGGGAGTGTGGGCAGACCTGCTGTTAGTCATCACAGCCATGGAGTCCCAATTGTACGTCTACAAGGTGAGGCTGGGAGATAAAACCATGCTGATACCCTTCCACAAGACGGACACCGAGAAACAGTACGTGGGTGTGGCCGGTATCCGAGGGACCGAGTTGTTGGTGGTGACAGCCCCGGGGCAGTACCCACCCTGCCTTGATATCATCAGCTCCAGGGATGCCGTGATTATACACAGCATAGACGATTGTACCTCACCGTTCTCTATGATGCGCTACGTCTCCACGCACGGAAGCTACGTCTTTCTCACGGACACCGATCTGGATACCGTTGTCTGCCTCAATCTTAACAAGACTTTCTCTAGTGAAAAGCTGGTCAAAGACACAATGCAGTTCATGTTGTCAGGAACAGTGGAAGAGAGGGTCCATCGGGGACTTACCGGCATCTGTGTTCATAAAGGTTGGGTTTTCGTGGCTTCACAGGAGGAGAACAAGATCCACGTGTTGACGTACCGGGGCAAGTACGTCGGTGACTTAGTGGTGGTCAACGGTGGATTGTTGGCTCCCTGTAAGGTTACAGTAGATGACAGTGGCAGGATGGCCGTCACCCAGAAGGATGGGCGAGTTCGAATCCTGTGGGTCAATCTACCTGTAACCCAGCCTGGACGGATCTGATTGGCGTCTTAAAATAATTTCGTTATCACGTAATTGACTGTTCCACTAAAATGTTAGTCTGGGTTGCATTTTCATTGGATACTGTGGTATATACAAGTTTCAATACTGCCCGCAAGCCACTCGCCGAAGCATTTATGTTCTTAAAGGAAGTTTTTATTGTTGCAAATACAGTGCTGACCTGTATTCAACCCTAAAGCCCTATTCATGCAGGTGCTCTAGTCAGAGGAATACAATACTCAGTTGTCGTCCATATATATTCATAAACATGTATGCTTGTCCATTAGCTGCCTAATGACTGTAGACATTTATTTTAAAATTGTCTTAATTGATAACTCTCATTGCGAAACTTCTCTGGAAATTTAATACAGATAATTTTTACTCGTGTCGCAAGTGAACTTTAATTATGCATGTTTGTGTTATTATGCTGTCCACTGGAAAAAAACTCACAAGAACAACAGTTCAGCTTTCGGCTGTGAAGAGGGTGATTCGTTAACAACGTTGAGGCTTTTAAATCTCTCATTTGTTTTCCTACCTTGGTGGTTTGTTTACAGATACAAAACAAGATTTCTGTATTTTATTTATTTGACTGGTGTTTTACGCCATACCCAAAATATTTCACTTATAGGACGGCGGCCAAGATTATGGTGGGAAGAAACCGGGCAGAGCCCGGGGAAAGCCACGACCGTTTGCTGGAAGACCTTCCCACGTACGGCCGGAGAGGAAGCCAGCATGAGCTGGACCTGGACAAAGATGTCTTTTAACGCCATTGAATGTTATAGCTACATTGGATTCTGAAATATATGTTACCAATTAAGTACTGCGTTTCTTGTAACTTAACTGATTCGTGTCCATATTTTAGCTCCAGTTTTTCTGATGAAAGTAATCAACTGTTAAAGAATGGCAAAATTTTCCATAAACATTTAAACTTATTTTATTTCACGTAGCATATCTTTGTGAACATACAAAAATGAAAGCCAATCATACCTTCGTCACTGAATTATTTGTAACACTTGAAAGATAGTCCTAGTTATAAATTTGAGAGTATTACGATGAAGGAATTATTGGTGAGCCTGTAAATAAAACCTGTGTTTAAGTGTGTTTTAGTATGTGTTTAAGCCTCTTAACTGAAGGTCAAATGCTGGGTTGACCCTCGGCAGTATACTGTGAGATTTTGATGGGATAAATCAGTGCATGTAGCGTAAGTACGTCAATCCTACACACCCCTCAGGAGATTTGTGGTAAGGAGACAGCTATTTGAAAGTTGTTTTATATATGTATAATTTATATATATTTTATATATGTATAATATAATCACAGAATGCCTCAATAACATTCACGTTTTATAATGAATGTCAGAACTGTAATAGTCACAGATGTGGCCTGTAAATAGAATCCAGTCTGTGAAGTCAAATGCATGGGAGTCTGTGTCGATTTAACAGTTTGTATTATCTTACTTGTAAATCACCGCATTCCGTGTTGATAGAACAAGACAGAATCTATTTTGGATCCTCAAATAAATTATTTGACTTTTCTTTGGCTGAACTCGGTATATTGTTTTTAATGTTCACGTCGTGCTGAAGGAGCTGTTTTAGTCAGTTAGACACCTAGTGTCATCTACACCTTGTACAGCATACAACAGGACTTCTGCGTGCGGTTGATGTAGTTTTCTCACATAAGAATTAAAAAGATTTAGTTTCAAAAGACTCACAATTTAAAGATATCTAAATAACAAAAGATAACAAAAGGCTAACGTGTAACAACTGTGCTTGGGGCGGGGGGCGGGGGCGGGGAGGGTGATCTGGAATGGATTTTTGAAATGAAACCACCTATGCTGTTATACACAAAATAACCTGGTAATGCCTGTTTTAATTAGTTTGATGTGAAACGCTAAGAATATTTTAATTCAAAGATAATATTCCAGGTTAACAGCTTAATCAGACGAGGTTTAAATGATCGCAACCGTTCAAATTAGAGGGAGATTTTATTACTATATACTGTCGTATTTCATTACGTAAACATATATTTTACATTCCGATTGGTCGTCTGTCCTGTTTACTTAAGTCAATGGTATATAAGCATGCAAGAGGTGTTGTTATATATATGGGTCTTTTTTTCTTCAGCGGTGCCAAGATATGGAACACAATGGAAGATAGCCCTTAACTATCTGCTAGAGTATAACACGTTATGAGACAAAATGTAATATGAAAAACGTTAGATAGAGTTTAACATCTTCGACCCAACATGTCTCGGTGTTGTCATAATGTATTTGATTTATTTATTTATTTGATTGGTGTTTACGCCGTACTCAAGAATATTTCACTTATACGACGGCGGCCAGCATTATGGTGGGAGGAAACCGGGCAGAGACCGGGGGAAACCCACGACCATCCGCAGGCCTTCCCACGTAATTTGTTTGAGAAATTATTATAATCTATTGCTGTTTTTATGATAAGTGTATCTAATAGGTTCGCCTCCGTGAAGGAAACACTGTTGCATATAAAATGATAATAATATGACGTTGACTTTGACGATAAATCTTACCGAATATATGTGTTCTCGCAATTAGCTTCATGCTGGTGAATCTTTGCACAGACTGAGGTATCACATGGAATATGCGTTGTAAAAACACAGACCTTTATGTACACCGACCTGATGTGGATGTGATAGTATCTTGCAAAAACTGTCAATCAACACGTATAGGTAACAAAACCAAGAATTCGTAATGCATTCCTCTCCACAAAACAGGGAGTGTAGTGCTAAGTGTTGAATTCCACGGGATGAAGCTGACACCCTCGTGGTACGTGTGGGGATTGGGCGTGACTGTGAACAACGCGGGAAACTAGGGGGTGATTGTTTTATGTCACGTCTGCAGCCACAATAACCCTTCCTCGAGTTACACTGGAACGAATTGTCCACACATTCTGTCAGCAAAGACTATACAAACTGGATAGTCCAGTACCTGGACCTTTGTTACCTCCCCTGTTCTAACAACCTAGCGCAGAGGTCAAACGGGCCAAGCGTCTGGACTAACAATTGGAAAGTTCTGATAGACTGTACCTACAGGAATTCAAGTCAAAACCATTTTTTCACTCTCCTCAGAGGGGTAATACCCGTATGAAGCAGAGTATTTTCCAGCAAAACTACCACTTCTTAAGGTTTTTAGGAAGTGACCCTTTCTCGGCCCTAACGGTTTAAAGGCATCGTGATTTTGGAACAAAAAGTGGTTCGCTAAATTTTGTTAAAGTGGGCCCTGGAAGAAGATCGTAGAAAATGTTTAAATGGTCGGTATGGGTTAAAGTCTTTTACGTCAACGTGATCTATAGGTTACCATGTAGCCTAGACTTTGAAATCGTTTTATGAACAAATTTAATCGACGGCGTGTCTGAGTCGTCGTGTGAGATTTCAGCTGAGTGTTACTTTAATTGGAGATAACATGTCTATGGTCCACCAATATGGCGTGGAAGCCTATACATAGGTCATGCGTTAGTCTGAGATTGCTCTGACGTTATGTTTGGCAAAATTTTGTTCGACCATGGATAACCCTAAATCAACGTCAGAGCGCGCTCCATTTACAAACCTGATGCAGTCGCCGAGGCAGTGTGTCACGACGTTTGGTTTAAGGGCTATCCTTGGCCGAGCAAAATTTTGCCAAACCTATAACGTCAGAGCAATCTCGGACGAGTAACGCGTTGAAAAGTTGTCACCATAAGCTATCCAAGGTTGGTACACGCGCGATTCCTTCCACCCATCATATTGACCGCCATCGTATATCAGTGACAAATAAATATGTATGACGCTAGAATACAATCGAATAAATAAATAAATAAATAATGAATAAAATGATGAAACTCGTATTTTACTTCTATATGCCTGGTTGAAATACCACCGACACATAGCATAGAATTTTATGTTAATAAGTCATCTAACTATATAAATGTGCACGTATAAAAAGCTATGTAAACGCTCCAAACTAGGCCAATACCAACTAAATAAGCACGGAATCAACCAGTCGAAAAATAGGCGACGGATGAGCAATAGGCTAGTGTTGCGAAGAGCGCTTGACCTATAGAAAGGGACGGGACAAGGGAGAGCTGGCAATCAGATTTACTAATTATAATACAATACTATACATTGTGAGCGGCCTCTCAGTGCGCGTATTAACCAGTGTCCTCACAACATGCTGTATGGGTACATACACGTACATATCTCCACGTACTTTCTTAACGGCGAATATGTGAATGGCTCGTTTGCTTCTAATTGTAGCAAAATTTAACTGATATCTTTGTAGTTAAAAGCACAGCCAGTTTTATCTTTTTCGGAAGTTGATATTTTGAATATCGAGAAATTCGCTTTGTCAAAATTACATGTTATTTTTACTTTTGGATGACACATGCAGTTGGCCTATCTGATACATTTAGCATCGAAGCGTGATCCCTAGTAGCATTTTTATGTGGTTAGAGAGGCTGTTTACTGTGACGTTGCATTCCCGCGCGATTGCACATCTCCCCAAAAAAGGCGTACATTCTTGCTGTACAACATTAAAAGACTTTACAGGCATTTTTATTGCATTCTATCGAACGTCTTTTTGTGAAAATGTCTACGACTTTTTGACAAATTCATTACAAAGGTGGCCATTCAGTTACTACGCCCAAGACTAAATATAGTTCGGAAATTCTCAGGTATTTTAGGCCTGCAAACACTGTCGCGATTTGCACAAAATATAATGATGAAAGCGACTCTAAGCTTTTGAAGAGCACATCCTTCTGAGATTGATCTAACAAAGGGGCAAGCACAAGGAAATCGAGCAGTGCTCAAGGGAAACCCACGACCATGTTACTTAAAGAGTTTCCCAGGCACGACCGGAGACGAAGTTATAGCATGAGCTGGATTTGAGCTAATAGCGATCGCATTGGTCAGAAGTTCCTGGGTTATTTGTTTTGCTGCACTATAGCACGCTAGCCCCTGAGTGCCATCAGTGAGTATCTCCGGTGATAAGGCGAAGGATTGCGCATAATCCTGTAATTAACATCTGTAATCAACTAACTATAGCTAACAGAGTCAGGAAAAAAATCATAAACAGAAATTAATTAACAGTAATTAATTACAGATTACTCCATTACTACCTTTTAGTGACCGACTTCAGTGGTTAATGGACTTAATAGCAAAGGAATGGCATATATACATCTAGAATAAAGACACTCTAAATATACGCTTATCCCTCACAGACGATAGACTTCTGGATAGAATCCTATAGTTTGTTGGTAAATGGCACATAATCATATCCCTAGAGGCATATTTGAAACATATATGTATTTATGTACCGTGAAACCGTGTATATATATATATATATATATATATATATATATATATATATATATATATATATATATATATATATATATATATATATATATACTCAAAATTTCACGCCTCACAACATAGACAAAGGCCTGCAGCATGTACTGACAAGCACAAGAAATTACATGTTAAATTCCTCCATATTTTCCTGCTTTGGGTATACACTTGAACTGAAGTCCCAACATCAAAAGATAATCAGTAAATAAATAGAATTCATACATATACTAAAAAAACTGTGTTAAGAACACATCATCATGGCAAACAGTTGCGTGTCACCATTTGTTAACGACATTGTGTATCACACTGTAATCACTGCTCTGGTTTGCTCTCTATGTTATGTTGTTTTTGTTTTTTTTTACAATTTAGGAATTGTATTCCACTCGAAAATGGCCGAAAATATAGTTTGTTAGTATATATCCGTACAGCAATGAAGCTGCTCTGCTCTGCATGTGTGTTCGAAATGACATGCGTAATGTCTGATGTCTTTGGCATGATGTGTTTCAGTAAAGTTCCACTTTCACAAACTTCATAATCAATTTCTTTCATAAACGATGTTATCCTGGATGCTATAATTGTTAAACTAAACTCAACTGCGAACAGATATCGTACTGCATTATGCGGCTAAAAAGAAGGTTAAAGGGGACAATGACCAATTTTACACGGTTTACATGTAAGTAATGGCGATACCTGTGGTTGGCATCAAGATAGACTCATTAACTGATAGGTGTTTACATATATTAAATATAATTTTAATTTTACCCCAGACTGCTTCTGTTATATACTAGTATTTTCACCCTGTATATATGTGCTGAATGTACCAACAAATGTTTTTTCATATCCACATATTAATGTGCTAAGAATAGAAGGCACTAATTAACCAGCAAATTATTTAACGTGACCGAATGACCTACAGGAAAAACCACTTCACGTTCACCATAAATTGTAGTGTGTCCCGAGGCTAATGGAGAGCATATGTTAAGAGCAGATGTTATCAGTAATATGAAGATATGATCATCAGGCGAAATAAATCATTCAACTGTCGACTAGTCAGACTAGCCCACTGTCCATGCAGAACTATGCAAAATCCAAGTGCGGCATCTGCGGCAAATACATGGCTTTCACATGCTCGAGTTTTCGCTTAATTGTAATAGGAGGTAGAAACTTCTTGGAAATGATTCGCTCAAGTAAAACCCTGTGCTGAAGTTATTCCCCTTTAGTATACATAATGGTATAAATGTACTCCTGCATTCCACCTAATCTCGTAATATACGTTATAATGTTATTTGGGAAATAAATGAAGGACGCATATCCACGCAGAATCTTTCAAAAACTGTACACGAATACGCGGGTTGATTATTCAATGATTTTTACATCTCTAGACATAGAATCTAAACAGTTGCTCAATTTATGAGGCATGAAGAATCGTGAAATGATATAAATAGTGTACCATAATAAAGAAAACATGCTGATAAACATGGTAAGGTAAAATTATATTGCTTACTATAGCAAAATTAACAATAAAAGGCACATACACGGTATGCGGGTATACTAAGTTTATCACAGTCAACAAAGAAGTATCAGCCCAGTAAACGAGAAAGCAACAGAGCAACGTTTACGGTAGACTCATGTAATGGAGTACGCACTGAATAGGTTGACTATACAGCCACCAGCTCGAGCGTATGCATCTATACTGTCAACTGTCTGGTATATACTGAAATTGTCATATACATTTCTTGTATGCACAGCAATCAAGTGTGTTGTTTAGATCACAAATCAACGTGGTGTTTATATATTTAGCATATATATGTGTGTATTTTGGCTTATCTGAGGTAATAAGAGGAGGAATATCTGTAAGATATTCATGTACACCTATACAATGTGTCATATGAATGAGCTGAAGCCCCAGATCATTCCCAGATTGAACGCACCCGTACAGCTTTCGTCGGCTAAGACTGTCACCTTGTTGAAATGTGTCCTGTCCCAGCTAGTGGTAGAAGACTTGGTGTAGGTGCCAACATGCTCGCAGTTCTCGAGCTTCTTCCTTCAAATCCGCAATCTCCTTTTCCAATGTCATATTTTCAGACTCCAACTGCTCTATTTTCTGTACGAAAATAAGAATTTCAAAGTTATTTGTTTATTTCATTATCAATGCCGTGTAATTTCACTAATTCCACTAATACGAGGCTAATAAGATTAATAAGCCTATGTAGGAATCAGGGCCCCCGCAGTAAACCACCGCCCTCGCCAGGTACTTGACAAACCTCCTGATTTCAGTCGAAGCATCGACAGATGGGCCCGTTGTTCAAAACTGGTTAAAGACTTAATACCGGATTTAACTTTAAGCCGGTTTTAATGTTGTGCTTAGCCTAAAAATACTATGTAACATTATATCAAATATGAACTAAGACTGCTGCTGTTGTACTTCGATTTTTGGAGAACTGTATTGGCTGCTGAGTTTGGCTAAAACATTAAAAAAAAACAGTATTAGCTAATTTCGCACAACTGGGCCCTGAGTTTGTGTCTGTTATACTAATCTAATGTGCATTATTATTACAATTTGCATCCTACTACGCTATATAACTTACTATACTTACAATATGACTTGTTTTCTGTCCAGTTTAATATTTTGGTTTGGAACGAACTCGAATAAAATACAAATGCCATCCCATAAGAATTTATCATCCAGTTTTTAAGTGCCTTTTTTGTCGTAAGTCTACCATAAAATATTCGTCACCTGTTGTAACCTATCCTCCCGGCTCTTTTTCCGTTGTCTGTCCCTTTTCGCCCATTCGCGGTTAAACCTCCTCCTCTTTTCTTTCCTTTCCTGGTCTTCCTCTGTCGGAGGCTTGTCAATAATTAAAGGTAAAGACTAGGTGTATTCATCACATATACTAGATACAGAAAAACAAAATGGTATGTCAATACGAGTGCTCGTCACTAAATAGCGTCACAAAGACAACTCATGAAGGACGGACACGAAGGTTCCATACACCCTAACCCAGCTGGAGAAAACAAATGATCCCATATAGGATCCTATGTTCATTGAAAATTGTAAGGGGCCTTTCCACAAAGTGACCAGAGACAAGCATGCTGTAGAAAGACATCAGACATCAGTACTATTACTTAGATGTAGCATTATGTATAGCTAAGACACTCCCGAGATATCGTCAGGACGTGAATCTAGTTTTCACGGTGTGAAATATCAGTTTAAATACAGGTTGGGTGACATCTTATTTTTTACATATAAACAAATGTACTTCTGTATTCCACCACAGAAGATGATGAAAACAGACAGATGGATGCTGCTGTTATGTGAGGGTGTGAGCAAGTGGATGGCTTAGTTATGGCCAGTATGAAGGATTAATGGTCAAGCTGCTGGTAAAGGACAGCCCATTAAGTTAACCTGTCCGACTTCTCATAGAGAAGCAAGATACTATCTTTAAGAAGACACTGTAAGCTACCCTTAGGTTAGGCTACGCTACCAGGAGACTCCTACAAGAGCTTGCATTATGGTTTTCGGATAGCTTACAACACCATCAGTTGTCTTGCTCTGGAAAGGTGTGAGCCACACCCATGGAATACCAGGGTTGCGCTCAATGATCCCAGAGTGGGAAACATTGCATGAAACCTTCTCAGTGGAACTTCTATAACACAATGGGTGTCAAGGTTGGAAATAGTCACAAATGGTAGCAGGAAGCAGAAAGAGCCTGCCACGAGAAAGACAACCTCATTACGACTGACAGCATGTCTCGTGACACAGGTGGTGGGGTACAGTATCACCATGGCAATCTCGTGGCCGCTTATTGAAGATGTCGTTGGTGTACAGACAATGTCAGTTCTTTGGACATGCCATGACACATTGGTTATAGGCTATTTGTAACACAATGTGACGTCTAATTATTTTTTATCTAATTCTTCTTAAGCCTTTGTTCAAGGGCGTATGTACCTTGATTCTATTTAAATATTTACATGAACACTGAGGTAAATTGGCAAGAGACCAGATTAAAACGCTTACACGCATTCGGCTTCCATAGTTACTTGCCAACTATCACTCTGATTGGGTTTCATTCTACACATGCTGCAATCTTTTATATCTTGTTGGTGTCGCGTAACTTCATGTTGGTGTCGCAAAACTTCTTGTTGATGTCGGGTAACTTCGCAACGCCGCCTGTAGATCTTATCCGCGCCTTAACTTGCCGGTTTGAAGGTTTATGAAGAAATGTGGGAATGGGGCTTTACAAATAAGATAAATAGAAAGGGGGTCTAACAATGAAATAATGATGATTTCTACTGTGTGGTGTAACGCAGAGAATATATAAGTACATTTAAGCGAACATAAAGTCATCCTAGCTGTATTGTGTAAAGAAGGCAATGCATTACTCGATCCTCTCAGAATGTTACAAAGACCTTACATTACTCGATCCTCCCAGAATGGTGCAACAAAGATCTTACATTACTCGATCCTCCGAGAATGCTGTAACAAAGATCTTACATTACTCGATCCTCCCAGAATGATGTAAGAAACACGGCGTGTTGCCAGGTGCTCAATGTGACCTCAATGTGTAACCATGAGGTGAAATATTAACTTATGCTCGCTGCATGGTACAAAAGAAACCGCATGTATACATACGCCGATCCTTACTAGAATATGGTGTAGCGATGATATCCTTTAATCACTCTAAAGGTCGTAGACGACACATTGCCAAATCCTCACTGTTGTATGGTTTTACAAAGAAGATACATATCCAAAGAGGATAGCTTCATGTAATAAATGGGATCCGTAGAGTGGGCATTTGAAACATCTGGGGATTGTGGATGTGTCGTGTAACTATAATGGCATATGTAGAGTGGGACATCCACACGTTGCCACTTTAAGGTATAACAAATGGATTACGTATGGTGGGATATCGGCTGATCACCACTGTACGGTGTAACAAATGCAGAGATGAGACATCGGTCTTTGCCCGACGTCATTTTAAAGGGCATTCATTGCACGATGTAACAATCAGGATGTAAGAAGTTCGAATGAAGCGCCACAACCGAGCGTTCCTCGTTACTATGGCTTACGGAGTAGGAATTTAAGAGGATATAAACAAAGTTCAGATGCAGCTGAAGCCACTTTCACAACACTTCGTAAGTCAATTTTTCCATTCAATTTTTAACTTTCCTTGTAAATCACGCTGTTTTATGCCGCTACGACCTGGACAACGTCAAGTACGAGAAAAGTTACGATAAATTTGATTTACAAAGTTTTGTTAAAATGGGCACGGGTCAATATACCTGATGGTCATTGTAGCAAAGAGTGCACAAAGAAATGAAATGGTTAATGTCTACACAGGTTGAAAGACAATACAATTAAAAGAATAAGAAAACAAGCAAATATCCTAACAACAAATCTTCAAACAAATCAAAAATCGCTTTCAAAAGTCATGAAAATCTTACACAATTGATGTCGGGACGAGTACTTCCAGTGATTTTTGAATTTCGAAAAAGGTTTAAAAAAATCCTGGATTAATAAAATAAACCAGAGATCTATATAAGATTTTAGAGAAAATTTGAAATCTTTCGATTCTAAAATATCGAAAAATATTTAACATCATCCTGATCGAAT
The DNA here is from genome assembly GCF_032854445.1 of Liolophura sinensis. Taxonomy (NCBI): domain Eukaryota; kingdom Metazoa; phylum Mollusca; class Polyplacophora; order Chitonida; family Chitonidae; genus Liolophura; species Liolophura sinensis. The sequence continues at coordinate 16,860,610 of NC_088295.1, forward strand.
ACATTACGTCTTTTGGGACATTTTTGGGGATATTGGCATTACTTCATGCCATAGAACACGGAACTGTTACCTGGTGCTGACTGGAAGGTTCATGGGAGTGTTCAGACGAAGTGGTCGATTCCACAGAGGAGCGGGAGCTCACTTTATAGCGGAGACTCTCTTTGACCAGATATGAGACTGAGTCATCGCTCAGAAGTTCCGCAACAGATGAAATTATGCCGCTTTGGGTACGGTCTTGGTGGTCTATAGTTTCGGGACTCCTCACAAGTTTGTCGTAAGGGTCATCCGTGAATTCCGTGGACAGAAGAGAGGAAAGGAAGTCAGAGCTGTTAGAGTCGTCGGACAGCCTGTCGAAACTCAGTACGTCTGATAGGTCGTCTTTTACATCGTCGTCGCCTAATACGGAAACAATGTCCTCTGTTCCGATCTGTAGCATCGATGCGAAGAAATTGTTCAACAATAGCAGGAGACGATTGGCTGGACTCATGAGTAGTCGGATTTCCATCACTGGGACCTAATAAAGATGATCTCCACCCGCTGTCGGATTTTCATCACTGGAATCTGATACATAAAATAGGGATATTTTCCTTCTACACTGAAATGATCAAGATGTTCATCACTGGAATGTGATACACAAAATAAAGAGGACACAGTTTCGTTGTACGTTTGAATAGTCAGATTTCCATCACCCGAACAGGCCTAAATAAAATAGAGGAACACGGTTCCGACATTTGCATCTAGATTAACATCACTGGGATCTGATATGTAAAATAAAGACGAAAATTGTTATACTTTGTATTCTTATTTTGGGTCGAATTTAATGTACACACCAGATCCCAGTAATGGACTGGGATCTGGTGTGTACATTAAATTCGACTTCACAGATTTCCGTCACTGGGATCTGGTGTGTACATTAAATTCGACTTATAAAATATAAAGGGACAGGATCCTGTTTTACATCTGTATCAGGTTTTCCATCATCCGACTCTGGTATGTACTTAAAGAGGGATTTTGTAGTGCATTCGTTGCCACTTTACAGACTACCTATAGACACCTGTTACACCTAAAGGCGCGCATTTTATTTCAACATTTTGAAAATGTGCCCTGAATACGACGGTAGCCAGCATTATGGTGGGGGGAAACCTACCAGAGCCTGAAGGAATCCTACGACCATCCGCAGGGAGCTGGGAGACCTTTCCACCTATACGATTTTAACTTATAGCGACCACATTGATGAGAGGCTCCTGAGTCATTGCGCTCCGTTGGCAGGCTAACCACTCAGCCACAGTGGCCCCACTATACTGCGCTATAATGCTCCATTGATACGTATATATATTCGGCATATATAACCAATTAATTCTTTATTTTAAATTATTGTGAGTATTAAATTTAAGACGGAAACGTACGAAACATTTTCTTTAGCTATAGCAGGTATTTTCAACAAATACAATCACAATTTTTGGTGACGTCATATCATGGCAGTTATACGATGTAACCTTCTATACATATGAACAGTCAACCGATTGTTTTGGTATACAGAATGAAACAGAATATACCAAATGTTGACTTAGTTGTAAAATTTACCTTTTCCAGTTCACACTAAAAACATATTCAATGAGAAAATGTGCATTTGTCATAGTATATAAAAACATTCATACATACACACCATCTCATTCAAACAACAGCCAGTCACATCAACTGTGTACAAAACATTGTGTATGGCGTGAGGTCACGTATCTCTCTGCGTGGCCAGTGGACAAAGTGTGTTCTATTGATTCAGGATATAACTTGACCTTGAAAATGTCACACAACATATGGCAGTTGATGTCCTCGAGTTTTACAACTACATCCGGGTATAAGAGCTTCGGGCGTATTGGGTGAATAGCTTGTAACCAGAGTTGAATTCTTTTTGACCGATATTTATATGTATCATGATGGTTTTCTTGTAACTGTAAAAGGTTTCTTGTCGAACATGTGTGCACATGTGTATATAAATGCTCACTATATATGAGTAATCCCCAACTGTCTTTCAGACACTTCACAGCGGTGTCGTCGCGTATATAGCAGGTCTGTCCTAATAATGCCTACCAATTTACACTGACGTCTCACTACAACATCCCCTCGAGGACACCTAGCATCACATCCCGCTCATATACAGTCACGGTACATTCACACCGACCAGACCTACACGTCTATTTAAATCTCAGTTCGTTATAGAACTATGAAATCCCACGTGCATGGCGGACGGTTAACTACTTGGACACTGGAGTGCCATAAGGAATACTAGCTTAAATGTGAAGGAGATACATTAAATTACAGTACGGAGGACTACATGTGTCCGCAAATAATTTTGGTACTGCTAATATAAAGATACATATACATGTATAATGTGGAATTAATAGACTGTACATTTCCATGCAAGTGAGTACATGCATGACATTAAGTTACACATCACTCAACACGTTTTCTTAATGATAAAATGATACAATATGTTAAGAGGCTGTAAAGTGTGAGAGTCTTACAATGTTATCTCGCGTAAACGTAATGGTTGTTCAAGTTATACCATAATGTCAGATATTTAACATGCTTGTTTAGCAGAAAACAGCGCACATATAGAAGTATAATGTTTGATTACATAACATTTTAAGTACTGAAATTCTTACACCTTATAAAGTGGTAACTTTACAAATATTTTTCTTTCTCCGCCATTGCAAAATGCAGGATTAAACATTATCACAGTTATGTATAACATTTTACGTGTAAGTGTGACTTTGGTATAAGCGACATTGGTATAAGCGACATTGGTGAGCCGATTCTCGGTGCATCATGACAACATCTGAGAGTTATTATATTATTATAGCTGGACGTTTTCTGCCCATAACGCTATAATGTATATTACAATGCATTATAGCTAGTGTTTATGTTTGAGTGTGGTACACCTGGCCGATGTATATGGTCTTTGACAAAAATATTAAAATGCAGACCGATAATGATAGATACCTTATGATAAGTAATACATCAAAGAACAATGAATTATAGGTAGGCAAATCTGCTTATATAAATACATGTACGTGGGTTACAATAACATGAGTGCATGTTGTGGAAGATTTAACAAGGATGAAACTTACGTACAGGATTTAATCATTCAAGGAAATGTTTACCAACTAAGGGTAGATCAGTGAATAGTGGTTTTGCTGATAATATACTTCCGCATTGCATCCTATGCACTGCAATGGCCGTACCCGCTGGATCAATCCAAACAAGAGTCGATAAGAAACGATTTGAAAAATAACTAGAAACTTCTTCTGTGACGCGTACAGTGTGCTAAGCTATCAATATATGTTTACTATAGTGTGTTAATACCAGTAGAATATAGCAATATAAGAAAGCTACATTTTTTTCACAAAATTTCTCGAATATACTTCCCATTTAAAAACATTGTGTTAGTGTCACAGAAAATTTTATCGCCCAGAAGATCGAATATAGGTCAGCTGTGGATCACTGTGTTATACGTTGGTAGCAGAATATTTCTTTGAGTATAGCCTGGGCTATGTTTAGATATATCTATGTACTACAAGATGTACCAAAACACAAGGAGACCCAGTGTGAAGTTCCACAGTATACGGTAAATGCAGCCCCAGGAATATGCATGTCTAAGGCTAACCATTCACAGAGAGTCCTATATCTAAATGTAGGTCTTTATTCAGGGCCCAATCACCAAAGGGTTACCTACTCTAGACTCCCGTTGAAGTGGCCTATGCAATGATTTATCTTGCGTTATACTACGATACACATAATTTTGTATCAACCTTATATTTTGCATGGCGATGCACGAGTTTGTCTGGACAAGTCGGCTTCTGAGCCCTACACTATAGCTACATCTACGCCATCTGTCTAGTAGGTCACAGGTATTAGGGCGGTACAGAGGCACAACTACGACTATAGGTTATATAGCCGTTTGTGGTTTTGTATGCATGCAAGGTTACCTTTGGCGTAATCCAGTGGGGTTCTCCCAGAAGTTGGAATCAATCACCCTGCATTAAGCGAACACGTGCCATAATGCAGCTGAATGATTGCACTACACACATTTCATCAGTTCGTCAAGACAAGCAAGAAATGGCGCCAGAGGGATCAAAATATTGACAATGTGTGGCGGGAGGCGGGAATTTTCTTGGGAATTCCCCTGCTCTATATTCACAAGTAAAGGCTGGTGCAGGCTAAGCCGTTTGCGAACTCTCTCACTATCCTTCAGTTAACTTGTACTTAATGACGATTTCTGGTCGACTGTGTTGATTCATACAGACTTATGCACAGAAGAAATGCCCATGGTTTTATTTTTTACAGTACATGGTTTCTATAACTGCCCGATACAGGCCAACATTCTTGGGAAGTCACGAAAGGCTTGACATACATGAACAAAATGAACTACACACTTCGCATTTCATGCAGTTTTTATTACAAACAGGTCTAACTTTGAAAACGCGTTCAACTCTTTTGCCAACATATTGCATGTCGGTTTCTGAGATTTGTATCGTTAGAAACAAAGTATAAGGCAATGGACATCAAAACGATGAAAACGATGATTTTGTGGTCCAAGATCAAAGGTAGCCATATTACATGGCTAGGCTTCCATAAAGAATCTAAGAATTTCTAATGGGAAAAGTACGCAATCTGTTATTCCAGTATATACACAGAAAGTGGCTATGCTATAGGCTTAAAGGCTACAAGATGAACTTGGCAAACTGTATACAGATTGGAACAGTCGTACCCGGCGTTAAGGCAGAATTCTAAAAATGGCGGCCTGCCGCGAAACATCAGTGAGCCACTTATCCCGTGTAACTTAATAAAATCAGATCTGTGCGTGGTTAACTGACGTCCAAAAAGCGACTATTAGCTCGCACTGTATTCACTATATACCATATATATATTTGTTTTCATAGGTATTCTATATTTTTGGTATTTGGCACAACCCATAGGCCAAGTTGTAGGGTCGTGATCAATTCCGCACTTGGGCTCAGGCGTACATGTGTACAGCAAACACCTCTGAACACCACGCCTGTATGCATCATGTGTCATGCATGCAAAACTTAGACGTGCACGTGCTTATCATCTCATCTGCCATGTCGTGTCTCATACATACAAACACATGGAAATAAAAGTAGATATATGGCAATTACCGAACTCTATTTTCCGCTCCACAATTTTACATTTGCACGATCTACCAAAAAAAAAATAAATAAATAAATAAAATTAAAAAAAAAAAGGTCAGGGCCCAGTTTCATAAAGGTGTCGCGTACATGTATAATAATCGCACATACAGGACAACGACTCGGTGATAGTGACGTACAAAATATCGTACTACACATGTACGATAAGAAAAATGGGGTACGCCGCTTTGTGAAACTGGGCCCAGGTTCAATAAGTTCAGGATTAATTTACTGTGTAATTTTTGATAATCCTCCGAGGCTGACTTAGATAATTGGTTGGTTATAAATGAATTCAGTTTCCATCATCCTCATTTTTGGCTGTTGTTTAAATTTATTTCATTGGATTGAAGCTTTATACTCAAGAATATTTCACTTATTCATGACCGTCGGTGCTTTTTAGGTGGAGGAAATCGATGTGGTTTGGTTATACCCCCGATCTATGGCTGGTAACTGACGGACTTTTCAACGTTTTGATGACATACAGATTTCCCCGCGCTACCTCAAAATGAATGCCAAATCAGTGGTGGATAACACTGTTACATGTCAAAATATAAAACCATCACTTTCATATGGAAGAAATGAAAGTAATCAGTAATAAATATGCTATGTCATAAATATAACAATACAAAATGAAGAAGAACCTGATAACGTATAAACATATATTTACATTTATCTAAGTCTTCGCCGAGCAAATATCTTCCCCCCATACATGAAATAAGACTTGGGCCATACATTTGTACGACTTTTTGTTTTGATAATGTACACTACTCAACGATGTGCGACAGATAAAATCGTTATCACCCACCCGCAAAATAGTCTCTTTTTGTACATTTTTTGGTTTCCCAACATGAGACAACAAACCTGAAATTTGCTAAAATCAGGCAAAACCTTTTAACTTTATATCAATGATACTGCGCAAAAAAATATTCATGTATGAAATATGACTAACCATTCGATGAAGGAATCAGGTTAATTTGTTATAAATATGACACTCACGAGATCTAGGTAGATGAATGGAACAAGGTGCGACTTTTTTTTTAAATTTTAGGTGCGGGACAAAACGGACTAAAGTACTCATATATAATGGAAGTAAACTACATGAATAACCCGAGAAACAGAGGTCAGAGTGCACTGACACCACCAAATCAAGGTAGGTATCAGACTAAATACTATTGTTGCGATCAAATAAAGAAACCTGTTTTAAGGTTTCTTTATTTGATCGCAAGTGTATCAGAAGTGTAGTTCTATTTCACGAGGTTTAAAATCCCAACAGATCATATAACCCTCCATGATCTATACACTCGAGGGTAAAAAAATCTTCCAGGTCGTTTGTATCTCTGCATTTAGACCTATACATGAAGGCCTATAGACATTTGGGCCATATGCCAACTCGCCGAGGATTATAAGACAACCCATAGGATGAACATTGCCCTGAAACAGATGATTATGGGATATTTTAAATAGCAAGACAATTTGCTGGAACATCCAAGATGTATACATATCCTTACCTATCTCATACGTGGATTTCACCCTAACGTTGGTCCATGACATTTCATGCCTCACGTTTCCCCGGGTCTTTCCAAGGGAATTCCCCTTTCAGCCATCACATGTAATATCCATGTGATGTATATGTAGGCATGCTGATATTAACATTTTGATCAACGATAAAACTTCCTTCAGCATAATCACATATTTAAACAGCCAGCGTCAGGATCCTGTCTATCGGGTATATGGATTAACTTCATGTACGACATTTTTTTTACAGGGAAAGAAGTGTGTAAGGACTTAATAATGTAGTGTTATATCTGCCTGAGACGGCCACTTACTGCATGTTCTACAAAGCAAACAGGACTGGATGATCAATCTGCAGAGAGGATGTGAACTCAGTGACAGGGTATTAGTCACATGCCAGATCAACACTGTTGTGGCATATTTACAACGGGCTACAATGACTAATCTGCAGTGTGTGCTCATCCCCATTGCGGAAGTGTTTGAGATACCGTCAAAAACCAAACAAGCACCATAAAGGGCTTTCCTATATCTTAATATGATACAACAGTTCTGATGACAATTACACGGAAAAAGGAAAATAATAACTGATAACAGACATCGATGACAAAAAGGTCGACATGCTCGGACATAGTTAGGCTATTCAGTAATCACCATTTACCTGGTGATGAAGGAATCTTAGACGTAAGTCAAAATGTCAAAACACTTGAGAATTGTCATTTTTAAAATAACAATGTCAAAATATTGCTTCACAACGTAAATTCTGGGTAAGTTACTGTATAACAAATTTCAACTAAAATAACAGAAAGCAACATACCAAGTTTAATGATGGAAATTTTGGCTTAAGTCTAAGATCGCTTCATAACCCCAGGGTCAGGCCAAAAAAAGCTGGGTAACTCCCAATGATGATCAGCTCATCTTTATTGCCAAAACAACGAAGCATCAAAGCAAGATATCGCGAATACAGCGTTAGTTACAAGTTCAAACAAACAGTTGTTAGAAAAACAACCATACATGTATATGGTACCGAGCAGAGACAACTGAACAAACGTGTGCTGGTATCGGGCTGACTTGCAGATAACAGCTATCAGCCCACTCACATATAGATGTGCTGTCAGTCGGTCAACTGGTAGACAATAGACATCTGGCCACAGTCAAAATGAGCTGGCGCCCGGCCAACTGGTACAGAGTTGGACACAGGCAGTCATAATACGCTGGCGCCACACAGTCAGAATGTGCGAGCACCTGGCTGACTCCATGTCAACAGGCATCTCGCACACACAGTCAAACCGGCCGGCTGGTAGACACAGACAGTCAATATGTTCTGGCGCCATAGGGTCAAAATGTGCTGACGTCACAAGTCAAAATATCAGACAACATACATCTGGCCTAACCTTATCAAATGTACTGGTACCCGGTCGAATGATAGACAACACACGTCGTTCCACACAACCAAACATGCAGGTACCCGGCCGACTAGTAGACAACAAACATCTGGTCCCACACAGTCAAACGTGCTGGTACCCAGCAGATAAGTAGTAGATAAGTGGTCCCAAGTTCAACACACTGCAGGTAAGAACCTTTCTACTGCCTACACATTGTCTCGAGCACCAGTTACTGTGGAAGACAAGACAGACATGCTACTCGAGGACGAGACAAACCTGTTAGTAACACAGTACTGGAGGCCATGCCAGCCACACAAAGACGACTGGATAAAATTCGTGGTAAGCTAACACAAAAAGTCATGCATTATTGTTCTAGCGCATGGTCGACTTCAGCGAAGACAGACGCAGAACTTCAACCTTATTGATGTATATGACAGGAGCTTACAGTGCAGCAAGGACTTGCTATTCAGAAAAAGGCTTTTTATCTTAGAAACTTTGAGAAGGGACATTCTTGATCTTGAGGGAATTATAAAGTGTCCTACTGTACCAAATTTCATTATGGTTGCCATGCCTCTCGTCTGAGTTGAAATTTAAAGTTTTCTGTGTAAAAGAGAGAAGACAGCGATCGGAACCACTACTTCCTTCGAAGATGACGGATTATCCTTGGCAAAAAGTCGGGATAGATCTGTTCGAATAGAAAAGCAACACCTACCTTGTGATTGTGGATTAGTATTCGAGGTTCATTGAGATTGCTCATCTCAGAACCACCACGACAGCAAGAGTAACAGAGCATGCGAAATCCATTATATTGTTATATCCCATAACGGTCCAGAGTTTGCCTCACACGAGATAGGAAAGTCTGCCGACTCTTATGGACTTCCGCACATAATTAGTAGTCCACGTTACCCTGAAGGTAATGGAGAAGCGGAAAGAATAGTACAGACAATGAAAGGACGTCTTCGGAAAGCAGACGACCCTTACATCGTCATACTTAGTTACCGCACTACTCCGTTGCAGAATGGATAAACTCCTTCTAAGTTATTAATGGGACGGAAACGCAGAAACAAAGTACGAGTATTGCCGCCCACCCTCATAAACAATAACTTTGATCAGTTACATAAAATGAAATAGCTTCACGTACATTTTCCAGGACAGAATGTATGGATAAGAAAACCAGAACAAAGTGAAGCGACAGTGTTGCGCTCAGCAGGGAATCGCGATTACATAGTGAAGACTTCAAAGGGCATTAAACGACGCTAACGTTCACAACTTGTGCTTAGAGAGCCAACCTAAACAGTAAAGGCAAGTCACCCTGAGGAAATGTGTTACTCCACAGGCCTGACTACAATGGAATTTCAAGACAATGACAGAGAACAATCTGTGAACCATCGAACAGTAGCCCAACCAAGTAACTGCATAACGACATGCCAAGGTCGTCGAGTGAGAAAGCCTGTTCGCCTTGATTTGTGAACTGAAACAGTAAATGCATAACAAGTTTTTGTGAAATGGAAGACTGTTCTTTCAAAATTAAAAAAAGGTTACTTTCATGTTTAAGAATTGTTCTTTGCAGTTGAATTCGTCTTGAGAGTTGGTTATTGTACAGATTGATCTTCACAATATCACTTTGAAAAGGGGATGTAGTGTTTAGTACATATGTACATGTAATATGTTAGTGCACACACATGTATGACGGGTAACGCATTGTATGATGGGATCGTGAGGTGGCATGACAATAAATGGACATCTTACATCAATCAGCTCTTCTGTGTTATCTTTATGTGCTGTGTGAACGCATGGTAATGCGGCACAACAGGTGAAGAATCAGTTCTATAATATATCTTGTGTGCCATAAACAACAGGTGTACAATTAATTAAGCCTATTATAAATGTCCAAAACGTAAGACCTCACGGACATTATATAATCGCTATCAGACCAGTTTAGACTTCAGTACCATATCTGGAATATTTTTAAAACAGCAAATGAGTTAAAAGTTCGTTCCTTAAATGTAGGACATCCCTGACAATTGATGACACTCTGGTTTTTCAGCAAATTTTCTTCTCTTATATCCATTAAAAGGTGTGTGCGAAATATGAAATATATGCAGGCGTAGCAAATGACATTCATATAGGCCTCTACCAACCGCCAACCATAATGGATGTTTCGGATCAGCAATCGGGAGACTAATTTCCAAAACAACGTTCAATACAAACGAAAAACTGTAAGAGTACATCAAGGAAGTTAGGACGGATCTGTGTAAAGTGACGGGGTCCACAGTTTTCAGTGATGACGAAAGACACAAGGAATGTTTCCTTAGACAAATAAATTTATCACTGTCTAAAGTGCGTGGTAGTTCATAAGTTGTCGGTAATCAGAATATGTATATCAGTTGCCTTTTCATATACAAGTATATGTTCATATACCGCGTGGCGATCATATTCGACATGATAAATATACGGACCCTAAACCAGTATTAAGCAGAAAACGTAAAGGCTTACGTTTTAAACGTTTTAATAATTTTGTACTCAAGAAGATTATGGCTTATCCATCTAACCCAAAATATACGAATTAAAAACATGTTGTCTGTTTTGACTACATGGAACCAGACGTCTGTTGTCTACTAGTTTATTTCTTACACTGGTTCCCTTCCACAAGTAACTCCCACAAAGGCTTTATTTTTTCTGCTAAACTGGGGGCAAATTTTCAAACATGGTTGGCCATACCTAACAATCGACGGACTTCAGTCACAGTTGCTAGTCTAAGAAAGTTCTGAATCGCTGCCACTTTATTAGGGTCCACAGCGACACCTTCAGAGAAATTCTGTGACCTAGAAAAGCTATCTTTGGTTGTGAAAACATCTTCTAGTTTCGTAGTACTGTCTGAAGCCTGTCGTCACGTTCTTCACTGCCTTTTCCTGATATGAACACATCATCAATCACAAAAGACTCCAGGAATACCATCTAGGAGCTGGGACATGATCCTGTGAAATACTTCCGTGCCACTGGAAATGCCAAGCAGAGGCCTTGGAAACAATATCTCCCAAATGGAATTATGAATGTCGTCAGGGGCTGTGACGATTCATCAAGAGAAACTTGGTAAAATCCACTATCCCAGTCCAATTTGGAGAAAACAGTTGCTCCTGACAGCTGTGCCAGTAACTGATCTGTCGACGGAAAGCTTTCCTGAAGAACACTCTCGTTCAACTTGGTGATATCCACGCTTGGCTTTGGTACGACCACCATCGGTGCACATCAAGATGTTGGCTCCTTAATGGGTCTAATGACACCTAACTGTTCCATCTGCTGTAACTCCACCTTGACCTTTGCCATTAATGTTAATGCAAGGCGTCTCGGTGACCTTATGTCCCTTTCAGCTTTCCAAGCCCAAAAAATAACTTTGGGTAACGTCCCTGGAACTTGTCTGAAACGGGTATAGTTGCACAAATTCGTCTGGGTGGAGGTTGTGGAGGGCCATCTCCCTGATCTGATAGCAACATGTTGATAACGGACCAAGGGGAACAGCTTTTGCTCTACAGTAGTGATGTAGCTTGTACGCTTATCTCCCCTGAACGTGAAACTGTCCGGTCACAACGGCGAAGGGACAGTACTCTTGTTCAGAGTAATGTGTATGGTATTACTGACAGAATTATTGCCCTTGATGTTGTTGTGGTTTCGCCTATAATCGCAAACATTTTAGCGACTATTTGCTCACAAGTCCGTGTTTCCTTACCTTTCAGTCCAACTAATGGAATTCTGTATCACATCCAGCACTTGTGATACCATGTCGCGTTGCCATGTGTTCGCTTAGCACATAAAGATAACACAGAAGAGCTGACTGATGTAAGATGTCCGTGAACTCTCATGCCACCTCACGATCCCATCATACGATGCGTTACACGTCATACGTGTACGTGCATATTACATGTACATATGTACTAAACACTACGTGTTGGTTCCTAAAACCAGATCACAATAGTTAATGAGCTCCATAATCACGGAAATTTGGAGAAACGGTTTTAAATCCAGTGAGCCCCTTGGGAGATTCTTAAATCAACCTACCGGTACCGATACTTTGAAAATGTTCGTACATTTCATTCACTCCAAGAATGGTAGCTGAATTATTAAAGCATTGGAAGATGAAACATCTCTGCTTCTGAAGAATAGTTCCTGAAACCAGTACTGCGTGAATAGCGTTTTCTTGTCTATTTTAGGGCCTGCTAATAAAATGTCCTGAGAGTGTAGTATATTTTCTGATGAACTAGATATATTTAAATGCTCTCGGGCATAGGCATGGCAGTTATTCTGTAAGAGAAGGATGAACAAGCCATGACTTTTTTCGCCATTTCAAAACAACTGGTTTGCTTTAGGTTCAACGCCACCAAGGTGGGGATACGAGCGTTATTGACCACATATTCAATTCAAGAGGCCTAGAATAGGCTGGTGTACCTAATATTTAAGTTCCGGCCCACATTGTCGTGTGTTAGACAATGCAAAGACAAAACATTTTACACGGCCTGCGCCAGAGAACAAAACCATACATCATGGGAAGTTTTCAGGAGGATTGGCGTCTATACTACCTCCGATTTGTGATGTATTCAAATAGGTAAATAGGTAAATAAATAAAATAAATGATTTAACAGTAAATGTGTTTATTGGACAGGCTTGAGCATCACCTTAAATAAGCCTACTAATATACATTTTCAGAATCACAGAGTTCGATCACATATTCGGTACAATGATGATCCTCTCCTGCTGCTGGACTGAGGGATAGGGAGTGAGAACTCTCTAAATTGGCCAGGTAACTACAGCAGTCCACTAATCAACTGTTGTTGGGACATTTCACACACAAAGAAAAAGGCCTACATTTCAAATAATAAAACATACTGTTTTCAATAAAAGATACTTTGTATGTGCTTTGGGCCGCCCTTCAAACCATAGTTACCCAGCAAAACCCAGAATACTAATGTGTGATGAACATGAATAATTTGTAAAATTCTCCTATAACTTTGAAATGAAAATTCTGACTTTCAGTTGATAACCTTTTAACCAATATGTTGTCTGACAACACTGCACTAAGTAGACCTCAAATTCGGTTCTGCTTAGGATGAAACAAGAATAATTTAACATTTTGGCTGCTACACTGGACTTGTCCAATTTTGTTAATTCTCAGTCTTTACCGCTCCCTCTGTCAGCATACCTGTAGGAGAGGTGCATTCCTCAAGCTTTTCACTCATTACATACTAATTTAAAATCCTGAAAAGCCACCACATTGAGTATCGGTGAGATTATACATGTATATTTCGTAGGCCTAACTACTACAGAAGAAGGGTACATGTACAAGTGTACTTTGATCTGGTTCACAATTAAAAAATCAATTAACCTATAAAAACTTAAGTTATGACAATAAAGAGGCCATCACCATACAAGCACAAAAAGTACCAGTAAAGAAACAAAAAGGGAATAGAACAACCTTTTTCTGTTTAATTTCTAAATTCTATGATCTATAGAACTATGACCTATAAAGATTGTATTATTTCTACTTGAGAAAGATGTACAATAAAATAAGAAAGCATTCTACATGTAGGAAACTTCGGTATCGCATTAAAATAATCAAAATGACCATGGACATGACGGAGCTAAAGGTCCACCCTCTAACCTATTAAAGCTTTTGTACCTGGTAGAGATAAACATGCAAATATATTAACATTTTAACCTTACTTCCACAAGTAATTAAAACTAAGATAGTTCTAACAAATACCAGCAATGGTTTTGGAACACATGACAACATAAAAAATGAACAATTATAATGGACTGGACTGGATGTATAGAGAACACATATAACACAAAATGTATCAGGAAAAAAAAAACAACAAAACAAAACAAATTTTGTGCTTTTGAGAATTGAAATGAGAAATGCATATGGTAACTAGAACATTTTCTTACACGTCAGTATACAGACTGACCATCGCAGTTACTATGTACTGCATATATAGACTGTACACTACAAGCAAACAAAGGGTTGCACAGGCATGTCTGCATGCTTTTACATGAAGTTGACATGGCCTGTGAGTTTTTAGTAGTGTCATATTTGAAGGTAAGGAATACCAGTTTCAGAAAATACAGACAACTATTCAATGAACCATGCTGGAAAGCACAGAACAAAGGTTAACATGTACAGATACATGCTATCCAAGAACAGAGAAAAATTAAACAAATACACGACATTCTGGGCAGTACTTCAGTGGAAATAACACACACATTAATTAAAAGCTAGTAAAATAGAGTACATCAGCAAAGCTATTTCTTGTCCCACTTTTGGCCAATACACTACATCACACCTCTATATACATTCAAGTTTTCTTCATAAGAAAAAAAACCCTATTTCTGAGCCTATACTGAAAAATCAACATGGCTCTCAGTATGCTTCAAAGCTAGTTCATAACCTTACAGATGGAAGAACATTTTACTGACCAACACTGTAGTCAGCTCTTAAGATTTTTACTCACTTTCTTGTAGCATTAATAATGATAAAGAATATTGAACTTCATGGATATTTTACATTGAGTAATGTTGTTGTATTGAGACTCTAGCTTACTGGTACCATTGTTCAGAAGCTACTGTATTGTAAATCAGCTCCAAGCAGTTATCACTGAGCAATGTCTGTTTGCTGGAAACCAATCCAAATATTTCTCTTTTTCTCACCTTACAAAATAATATTTCTCCCTACAAAGTCTTGCAGGTATTTTGGAATGAGTCCAGAACTTGTGTACATATATAACATTACTCTTACATTAACACCATGGCATTAGATCTAGAGGCAGAGGTGTCACTCACCAGTACCCCACAGCAATCTTGCAAAACTATCAGCACCCATTCAGTGAAAATTGCATTTCTATTTTTTCTGGCAGAAGCTCATAAAATCTATTCACTGCTTTGCATACTATTTGGCATACAATCACTCATCTATTCTTTACCATGTTTAATTTCAGGATGCGTTTGGCTTGTTTTCTTCTCTACTGCTGATAACATAGATCTCACTTTGTAGCTGAAAAGAGGCATGAAAGAAAGTCTACATATTTAATATAATAGAAGTCTACATATTTGACACCACCACCTATCCACTTAGCTGAAAGCAGCAGGATTTCTCAGTGAGCACTGCTATTTTGTCAAAAATCACATTCGGGTCAAGACACAAAATGAGTGATGTAGCCTATAACATATGAAGAGACCAGCTATTCTACATCAAAACAGTTCATACAGATGTAACATGCATTTAGACTGGCCGTAGAACAACTGGGATCCCATCAAATGGGACAATTCAAAATATAATGATTTAACAAGCTGATCATTAGGCGATAATCAATCACTCAGTCCGTGGAAATAATGAGGTAGTGACAGAAGTAAAGAACAGAAATGGCCAACCGTAACGCTCACTGTAATGACGTTCAGCATGAGCTTTTCCTGGTTCATTAAACACTAAAGTGTTATCCTGGCTACAATTGGCCCCTGGCCCATGAGGTCGAAGAATTGATTCAATATTTGTTGTTTGGCTGCATCTTTAAGTCATGAAGTACCTGGCAAGTTGCTGAGCCTTACTTCAGGGACTCCGGTTTCCTCTATCCATACATGAAGTACCTGGCAAAGAGCTGAGCCTTACTTCGGGCACTCCGGTTTCCTCCATCCATACATGAAGTACTTGGCAAGGAGCTGAGCCTTACTTCAGGGACTCCGGTTTCCTCTATCCATACATGAAGTACCTGGAAAGGAGCTGAGCCTTACTTCAGGGACTCCGGTTTCCTCTATCCATACATGAAGTACCTGGCAAAGAGCTGAGCCTTACTTCAGGGACTCCGGTTTCTTCCATCCATACATGAAGTACCTGGCAAGGAGCTGAGCCTTACTTCAGGGACTCCGGTTTCCTCCATCCATAGATGAAGTACCTGGCAAAGAGCTGAGCCTTACTTCAGGGACTCCGGTTTCCTCCATCCATACATGAAGTACCTGGCAAGGAGCTGAGCCTTACTTCAGGGACTCCAGTTTCCTCTATCCATACATAAAGTACCTGGCAAGGAGCTGAGCCTTACTTCAGGGACTCTGGTTTCCTCCATCCATACAGGAAGTACCTGGCAAGGAGGTGAGCCTTACTTCAGGGACTCCGGTTTCCTCCATCCATAACTCTCATGACTATCATTAGCACAAAAATCAACTCCCATCAAACAAATACATTTCAACACTCAGCACAAATTTACATGAAGAAAAAAAAAAAAAAAGAGACAGCCAAAAGCATTGTACGCTTTCCATCATAAATGTTTTCTGTCATACATGTTTAGATATAGAGAATTTTTCCATGGTAACATGATAGGTCACTCTTATTAAACTCCTCATTAGACAATTCTTCACAATATCCAATTCTGCATCCATATTAGCTTCTCCTAACTATTAAGGCTACCAAATGTCTTCTTATGAACTTAAAAACTTTCGCATTACAACATTTCCAAAAAAAAAAAACTTTCCATTTTCTCCATATTTCCTTTTAAAACTACTTATAAAATTAATGAAAAGAGATTACACAAAGTCTAAGCACACACTGACATTCCCACTTAATACATGTATATTCCCCTTTTTGTTTTTCGGAAAATTCAATAGTGAAAGACAAAATTACATATTTTAGGCAGATTATTGAATGTTGAATTGCTCTGTTTAGAGCGACAAACTTATAAATTAATATTGGTAAGAACTGATCTTGTCAAAAATATTGTCCTGTGGCAATAATTGTAAATAAATGCGATTCACTATACGTTTAGTGAATAAGTCGGTGTAAAGGAAAAGACAACAATAATTCATAATATATCGGTATTGAAACTTTTCATGCAAGAAGTATGGATTGTGTTTACAATTATATTTATTTATTTGTTTATTTGATTGGCGTTTTACGCAAGAATATTGGTGAGAGGCTCTGGGGTCATTATGCCGCGCAAGCGTGAACCAACTGAGCCACGGAGGCCAACTGTATACAATTATAAGCAAATGCATCACAAGCGTGATATACAAAGCAATTCCACGTCTTGGAAAAATTTTGACAGCAGCTCTCATGTGAATGAATTATCACCAATGGGACAAAACTTCATGATACTCCAGCAAAAATCAAATGCTTTCTGCCCACATACTCAGAACAGGGAACACTCAACATGAGCTACAGGGTGGGATATTGAAAACTGAGCAATACAGCAGGCCTAAATTACAACATGGAACGACACATGACCGCCTACAAAGGCTTCACACATGAAAATCTACATGGTGTTGTAATTAACAAAAAAATATTAATTACTTTATTCTGTTCATTCATGTGAGAATATGACAAGTAACACACACAAAAAAAAGAACATTTACGCAAATATTATTTTTTAACTGTACCTAAAGTGAGTGAAATTCTTTGGTTATCTTTTCTTAATTAAACAATCTTATGGTTGTATCAACGAAAGCTCATTTTGTTTTGCAGTGGTCTGAATGGCACACTTAACAGACAGTGACCACTTTATAGAGTGGACAAGACTTCAACTTCATTAAATGCATCTTGATGACATCTTGATCAACTGGCCTTTGTTATATGAACATTACAAAAGTGTGTCTGCCAACAATGATGGTATGGAAAAAAAGTCCATTTAAAATGAGAAATCGAAACCATATGCCGTACAAAGACAGTAAAGTATGTGAAGGCTTTTGTTCCTTTCCACTTGCAAGGTAAAAAAAGTTCTACTCAAAAAACAACTGAGTTTCCTGATTTTTGTCCATCTGAGTTTGTCCAAAAAACACTGGAAAATAAGAAGACTCCCTGATGAGTTAATAAAGACTGGGATTGGAAGTTTAAGCCCCAATTGTCTGCTATTCTAAATACTGTCAGAAAAGACATGTATTCTGACAGATTCCCTGATGAACTGTATTGGACCCTCGAGTTGGGGGAAGGGGAGATAGCCTGGGTATGAGATAAAATATGTCTTATCCAAGTAGTGCACTTTCCCAAGGTAAGTTTACTTAAGACTTGTCATGAGGGTTGTTTCCCCTGAGAAGTGTGCCCAGTTCAGAAAACTTGTGTTTTTTAGTGGCTATGTAGCACTGTGTTTCCCACATCATGTTAAGTATAGTTTTGTCATCATGAGCATCCAACGGTACATCCTCAGATAGCTGGGGGCTAAACCGGAAGAATGGAACATTAATCATACTGCACCAGGCCCGGG
Source organism: Liolophura sinensis (assembly GCF_032854445.1). Classification (NCBI taxonomy): domain Eukaryota; kingdom Metazoa; phylum Mollusca; class Polyplacophora; order Chitonida; family Chitonidae; genus Liolophura; species Liolophura sinensis. The sequence goes on from NC_088295.1 coordinate 16,878,943, forward strand.
CTCTGTCATTTGGGCGTCCCTCGGTCACAGTGGCCTGTAAAGGAATAAAATGACAAAGCTCATTCAAAAATTACGGTGATCAAACCAACTGCCTATGACAGCTTGTCTTATTTACAGGGTTATGAAGTATCAACACAAACATACCACCAAATACAGATTACCATATCAAAATTACACTCATATATATGTATACAGAATGCTATAAAAATACCCAGCAAATCCACTGAATGCACCTCAGCCAATACCTTGTGTTTACAAGCAATGAGGTAATGAAGGAATAGGCCAAATAACCTGGAAAAACAGGGCTGCTCTACAAAGCCAATGAGAATACATGATTACTGAAAAGTGCTTAAGGCTTCAAGAAATTTCAAATTTCCAAGCCTGTAATAAAATATAAGTTAAGTCACCGACCACCCCGTCAACAAACAAAATGACCACGGCCACCAAAAATGAATACTTTTTGGAACTTTTTGGAATGTCTGTTAAGTGTACATCTGGTATAAGTTTTGGTAAATCTGGTAGCCAGTGTTCAATGCCACAACACCCCTAGGCCAAATCTGGTAACAAGTGTTCAATGCAACAACACATCAAGGCCAAATCTGGTAACCAGTGTTCAATGCTACAACACCCCTAGGCCAAATCTGGTAACCAGTGTTCAATGCTACAACACCCCTAGGCCAAATCTGGTAACAGTGTTCAATGCTACAACACCCCTTGGCCAAATCTGGTCAAGAGGTCAAACTAACTGGTTCTTAATAAGTTGATAGTTGTAAAATTAACAGCTGTAAATTTGCTATTTGTGAATTCACCTTTGAATGATAAAGAAGAATTTTCCTCAAAGAGGGTTTATTACAGAATCACTGGGTTTGTACATTTTGTAACAGATCGTATATATCAGAGATATATTTCATTACAAAGGCAACATTTTTAAGCATTTACACCTTGCTGAACACTTTTCACATGACCATGAAATCATAATAAAATATGTCATGTTGATATGTTAATGTGATGACACTGGCGTTCACCTGTTCCTCTTGATATGTTAATGGGATGACACTGTGTTTACCTGTTCCTCTTGATATATTAATGTGATGACACTGGTGTTCACCTATTCTTCTTGATATGTTAATGTGATGACACTGGTGTTTACCTGTTCCTCTTGATATGTTAATGGGATGACACTGGTGTTTACCTGTTCCTCTTGATATGTTAATGGGATGACACTGGCTTTTACCTGTTCCTCTTGATATGTTAATGGACGACACTGGCATTTATGTGTTCCTCTTGGTATGTTAATGGGATGACACTGGCTTTTACCTGTTCCTCTTGATATGTTAATGGGATGACACTGGCTTTTACCTGTTCCTCTTGATATGTTAATGGATGACACTGGCATTTATGTGTTCCTCTTGGTATGTTAATGGGATGACACTGGCTTTTACCTGTTCCTCTTGATATGTTAATGTGAAGACACTGGCATTTACCTATTCCTCTTGATATGTTACTGTGATGACACTGGTGTTTACCTGTTCCTCTTAATATGTTAATGGGATGACACTGGTGTTCACCTGTTCCTCTTGATATGTTAATGGGATGACACTGGTGTTTACCTGTTCCTCTTGATACGTTAATGGGATGACACTGGTGTTTACTTGTTCCTCTTGATATGTTAATGTGACGACACTGATGTTTACCTGTTCCTCTTGATATGTTAATGTGAAGACACTGGCTTTTACCTGTTCCTCTTGATATGTTAATGGGAGGACACTGGCATTTATCTGCTCCTCTTGATATGTTAATGGGATGACACTGGTGTTTACCTGTTCCTCTTGATATGTTAATGGGATGACACTGGCGTTCACCTGTTCCTGGAGGATGTTTTAATGGGATGACACTGGTGTTTACTTGTTCCTCTTGATATGTTAATGGGATGACACTGGCATTTACCTGTTCCTCTTGATATGTTAATGGGATGACACTGGCATTTACCTGTTTCTTGTGATATGTTAATGGGATGACACTGGCGTTTACCTGTTCCTCGTGATATGTTAATGGGATGACACTGGCGTTTACCTGTTCCTCTTGATATGTTAATGGGATGACACTGGCATTTACCTGTTCCTGAAGGATATGTTAATGGGATGACACTGGCGTTTACCTGTTCCTCGTGATATGTTAATGGGATGACACTGGCTTTCACCTGTTCCTCTTGATATGTTAATGGGATGACACTGGCGTTTACCTGTTCCTCTTGATATGTTAATGGGATGACACTGGCATTTACCTGTTCCTGAAGGATATGTTAATGGGACGACAGTGGTGTTTACCTGTTCCTGGAGGATGTGTTAATGGGATGACACTGGTGTTTACCTGTTCCTGGAGGATATGTTAATGGGATGACACTGGTGTTTACCTGTTCCTGGAGGATATTAATGAGGGCTGACATTCCCTGGGCAGACTTCCAGGCATCAAACAGTCCTCCAGGCTTAAATATATCTATGGTTCTGACGGGCACAGTGGGAATACGGCCTGTCCCCAGGGACACAATCACACCCAGGGGAGTGATCTCTTCATGTCGGCCCTGAAGGCAAAGAAAGGTAACCCACTCTTAATCAATGTTCAGCTTTTTATGGATCGGGTCAAGTTTTAAGTCAGCACTGTTTATTTATTTGATTGGTGTTTTACGCCGTACTCAAGCATATTTCATTTATACGACGATGACGGTCAGCATTATGATGTTAGAAAACCCATGACCATCAGCACGTTGCTGGCAAATCTTCCCACTTACTGCCAGAGGGGAAGCCAGCATGAGTATCAAGGTACTTCAAGGTCCTCTCTTTAGCATACATCAATTCTGATCTGATTAATACTTACCAAAGATACATTTGAAACACGTTCTCCACCCATTCATAAATGCTGTACTATAAAATTAATACCTGAGTCTTTAAACCAATGTTGTACTCGTGGATCTCTGTCATGACATCTAATGTAGGGTTGTTGGAGACGAGTCCCCCATCCAGGAATGGTCCGGAAGCACGGAAATAGGTGGGTGCCGCTCCACTGCACCTAGCTGCCTGCCATACTAACTGTTCTACAATGATCAAAATGAGTAACATTCATCACAATACAGAAACAATACAACCATCAAAATACAGTAACACTCAGGTCCTCTCTGTCACATCAACTCCTCTACATCCATCAAAATACATTAACATTCAGATTGTCACTGTCACATCATCTCCTCCACAACGATCAAAATACAGTAACATTCAGATTGTCTCTGTCACAACTCCTCTACATCCATCAAAATACAGTAACATTCAGGTCCTCTCTGTCACATCAACTTCTCTAGATCCATCAAAATACAGTAACATTCAGGTCCTCTCTGTCACATCAACTCCTCTACATCCACCAAAATACAGTAACATTCAGATCCTCTCTGTCACATCCTCTATATCCATCAAAATACAGTAACATTCAGATCCTCTCTGTCACATCCTCTATATCCATCAAAATACAGTAACATTCAGATTCTCTCTGTCACATCCTCTACATCCATCAAAATACAGTAACATTCAGATCCTCTCTGTCACATCCTCTATATCCATCAAAATACAGTAACATTCAGATCCTCTCTGTCACATCCTCTACATCCATCAAAATACAGTAACATTCAGATCCTCTCTGTCACATCAACTCCTCTACATCCATCAAAATACACTAACATTCAGATCCTCTCTGTCACATCAACTCCTCTACATCCATCAAAATACACTAACATTCAGATCATCCATGCCACACTTACTGCTCTACAAGGAAATTATCACTTCTTTATAACAGTGTATTTATTTATTTTCTTGACTGAGTCCTCAAGAGTTTTCCACTTATACAACAACAGCCAGTTTCGCAGCTGGAGGAAACAGGAATTCTGTGAGTAAACTACTCTTTGCCACATGTTATGTACAGTTGTTTGTTAAATTGTTTGAGGGCAAGTCATCTCCAGCATAAACACAGGTGCCCTCAACCATGTATTGTCACCAACGTCCCGAAATCAGTGGAAGCAAAGGGAATACTGAACATTTTTTGTTCTACCATCACCTCTTGTCTCCTCGCAACTGAAAGACAAGCATCTTAAACGCTTGGCCAACAAAACCTGCTCTCCTACAATCCTGTAATCAAATTGCAGACTGATTTCTCCGTACTTACCAGCAGTCCTTTTATTACAAAACAACACAAGTAAATTTTATATGAAGGCTTCTGTGTTTGAGATTCGGTTTCAATTTACATATCCATGAATAATTTGAAAGGTGATAAAACAAAATAGGTGATAAAATAAAATAGCTATACTTTACTTTTAAAAGTCAACATTATGACCTCTTAATATATATCTGTAAGGATATGTGTTACTGCTTGTATCAGCTATAGATCTGGGTACACCACAACCTGTTAGAGTTCAATTTGATCTCCATGTGCTCTCCAGTACGCTGTCACACAAGCCAAACTATGCAGAGTCTACTTCACTTTCTCACTTAATCAAAAAACTGGAAGCTGGCTTTGATGTAACTTTAGTTTATAGTGCAATTTTGATTGGTCATGGTGCTACAACTACTATGACAGAACTTACCACTAGGTGGTGGGTGGACGCTTTGAAGGGGTCCCTCCGACGTAGGGCGATACACTATAGGTGGAACATAGTTTCGGAAATAATGCAGCTCTGGAGGAAAACGATCAGCTAGAGCTCCCGTCACTAGAATTCTGGGAAATAAAAAAACTGTTATAAGAGCAGGAATAATTTTGACACAGTTATATATCAGAAACAGTTCAGTCTTTTTTATACGATGCACTGACATTTAATGCCTTGCTAAACAATATGTTACATCTTTGCAAATAGTCAGGTTAATTTGTGGATGAAATCAGGCATTGCAATCTGTAGGTTTATGGTGAGCAAATATTAAGCGTATGAATAATACATATGGCTAAAATCTGAATTTGTAATCTGGTTTGTTAAGATGTTGAAATAAAACATACATACAGAAATTGTCTCCCTTTATAAAAATAGAAGGAAAATTACTCACTTGGGATATTTGATGTCAGACATTACCAGCGTCTCACTCAGTTCTTTTTTCAACAAATCCTCTAAAGGCTTGGATGGATATGGACGAGTCCCAACAAATACTTTATCCCTAAGACCAAAATACATCCCCAAAATTTGCTGTAGAGGTTTTCCTGTTAAAAATCAAATGAAAAATACATGTAGCCTAGTTTTTGACAGCACCAATATATTACAGCTCTAGTATTATTACCAACCAACAACTTCCCACTGTCCAAATGGCTGCACACACAACTTTACTGTAAAGGTTCAGCTTCATCATATTCATCAAAACAACATTGTAAACAGAAGTTTATAAAAGTTTCTTCCTTCACAGGTATAAGTACATATGCCGTTACACACATATAACACTTTCTCAAAAAAAAAAAAATCTGAAAAAACTCAATAATTAACCAGTGATTTTGAGTTTTATATGTATTAGCATTTTTATTTTAACTTATTTCAGTAATGGAATGGTTGTAAAAATAAAATTGCCTAAATTTAAATTTGTATTTTTCATGAATTTTTACCAATAGCGATGCCAATGGCGAGAATGCCCCCTGTACTGGTTCCTCCTATCCAATCAAAACATTCCTTTATTGGCACCGCAGCAGCTTTTTCAATGGCAATGAGCATTTGTATAAGTACAATTCCCCGGATGCCTCCCCCATCCAAACATAACACCTGAGAAGTATGAAATACAAGTTTTAAATGACTAACTGCTTTGTTTTCCTGCTCAATAACAGTATTAGTACCTGTACTGGAAAGTTGCTCACTGAATACACAGAAGTTGTGATCCATATATTTGTTATGTTATCCAAATAAGCATCTAAATGCCATTGAAAGAAGTCAAGAAAACACCTCTGTAGCATCTTCATGTAAAAGTTCCACTATAAAATGGCTCAATGATATTCAACATGAAAATACGTGTGCTATACTTGAATGGTCACCAAAGGCATCGACAGTACCTTATGTTGGTACGTTTGTTCTGCTTTAATGTCACTTTTGACAATGTTTGACTACATCTGAATGGCAACTCATTGTAGCATCATTTTGCAATGCTTCCTGGGAATGGCTGGCCAAGGCACCAACCATGACAGTATAATCACAGAGATAGTCTAGTTGATGTGAGAGAGCTAAGTACCAAGGTCTTCAAACTGATTCAGGACTGAACCATGGTCTCCAGCTTTTGAGGCACTGAGAAATCTTATATCAAAATGTCAATTTTATAACGTTTCCATTCTCAAAACGCCTAACAAAATGGGTGGGGCATTGTAACCATGATTACATCTAGGCCACCAGTTCTGGAAGTTAGCAGCTGACACATGTAAGGTGTCTTTATTTGGTGTTTTCCTTTATCACACCGAAAGACGAGCTAATCTGAATCCTCTTACCCTTTGCGGGTTGACGGCATTGTCTGTCTCAGGCACAGAATCCACCCCCCTGGAGAGAGCATCATCCAAAACGTCGTCCACAGCTGAAAAAAATAGAACGATATTTGAATCATGTACTTTACATATGGGTAGTGTGAAAGCTTTAATTATAAGATTGCTTGTTTTTAATGCCATTAGAGATGGTTATGATCATACGTATATAAAGGCCAGCAAGGCAAAAAATACTGCTAAGACACCTTTCACCTTAAGATTTTTAAAGGAGGGAACAGTTCAAGTTCATCTGGAATCCTCTACATGCATAGATGAAACAATTTCCGCTGTTAGAATGCAAAAATTATTAACAAAACCTCTGAAGTGACATAATATTGCTCCGTGTGGGTGTATATGAACAGAGTTTGGCCTTCATGATACTCAAACTGAAGAATGATCACTATTCCAATGAAACTGAAAATATCTGAGGTTCAGGACTAGTGTACAACAGTATTGATTTTAACCTTTTAAAAGTGACAACAGCAACAGCAATGGTGACACAGTAGGGAAACACAATACAGAAACAAATAGATTAATTTTATTTTAAAGTGAGTCAATTTCTTAACCAAGTGATGGTGGTTTCCTGGGAGGTAAACCCTGCAGTAAGAAAAGAATGAAACTCTCTCTGTGATACATGCAGTAATCTATATGTGTACTTAAGTGCATGTATCATGCACTAATTTACAAGCTATAGAAAAAGTCAGAATTTGACAACTACTAATTTTTCACAGGCTGATGCAACTGTGAATGATTGTGGATGACCATGAATGATTGTTGATAATGATGGATGTGGATGACCATGAATGATTGTGGATAATGATGGATGACTGTGGATGACCATGAATGATTGTGGATGACTGTGGATGACCATGAAAAGTATTTAGTATAAGGGTTATCACCTGAGCTTGAGGTGTTCGAAAGCCATTTCTGACTTAAGTCAAATTTTGAAACCTGTGTTTTGAAAACTACATAAGTTTTACACAGTAAAGTTGGAAAAAGCAGAAAAAAATCTACAAACTGTGCGATACAGAACTAGGTGTCCTTGCCTTTCGTGCACCCTAGAGAACAACTAGAGAGTTAGCTTACTCAGCCTTCCCTGTGCCCTAGATGACAGCTGAAGTGAGAGAGCCAGCTTACCTAGCCTTCCCTGCACCCTCTAGCTACATGTAGAGTGAGAGAATCAGCTTACCCAACCTTTCCTGTGCCCTAAAGTGAGAAAGTTAGCTTACCCAGCCTTTCCTGTGCCCTAAAGGTCAACTAGTCAGAGCCAGTTTACCCACCCTAGTGAAAGAGCCAGCTTACTCGGCCTTTCTTGTGTCCTAGAGGACAACTAGAGTGAGAAAGCGAGCTAACTAACCTTTCCTGTGCCCTAGAGTGAGAAAGCTAGCTTACCCAGCCTTTCCTGTGCCATAGAGGACAACTAGAGAGAGAGCCAGATTACCCAGCTTTTCTTGTGCCCTAGATTACAATTAGAACTAGAGAGCCAGCTTACTCAGCCTTTCCTGTGCCTTAGATGACAACCAGAGTGATAGACCGCTTACCCAGCCTTTCCTGCACCCCAGAGGACTAGAGTAAATGAGCCAGCTTACCCAGCCTTCCCTGTGCCCTAGAGGGCAACGAGAGTGAGAAAGCCAGCTTACCTAGACTTTCCTGTGCCCTAAAGGACAACTAGGGTGAGAGAACTATCTTACCCATCCTTTCCTGTGACAGAAGTTCCTCCATGGATTCGTCAGGCTTTCCATTGAAGCTTCCCTCTGACACACAGCCATTGAGGCAACCTTTAGTTTTTTTGCCACACCTCTCTGCTCCTGACCGGTGAAATATATACAACATCACATCCCTGTTGAAACAAAATAAAAACCACAATTACAGAATTTATGGTTAAACCACGGAAAAGCCATTATACTGTAAGTTTAGTACAAGCATTAAATCATGAACCATTGACGAAAACCATGTTTAATACTTGTATTTATAATGTTCTGGTTTCACAGTTTTCTACCATGGGTGGATTGCCATGCATCCATTCTATTGCAAGGAAATACAATTTAATCAACAGCTCCAAAACCCTTCAGAATTAGAACCTGATTATAACAGGGAAGAAAGTAACATTGTATTATGCCACCTGTCATGCCTGTACACCATCTGAACACCCTGAGTGGTCTGATCTTTCACTTACCTATTTTTTAACTTGCTTGTTGCAACTAAATGACGAGCTGTCTGGTTATTGTCATTTTTTGCATCAACATTAGCACCAAACACAATGAGACTCTTGATCAAATCAATGTTGTCTTTCTGAAAAACACAAGATATTTCTCATGCCACCTGTGAGAAAACACAAGTATGCCACCAGACAATGAAGTTCTTTGAACTAAAACAAGGTAAGCTGCTGAATCATTACCTTGATGAACTCTTCTGAAAATGAAGGCAAGAAGAAGCCATTTACGCAGATTAACATTATGTATGAGTCAAACTGGATGTACGATCGTGCTCATAACTCCAAAAAGATACAATCACCTTATAACTCCTTTAAGCAAGCGGCTTAATTTTTTTCACAATCAATTTTAAACTCAATAGGGCCACATAAAATTGCCTCCCTTGAGGTTAAAGTGGCATAGGCTGGTTAGATTCCTATTTTCAAGACGCATATTAATTTTGTGAAGTGATTTGAAAGAAAGAAAGCTGAATATTTTTAAACCATTTGGATGAAATTTAAAAATCCTCCAATGAAATACACGTACATGTATGCTAAAGCGTATCTCAGACAGCTTGCGCAAACTCGATAAATCATATTCTACCTAAGCTGAAAAGATGCATTTTATCTCTCGCCAAGTTTTGAGACTCACAGAGGCTGATATGTTTTTCTACACTCTGCTGCCTAGAAAACAGAAGCAACCATCATGACAAACCCTACATAATGTATACTTCAATAAGCTCGGTCCCACCTCTCTTAGTTTCGCGCCTGATACTTCATAGCTGCTAGTGTATAGCAAGGGAGGTAATTCAGAGGAGGCCTACTGCGGGGCTTATGCTGTAAGTCTTAATAATGACTGTAGCTGCGACCTCATCGAGCATGCGGGCCAAGTGTATATGGAAGCCAGAAGCACCTTAACTCTTCTACATTGTTTAACCAATAAACATGTAACTGTAACAGGCATACAGAGTTTTTCTTTTCTCACATCTAATAAACAACATATACATATCTTTACTTTTCCAAAAAACTGAGAGATAATGTAATTTTTTGTTTTCAGCACTAATATCTGTCCTAAAAATCAGAAGAATTACAGTGCATGTAAGTTATTATCTGTGACCCACCTTAACAGCTAGATGAAGGGGTGTGTTACCTCCCTTGCCTGCTGCATTCACACATGTCCCATGACATAGCAAGCCAGTGACACAGTCCAATCGTCCTCTCTCCAGCATAATGTTAAGGGGTGAGTCCCCTGCTTCACTGACAGCATTCAGATCACACCCCTTCTCCACACATAGCTCCACAGCCTTCAGCAAACAAACCATCATGTGTTATTAGGGATGTAATATGCTGTTAAAAAGAGCATCATGATTAAAAGAGGAGACCGCAAAGTGTCAATATTGCCACAAAACCTAACATAGCCTTAAGAACTCCTACTTAAGCTCTATCCATAGGAGGCACATTTTTGTGTGCAAAAATTACCTGCATGATTGTGTGAAAATTGTAAATTTTAATGACATTTGTCATGTTTTCTTCCTGTCAGACATACTGCATTTATGGCTACAAAATCTGTTTGTGAGTTCTAAATGTCACAACAACAATCAGCATGGGGGCTGCTTAACTATTATCTTAACTTAACTATTAATGTACATCAAGCCTTACAGTATCTGTCACAAAATCTGATGAAGAAAACATGCTTTGGGTTAGTAAAACCACATCCAGAATGGTAGGAGAAGAGAATTTAATTTGAAGATACCTATATAAACATTAATTTAACCACAGAATATGTATCTTAGCTATCAGATAATCCCCCCACTATCACACCCTGCTACATTTTTTCTGCATAAAAATTATAGGCTGACCAGATTTATCCATTACTTTATTCCCCAAATTTGACATTATTTGAAACCAATGACACAAGTGGCTTTGTCTGCTCGTTGGATGGAATTAATAAATAAAAACATTGTTTGCACAAGCAAGTTGCCCCTTACAATCCAGCTCCAGCAGTGGGTAATATTTGACAGCATGGTATAAACATTCCACTGATAAATAAACAATGCATAACAGGCTTTCATACTTCTTTTGACTTTGCCCAATGTACAGGTGTTCCATTATACTTGCTATCCCTGGAGTTAATTTGGTCTGGGTGATGAGTTAAGATCTTCCGAGCTGATCTATAAAGGGGATAAACAAAGCAGGAAGTGAGTACTGTCATGGACAGTAAGCATTAAAGGAAGAGCACACTGTGTTATTTAAAACTGTGAATAACTGACATGATCATTCTTGATCTTCATATTGATTTCTCTAAATTACAATGTGCTACATAGGTAGAAACTCAGTTTTATACTTTACATTAACCAACATAAAATACTGAGTTTAGTACTTATCCACAGACAAAAAGCTGTTAGAGAAAAGCAGGTGCTTGTTTTAGCTTCAATGCTATAGCCATTTTCACCACTGTACATGTACATTTGGCTGACCATACTCAGTCTTATGAAACATTCCTGTGCCTTTGTAATGGTGTTATGAAAGGTAGATAGGATCAACAGAAAGATACCAGCATGTCTCCAGCCAAAGGACATAAATTATGTACAGATTTGACACATTCCATAAAGACAAGATAAGTACATGTAATTGGTATTGATGAACTGCAGGGATTAAGAGCTAACAGAAGCAAATGGATATGTATTCATACACAAAGTACAAGAAGAAATAGATTGGGACAGACAAAGCCTTTACATTACTTAAGGCAGATAATAAACAAGATTCTCATTTGGGTCCTTTTTGAAAGGTAAAAGAGATAAAAACCTTGGCAATATGCAATTCACTGCATCTTGAATATGTAAAATCTTAAGACTTATTCCTTAATAAATGTACAGCCTGTCTCAATGATATCCTAAGTACTTGCATATCTTGAAATATTATCAAGCTATATCTGGTCAAATTCCAGAAGTGTCGACAGACAACATCCCCTTTAGATTTTTGCTTTGGTACTAGATTACTATTTGATAGCACAGCAGAAGGTAATTTATAGTCTTCTGTACATAACACTGGAAAATCTGGACATTTATTGTTCCTAATTTGGATACACATTGCAGGACACTTTAGACTTTGAAATATTATCAAGCTATATCTGGTCAAATTCCAGAAGTGTCGACAGACAACTTCCCCTTTAGATTTTTACTTTGGTACTAGATTACTATTTGATAGCACAGCAGAAGGTAATTTATAGTCTTCTGTATCTAACACTGGAAAATCTGGACATTTATTGTTCCTAATTTGGATACACATTGCAGGACACTTTAGACTTTAAAGTGATATGACTCAATTTCAGTAGCTTTTACTCAGGTGGAAGAGACAAAAAGTAAACTAATTCTATAACCTCATGGGAAGCACTTCTGTGCAAACACAGTAGCATTAATAATAAAAACTTTGTTACCAGGCAGATGGACAAACAGACAATGCCAAGTGTAATAGATCTCGTAATAAGGAGTAAAACAAAAAAAAAGCGTGATGGCAAGAAGGGTACCTAATATGATTGAATTATATGTATAAAGAAGAAGACATGAGTAAAAAAAGTGCATATATCAGTTTTCCTAAATTTAACAACAATTTGTTGTGAGGCATTTGATAAACTGCCTGTCCTTGGGCTTCAGACAAACCAGTGAGAGCTGGATCCGATCAAGTGAAGTTAATGGTCAAAAGCTACTGATCTAAACTAAGATTCTGCCCTTTGACACTTAAAAAACTGACAAATAACTAAACAAAGTATTCATAACACTAAAAATTACTCAATATTTTCAGCCTAGATCCTATTCTTCAATTTACTTCATAAACCAGTGAACCCAAATACTCCAAATGTTGATCACATACTATGATCATTATACTTAACCTTAAAAAACATATAATTAAATTTTAAACCAAAAGCAACTGAACAGCGGTTCTGTAGACTATAAGGAGATACGGTCAGGCTGAACAATGAACGATTGGCACTGAATGAATGAATGACTGCTTAAGCTTTTACGTTGTACTGAACGATTTTTCAGTCATATGATGATTAGGAGTCATTAGGTACATGTATGTGTGCATATCGCCTGTCTTCTTGTGACACAGCAAATCCATGATGCCAAAGTGCTGGCGCCACTGAAATATCATGCCAAAAACACCACACATGACACTCCACCCATTCAAATTATACTGACACCAAGCCAACCAGTTCGGCTTCCTTGCTCTAACCTCTTAATGCTGAGTGCCAAGTGAGGCAGTAAAAAGTACCATTTTATAGTATTTGGTATGACCCAACCCAGGTTTGATCATGGGTCTCCCAACTTCGAGACGAGATTGGCAGTGAAAGCAAACTTAAGCATTTCTCAGGTGACACATTTTGCATGATTCTGATTGATTCATCCACCTTACAGGGCTATTTAGGAATTTTTGTGAATTTTTATGGCATCAAAAGTATCATTTTAATGCTTAACATGCTTCAGAAAGTTTTAAATATCAAACTTCAGGTGATATACATGCTGACGAGATTCACTTTAAGTGCACGAATATCAAAAAACCCATAAAATGCTAACTAAACTTACTCAATGTCACCAACTTTGAAGGCCATATGGATTGGTTTGGTGTCACACCCTGTGGCATTTACATCCGCTCCATTGGACAGTAACTTGTCAGTGCTGTCAGGTTTGCTCTCAGAACAAGCCAAGTGGAGAGCACTCTGGCCTGAAGCATTCAGCCAATTGATCACTCCATTATGATCTGCCTTCGCCATCAACTGCAACACAGACAAACAATACACAGGTTTCTTTAAATAATACAACCTTTGAGGATCGAGTCAAAACATATAATGGACATGTTCACAAGGGTAAGAAATAAAAAATGTGACAGATCAGAGATGTTATAAACTGTACACGGTATCTAACATTTCATCCTTGACTTCAGTATCATGTTTTCTCTGTTTCTGAGAGTTCAATGGATCTCAGAAAGGTGTATTAAGGTTTGTTTATAAGGCAGGATAATATCCAACCAGAAAAGATTGTCTGCACCACCCAGACCTTAATACAGCTTTTTAACTTTGGCACCCTTTTCTGGTTCCATAACTTCGGCTGAAATAAAACAATTGTTGACATTTATCAAACAATAGGCTGAGTATGCCACTTTGCTTTGCTGTTCACAAAAGCAATATTTAGTCAGCTACTCATGTGTTTTTTTTCCCTATTTTGTTTCATTAATTTCACAGGAGTTATCAATTGTTTTGCATCAAAGTAACAAAGAAAAGAGTCAAAAAGATACATCAGAGATTGATAGAATGTATGGACGCCCCATATTTTCCCATAGGCCAGAAAAGGTGAACACTCCACCCAGCTTCTAAGTAAACAGAAGGCATATTAAACAAACCAAAAATTTAAAGTTCATATACCTGGGTCCAACCATGCAAGTAGAACATTTAAAACATTTTATTCTTCATTTGTGTGTAATATTCATGAAGTCTGGCAAATGCAGGAAATACAGGGCACCAGTTTGATGCATAAAGCATGGTAAATGTACCCTTGTGGACAATCTCGAACAGACTAACCTCAATGGCATCAGGGCAGTATATGACAGCTTTGTGATAAGCTGTGTCACCGTCAGCCTTGACCATGTCCAGCTTTGCACCCTGTTTCAGCATCTCCTCCACACAGGCCTGGTGACCAGCTGTTATAGCCACCATCAGAGGGGTCAGCGCGGTGTCAGTTGTGGCTGTGTTAAGGCATCTATAAACAACACACAGCGTGAGGGTCAGGTGACAAGTGGGATAACAAACACACTGCAGATCTTAGCACAAATTCACACAACTTCCAATATGAAAATATCATCCTCACATATAATTCATTACGATACGACTTGCTCTCTATCTAATCAAGAAACTAGTGCATCTATGTCAAGTAGTATGCATCGCCCTTACGACAAGTTCCCTTGTTTATTTTACTGGGCTTTAATAAATGTGTGCTTGAAACACTTTTACCCGTTTAAAAACCACTTGCTTCACAAGGTGTAGGGACCTACAACCCCCAGGCGTAAAGGCGTAGCTCAACCAGCTGGAGTTGGATTCAAATAAATGATCTTGTAAGTAACAAGGTGATTGGATGGTAGCAAGAGCAAGGCTTTAGAGCAATTAGCCTATGCCGGTGTCTTGTGAAGATTTTAATTTTGGTTACTGCTATGTTTACTTGTCTGTCTCACACCTGGATATAGGTTTGTGTTTTAAGGCATCCACAAGACCAACATGGGCTGCCACATGGGCTACAGTCCAGGTGGGGTTCTGCCGGACTGTGTCACATATAAGTTGTAACATCTGTTCCTGGTACACCTTTAACGTGCTTTTGTACAGAGGGACAAGTATAGAAGCCAACTTTTTGAAGGTGGAACTGGCCTCTCCTTCATTGGTCAATCTGAATAAACTGAAAAAAAAACGAAACAAAACAAAAATACCCTGATTAACATCAGCCATGGATTGGTCATGGTCACTATGGTCTACCTTCAACAAAGAAATCTACACACCAAAGATAAAAGGAAATAACCGTTCTGTCCCAGCAGCAGTAAGTAATACCTGTAAAAGGATATGCCTTATACCACTTATCAGTTATAGCAAGATAGCCACAGCCAGGCAGAAATGGAAACACAGGCTTCATCTGTATGTTATGAATTTCAACATTAAACCCTTAGCCATTTTGTATTTATTACTTCCTGGGAATATTGTTCCAGGGGCACAATTTCACAATTTTGAAATTGTTCCCTTTTGACTTGACAAAAGTCATTAGATACACGGTATGGTGTGATATCCAAATGTGGAGATATACATACATGTACATACATACATGTCAGATTTCATTGTTGTTATTGGAGGACACAGCTCAAACAATTAGCATCTGTAGAATTTTAACAAGAAATTTACATTACAAGGAGCCACAGGACATTGTATGAAACTAGTGGATCACCTCTGTGTGCTTATACTGTGCTATACCCTATACCCTAGGAATTATTAAAGGAGAGTTTGGTAAACAGCCCCCTTTCATCTTATTTATATCTTTGCTCCAATTTTTAACCACCTACCTGAAACTGTTTCCAGGGTGGGCTGCAGAGTGGTACAACACTGCCTCAAAGCAGCCGGTTTGCTTGTAGAGTGTCATGGCATCATTTCTCTCCACTACTTTCTCCCTTTACAAAAACAAAAAAGTTATTCCTTTGTGATACAGCTGTTTACTAGTGAAAGACCACAAAGTGAAGGATTTCACTGCACCGAAGCAAGTTTTATGACTTTATGTTCAACTTCATTTATCAGGTTTGACTGGCATGTACTCAATGAAAATAATACAAGACCAATTAAGTCCATGTTCAAGTATTCATACTATACATCAATGAACAAACTATATAAAAGGCTAAGAAAGATTGAAATTAGCTGTTTAAATATTTAAATACAAGTAATCTCAACTCACTTCTTTTGTTTCTCAGGTTCACATACTTGAACCTTATAAGGGTTTATATTAGCTCCTGCTGCATTGATCAGCCCACCCACAACCTTGAAGAAGGAGCTCATCTTTTGGCCACAAAGTCAAGGTCAGCTGCACATGTTGTCTGCTCCTTGTAACTACATGTGTGAAGAACAGGTGCTAATGTTAATGTCAAAAACACAGCCACTATATCATTTTTGATTTTTACATATACAGTACATCTGTACAATGTTAACTACTTTGTCCTTTACACTGCACTCAAGGATATTTCACTTATGGTTGCAGCCAATCATATTTGTTATGGAGAACATGCATGAAATGTGGATCCACATCTTTCCTGGTGGCTGACAAAATGCCACTCAACTGTAGTGTTGTAAATGACCTAAAATTTGCTCTGATCTCAGGTAAATATATTCAGAAGGCAGGAAGCTAATTTACATGGTAAAAAGTAACATTTTACGACATTTATTTGTCTCCAGAAAAGACTTTTTCTGAGCAAAAGTTTAGGTCATATAACTTAACTATTTTTATTAAAGCTCTATAGCATTTTGTATGTACCCTAATTCCTCAACCTTTCTGTATGTGAAAGATCAACCTTCAGTGTAATTTATACATATTTTTCATTTGGTTTTGGAGACAAAGCTATGTTGGTGTGATAAACCAACAAAAGTATAATTTCATCAGTTCAGACCAAATAGTGCCTTCAGAATATGCTTGAATAAACATCTTGCAAACCTGCGAAAAGGTTGAAATATTACCATACCTTTAAAGCAGAAAATATCTTAGCACCAGTGCTTTTCTATCTTCATCAGAATCTGGGAAAGCATATTTGTGACTTGTGAGCAAATCATACACAGGATGAAAGTCAGAGACAAGAAAGAAAGACAAAGAGGACAGAAAACAAAAACTGATGTCATACGATGCAATGCATGCACATTTAAAAACTGTACCCCATGATCAAGAATAAAAAGTACATCATAGCCAAGAACAAGAACAAAGTAATCCTCTCACAGACCTGCAAAAGCCATTGTATGCAGGCTGGAATAGTCTAGAACTAATGCGTTATCTACAGGTAGACTAATGTGACATATGAGTTATCAAAACCAGATTTGGTGATAGGTGATAGCTTAGCTAACAGAACTTGGGAGTTTGGCACCACCAGTTAAAATCTTTGCACAACTTCAGCTACAACATCAGTCAACACAACCTTTCTAATCTAGGAGGCTGGATCAGTTGGCAAGTGGACAGTCTCCAACTCATTTCATACCGTATGCTTAGTGTACTTCTCACTTAGATGGGAGAATGCTAAAATTGTATAACTTCCCCTCTCAGCTAGTAACTATAGGCCTACAGTTTGATGGGCTTGTGGTATATTGTTAGTTTCCTCAACACAAGACACAATTTCCACTTCCATCTGGGTATCTAGATAAGTTAGATTCTCACAAAGAGTTAATTTTCTCAAAAAAATTCGCAAATATCTAATACTAGCTACAGGCGTACATGGCCTATATAGTTTGATGTACTTTTAGGTCTCAGTTTATTTTTACTTCTGCTGTCGACCGCTGTACGAGACGAAATCACGTTATATATCTCGTAGCGTGTATTTCTTGTAGTGGAGTTCCTTACTAACATCATAACTCAACCTTGATGGGAACATGGTTAGGGAAGTAAGGCACAAGCAATGATCGAGCAATATGTGTGTCCACAAATTTAATAAAGAACAACGCCTTTCAACAGTTGAACACGGAAGACGTTTTGCGTCAGTGACCGTGGTCATAGGCTCGAATGTCATGCTCATGCTTTATCGAGAGACATCAATAAATTTAATGAACGCAACTATAGACTTTTACGTGCAAAATGTCGTTATCACAGAAGGCTGCAGTGGAACTGGTGCAAAGGACGTTCGGGCTAAAGTTCGCAGATAGCACCTGCTGGTTCTCAAATATCACAGTTTACCATGCCAACATGGTCCCGGGGTAGGTACTAAAACTTTAACCTGTGGAGCACTAGTCGGACTTCCATAAACAAAAAAAAAATATATATATATATATATATAATCATAAGGGCTTAAATACAAAATTAGAAAAGCTGTTTTTTGTATTGATTTTGTCGAAAGATGTAGTCTTTTGGGGGGGAGGAGGTTGTTTTTTTTCACTCTCCACTTATTGCAAACAGATATCATTAATCATGACAATGCGGGAGGGGGCAGGGGGGCAAAATGCACACATATGCATGCAGTTCCTATTGATTAAATATGTAGGCCTATTCCTGATTGAAAAGGGGTAGTCTGCGGAGTTGTTTTGAATGTAGGTTTGTAAATCAAAAACTGAATTAACGATGAATTAATGGGCTGTAGAATTCTTGTAAACTGAACTTCGCCTACCGGTACTCTAAAATATGGCGGACCCATGCACCAAATTTCATCCAAATTTCTGGCCACAGCTTTTTTGGTAAAGTTCCAAACTGACAGACAGAAGAGTCAGGAAATGATCAACATCGACAGAAAATTAAACGACATTCTTTACAGAGGTATAAATATATAGCTGCCATTATTGACCTTGACACTTTTCAGCGGATTGGGGAAAGTACTGTTAGTGTCAATAGTGACAAATGATTTTAAAATTTCCACCATTAAAATGCAATTGATTGGTCTTAGCCGCCAGCTAATTAACCGTGCAGGAGGAGATGAGTTTTATCAGCGTGGAATTATAAACCATTGCTTTTAAATCATAATATATAGTGTATATTACAAATGCACATATAATGATGCACATGAGGTAATACCATATTTATGTGATGTATATTGTTAGGTAATCTACCAGTATTTAAGTTTTATGTTAATCTGATCCATTTGGCTTGGAAAATCAAATTAAATACATGAACTAGTTTACCCTGGTCCCCCGGTTGGGGGGGGGGGGTGGATTAAAACAAGTCTGCCTGACACATGTAGTGCTAATGTTCACAGAAATGATATACCGGTACCATGTATTTGCCATGTCATATATTTGTGATCCAAGTAGTATGTCGTCTAACGTTACAGTTCAACTATAATAAATCACTACACGTAAAGGTACGGGCCCTATAGATTTAATATGTTATTATTATCTCCGATTATACTCCATCAAATTCCACATCCTTATTATATGCTGTATCATGTGACCTAACGACTGAATCAACATGCAGTACATGTATACTTGTTTATCGACCATCGCATGTAGAAGGATTGACATGTGCAGACACATTCCTTCAAGATATGTCTACACAGATGTCTGTAGGCTAGCTTGTATGCCAATGTAGGTTTAATTTCTAGAGTATCATATGCCTGAAGGCACGTTTTTCATTAATTACATGCACATGTATCTTCTTACAGGACAATTCAGAAATCACAAGCAACAATTCCAAATATACGCGTACAAAGGTATAATTTAATACTAGTGAAATGGAATAAAACATAGCCCCACAGAGCTGGAATAAATCATGTTTGTTTCGTTAGTTTCCATTATGTTCGTATCCTCCTTTGATCCACATTTTTATAGTTCCCGGTTGATTTGACCTTGTCCTCAGTGGGTGTGGAATGTTGTTACGAAGCCGTCACGCGCTGACCTATTTATAAACATAAACAAGCAGCTTATTTTGCGTCGTAGGTATTTCATGAGATTTCCTGCTAATCGAGACAAGACGTTGGCAACTGACGTAATTTCTGGAGAACGACGCTTTGTCAGTTGATCTATTTTTAGAATTTTATCACCTGTCATCCCATACAGGTGGACAACGAGCTGAGTCATCAAATTTGGTGTCAATGGGTACAAATGCTGAGTCATCAACTTTTGAGTTCCGCGCCATCTGGCTTTTAGTGAGTGCGTAAAAACGCACAGTATGCTTGTAAACAACAACGCAGTTGCTCTGATCAGGATCCAACACAATGGTCAATCAGAGTTCCTGGTAAATTGTGGACGTCGTTACCAGCTGAAGTTATTGTGACTTATTCAAAGCACTGCTGATCCTTGTTAGAGGGACTAGCTGATTTTTCTGACGACCACATAGATACGGGCTTTGTTTTCATCCCGGATCCCTGTCACAGTGGTTGGTTAAGTGGTCGACATTTCGCAGAACCAACCAGCGTGCTGACCGATTTCTGACTTACATCACACTTATTGCTGTCTGTCGGACGCTGGCGTCGCATAGAGGTGTTCCACCACAAAGACGTACCAGGACTGTATGATGAACTGTTAGAGTGTTTAATGCTCAGTCAGCTTGTATGTCAAGATGAGTAAAAAGGTGAGTAAATTTTGTAACACAGGAGTAGAGCGATATCACCAAACGTAATTCTAGCGCTGTAACAAAGAAGCTTCTCAACAGGATATAGAGACAATGGTTGTACTGCTGTGAATTGCCATTACTGTATTAATTGTATGAATTAAATTACACTGGACAGTTAGAAGCTTGTGTTTCTGAATACATTGATTAAGACAGATTATACATGTACCTATTAGATTATAACTATTACTAAAACTTTAACTATAGATTTTTTTTTTTACTCTGGCAATGTTTTAATTGGAAAATTTTGTAACTTATTTATACTTTAATTTACATTTTACTGAATGCTACAAACTTTGATGTAACTGCCGTTTAAGTCATTTATATATGGCTGTAATACATTTTTAATGAATCAGTTTTATGTAATTGAGTGCATTTATGAGAACAGTGTAAGTTTCAGTGCCATAAATGAATTGATAGTTTTCAGTAGTTATCTTTAGTTAGTTATAACTGAGTGTGTTGTGAAAGGTTTGATTATTGATGAAGTCTGCATCATCCTGACTTATCAGTGGATATAAATACTGAAGCTCTCAAGCTTGCTTAAGGTATTGCAATATTTGAGTCATTTGGCATTTTTCCAACAAAATCTAGGAGTTAATGAAATATGTTTTCAGTATAATTCCACATATTTATCAGGACAGGTTTTTTATGCCTGATTGAAAGATTTCCCTTGTTTTTATGATTTTTTTTTATCAATACAAGTTAGTTATGTGAGAACTATTATGTAGCACAGACTGAAGCTGTGAATTCACAAGACCAAAGCACATGAAGACAAGTCACATGTTGAGGATGAATCAGCCAAATTGATAGCCTCCTGCTCTGTTGTAGATTTAGAGTGCAGGGAAATAGTCTTCTTACAGCCTGTACAGGGACCAGGAAACATCAGCAGGTTTTTGCTGAGTCACTCTGTCTTAGCTCTACACTGCTCAGAAATACATGCAATTTCAGAATTACGATTGTGTTGAATTCTTTGTTCCAAGGTTTTTTTTACTGTTTCAGGGAAGTTTCCAACAAAATTCTTTTGTATGAAAAATATATGTAGATTTTTTCTTTTTGGGGATTTTTTTTGTGGATATGTATAGTTTTTGGTCTCCCATTTTTGTCTAATTTTTTTCTAATGCTTTAAGGCAACATCAATTACATTTAATGTTTTTCGCACAAGCCAACACTAAAAAGCTGAAAAGGGAATAAAAATAAATCTGAAAATCCATCTTTTTGCTTTGTCGTACCTTGAGGTTTTTATGAATTTCCTATTTTTCATGTCTTTCTGCTCCTTTAAATATGTCTTCAAGAGGAATAATTGCTCCGATACTCTGCATTTTCAACAAATTCAAAAATGTTCAAGTTTTTTTTTATTTTTATATCCCCCTATGACATTTAAAAAAGATTTATTCTGCCTGCAGAACAACAAGTTAATTGGTAATTGAATTTAATTCAGGTACACATACATGCGACTATGCAAGGTATTTTTTAGAAGTACAGCAGCTATTATGAAATTGTTTGCTGTCAGAAGCATTCAAAATAATGAAACTAAATGCACATTTTATGGCTGTCCGCAAATGGTTGTGTGTGTTATGATCTGTCATTTGAGAATGCAGATTATATAATGACAATTCAGATCTGTAGATTTGAGAACGACATTGAACTTAATTTTGGACAATATGGACCTTTTAATATTGAACTTGTAAAACCACAGAAGTGAGACAAGTAAATTTTAATTTTATTTGTTAACTTATGTATTTATTTATTTATTTTTATTCATCTGTATCTTTTTATTTTTGATGTTCAGTTGTACTATTTCCAGGATTCCATATTTATTTCTCAATTTTTATGTTTCAGATATTTTTATCCTATGCCAAATCAGAGAGTGCACGTGCACTTGCTCGCCTGTCAGATGATGAACTGGTTGCTCTTTCTGTGAAAGACTTGAACAAAATGTTAAAGGGCATGTCACGTGATGAGGTTGCTAAACTCAAACAAAGGAGACGCACTCTCAAAAACAGAGGCTATGCTGCAAACTGTCGCGAGAAACGAATTTCTCAGAAAGAAGAGTTAGAAATTGAGAAGGAAAAGTTACGTGCTGAGGTGGACAGACTTCAAAGAGAAAATGATGTTGTCAAAATGGAACTAAGTGCTTTAAGAAACAAGTTTTCTGCTCTTCAGAAATTTGCAGATTCCAATAAAATTCCTGTTATTCAAGTGCCAACGGTTATTAAGCGAGAGTCCAGAGAGGAAATGTGCCGAGCTCAGGCAGAGTCAACGCGATATGTGTAGGCCAGGTTCGTCCAGCTTTGTCAGTGACAGGATAAAGGATGGCTGGATTGAATATTCCATGAACTTGAAGACAGTATGATGTGTGAACGTGAACTCTATGCTGGACATGGGAAACGAGTGAATCTTGTATGAATATGAGTGGGTAATAAGGTGATTCCTGCAATGTACATTGTTCAAATCAAATAAATTAAATGCATAGTTATGACTGATACATTAGAGACCTGTGTAAGTACATGTATCTATCCAGCTTCACAGATTAAGGATATTTAATAGCTATGGGTATATATAGCTTTTTGTACATAAGAGAAAAAAAATTTTTTTACAAAGATTCCCAATCATTTAAAACATAATTTCTTTCTCATTCAATTTGGACATTCAGTTTATTTCTGTTAATAGGTTTATTAAACTTAAGTCATTCACTTTTGTTGAAGTTCTTCAGTATAATGCTGTTAGATATGTTCTATGAAAATTGAATATACCAGGAAAAGTGGGAAGCAATTATGCTGATGTAAGTAGGTCCTTACACTGATAAAATGTGAAATAAATACAAGGTCCGAACGTACAGTTGCGTTGCACTCTTGACTGGATCTTTCTTCATATTGTGAATTAAATTTATTACTCATTACTGATCATTTCTGTTTTATGCTTCCTGCAATGGACTGATAATTTTGCATGAAAGCGAATGGCTTTGTGCATGAATTCGATGTAAAACCCAGTCAAGACCACAGATCTTTCCTGAGCATCCATACCATAATTACATTGTGTACTTAATATTTTCAATATTTTCATATATTAAGGCAACATATATTTCCTTTGGTACATGTCATACATCAGATTTAGTTGCATATATCAGATGCATGTTGTTGGGACAATATAAGCACAGACGTCATTATTGTTTACAAACATGATATCACAGTGTTTGCTACCAAGTAGGATGTGTAGAAATAGCCATTTCCTTTTTGTTGATACATGTGCCATGTTTTCTCTGACACGCATGTGCACTGAATATGTTGAATTAAGTTTGCGTAATTGTAACAAAATTAATAGGCAGTCTAATTTTGCATGGCATGCAGGTTATTTAGCTGTCCACCTCTGTTTCTGACTGCTTTTCCCCCTTTTATCCACCTGCTATTCCTCAATGTAACCATATCTCCTCTGTGAAGGCAGGAGACCTGGGATCAAACCTGTGTTCATACCAATTGCACTTGCTGATGCCTCGCTTGGTGTCAGCGGTAAGGTTAGAGCAAGTAAACATGACTGGTTGGCCTGGTGTCAGTATAATTTGACTGGGTGGGGTGTCGCGCCACAAGATGTACGCAAGCGTAATAATGACTCCTGGTCATATGACTGAAAAACTGTGTACGACATTAAACCCCAAGCATACATATATACCTCTCCTTTGATCTGCCTCCTTTCTATCCACCTGTCAATAGATCCAACTGTCTCAGTGTCCACATGCCTGTCCCTAAAAATCCGACAAGCATGTGCAATGATCTATATACACACCACTTGTGAACAAACCTCTGATCCCCTCGCTTGTGTCCACTCATCACTATGTAGTTATACACAGTTGTCTCCACCCATAGGTAGATCTGCCTGTCTACACACCTTGCCCACCCATCACTAGATTCACCCATCCACACACCCCTCTCACCACCCATAAATAGATCGTCTATCTACACACCCATCACCCCACCCATCAGTAGATCCACCCATCCACACATCCATCTTTCCACCCCTAAATCTGCCAGTCTACACACCCTGTCCACCCATCAATAGATCCACCTATCTACACATCCATGTGATGGAGGCTCAAGTGGTTAATGCTGTAGTGCAGCGTAATGACCTAGGACCCTCTGGCCAATGAGTTTGCTGTGAGTTCAAGTCCAGCTCATGATAGCTTCTTCTGCGGTCGTACGTGGGAAGGTCTGGCAGCAACCTGCGGATGGTTGTATGTTTACCCCGGTCTCTGCCCTGTATCCTCCCACCATAACTCCGGTCACTGTTGTATAAGTAAAATATTCTTGAGTATGGCATGAAACACCAATCAGATAAATAATAAATAAATAAATACCCATCTGTTCACCAGTGATTAGATCACCATCTATATATCTAACTGTCCACACTTAAATAGATTCACCTATCTACACAGCCAACGATAGATTTACTAGCTATCTACACGCCCATCTGTCCACCCATCAATATATCAACTAGATATCTACACTCCCTTTTGTCCACCCGTAAACAGATCCACTAGCTCTCTGCACGTTCATCTGTCCACACATCAGGAAATCTACCTAGCTACACACCCATCTGTCCACACATCAGTAAATCTACCTATGTACACACCCATCTGTCCACCCATCAATAGATCCAGTAGATATCTGCGCTCCCTTGTATCCACCCATAAATAGATCCGCTAGCTATCAGTGTACACATCAGTAGATCCACTAGTTATCTACACAAGCATCTGTCCATCCATAAGTGATCCACTAGCTATCTACACACCCAACTGTCCACCCATCAATAAATCCACTAGCTATCTACACACTCATCTGTCCACCCACCAATAAATCCACCTATCTACACACCCATCTGTCCACCCATTAATATATCCACTAGCTATCTGTCCACACATAAATAGATCCACTAGTTATCCGCACACTCAACTGTCCACCCATCAATAAATCTACCTATCGACACAACCATCTGTCCATCAACTAATAGATCCACCTATCTACACACCCATCTACCCATCCATCAAAAGATCAACTTACCGACACCTGTCTCCACCCGTAAATACATCTATCTACCTTCACACCCATCTCTTCGCCCATCAATAGATCCACTTTCAACTCACCCGTCATTTTCAGAGCCCGGTTACTGTCTATTAAAATGTTGACCGCCGTTGTATAAGTGAAATATTCTTGAGTACAGCGTCAGACACCAAATAATTACTGATCCCTGTGAGCAACCTTAAATAGATCCTCATATCTACCCATCTTGTATGAATTATGGAGTGTAATGTTCATGTCATTTGATACGCATTCTTTGAGAAAGAGGATTTCAACAGGTTTATAACGCACAATTAGAGTATGGGAAAGAACATTTTTAACCAGCTAGTCTACGGTATACATATACTGCTGTAGATGCTTGTCAATTTTGAGAATGGTTAACTTGTGATGTAAAGCCTTTATACACTGTGCAAACTATTGAGATGTTAGATTCCATGAACGTCTCCGATCAGAAATACTGAAACTTCAAAAACGTGCGTATTTTCCCCACAAACGATACCGTGTACAAAGGCAAGAATTCAGTGTTACTGACAGCGGTTGATCCAAGACTTGAAAGAGTATAGATGTAAGCTGACAAAAAGTCATCAGTGTGCTTGTACTTGCAAAGATATTAGTATTAGACTTCACTGATTGGCGGTTATACCGTACTGATCTAAGAATATTTTATTCATTTGATGACAGTCAGTCTTATGGGTTGTGGAAATCAAAGTGCCCTGAAGTCACTGACGAACTTTTGACTCAGAGCTGTTGAACCACGGAACGATTGGTTGGAAGGAAGGACACAAAGAAAACAACCTTTCCAGTTGGATCACATTTTGGGTTAAAACTCAAATTAAAATCGACGTCTATACATTTAACCAAGCAAAGGAAATTCGATTGGTTCGATCTACAACAATTTCTACATTTGCCGAATGTGGAGATAGCTGTAGTAACAATGAATGAATTTGATTTTGGCTTAACTCCGCATCGGCAATGTTTCAGCCATATTATGGCAACTAGCCACGATGGATGTTTCATGAAGATTCCAGTACGGGTTGGTAAATTCCCAACTTGTAGCACATTTCATCTGAAGATGTGCAAACAGAATTCAATAGAGGCTCTTGACACTTAATACTTTTGAATTGTGAAACAATATAGTGTGTAATAAGGAAAATATGTGACTAGAATGAACATTGCTATTGGGCATTTTCGTTCACAGTAAGGTTTTCACATGTTAACATTGTTGATATAGGCCAGTATATACCTTCCTCCTTCCCTTATTAAAATATACACCACCAAAGTATACGCTCACGAACTTGTACAGTGTATTGTTGGGATAGTGTTGTTTACGGTCTAGCATTCTAGACTTCCTCTCTGTATAACTACGTAGCCAAGGGCAGTATGTTCGAATTCAGCTTTAGCTGGTATCTATGGAAGTATATGTCTGACTCAGGTAACTAGTGAAGTTCTGCGGTTTCCTGCAGCCATGTAAGAGAGGTATTGCTGTGTTCAGTGCCTTCCAAGTCCGTGCAAAGATTGTGTATAATGTGTGATATATCGCCGAATATCTTAATGGACACGTAGGACGACACTCCATGAAACCAGGATGTTTGAACGGCAAATTATACGAGCGAGTTTTTGTGTATGAAATGAATAACTGCTTCGCTGTAGGCTATGAGTATATCGGTTTACGTATATTGGCATTCATTTTTCTCTTGTTGAATATAAACGACAGAAGGGATCATACTTGACGAACAAGAGAATTTGTTCAAAGAATATGCTTGCGATATTATGCATTCATGCGGTTGTTTTTATATTCGCCCAAAACTGCACGGATTTATGCTTTGTAACATCCGGTTATTTTTCAATATATGACGTTCATCTCTCTGTACAATTAAACAGTATCAGTTTACAGAGCTGTGTGTAATGGTATAGGACAAGAAAGTCTTATAAATAAATGAAATAATAATATACGCGGCAGCTTTCAAAATCTAGAATAGGTGACCCGCATGAATAAACTGCGCCGTCATCTGTTCATTCGTACGTACACTTTAATGTTTTCCTTACAGTAGCAGGCATGCTATAGGAGAGCAGAGGTGCTTATAGAAAGTGTATAGCTCTGGGATGTCATCGGGTATTCCCCTTGGAATGTGTATTCATTTCAAATGACACAACTGTTCATTGGGGTATAAAGAGAGGGCCAGTTTACAGCGCAAGTGCCGATCGCCTAGGTTCGCTTTGGGTCACTGCTACCACTAGACAAGCTTGGCCTTTCAGCCTGAGCGACACATATTGGCTAGTTTAGCCTTAGTGGTACTATTTAATCAGCATTAATAAAATTGTTTCAGGTGATTGGTAAAAATATGCTGTGCATACCTTAGAATGCGTGTATATAAAATATTATTAGAATGTAACAAACTCTGAGACTTTGAGAGTTTCTGTTTTCTCAGCAAAGTGACCCCAGTGACCTCGGCGTTGTTCAAGTGTTCAAAAATATATGTGCACACACCAAATGACCCGTAGTCGTCATTGGAACGAAGAATTGTTAAGTACAACGTTAAAACCCCAAGCCCTGAACGAAGAGCCTGTATAATTAAGAATCCGACATAAGCGTTAAAAACCACGGAGGAGTCAGTGGCGGAGTTGTTAACGCGCTTGCTTTTCTATCGCTCGGACACGCGAGGCAGGTCTCGGTTTAAACCCAGCCTTGGACAGGGAATTTGCATATAGATTGTCCCGCTTTCACTGTTCTTGACAGAGACTTAAATTTCAGACAGTAAGCATTCAATAACTCTCGTGTGATCGTTCTCACTTTTCTTTCACCAAAACGTGTTCCTATCTATAGCACTGTATTTAGGCCTGTATGTCACATGTTGGAAAGTTCGTCAGTGACTATACGCTGGCCTGTTAGTGCCATTCGAAATTTTTAATATTTTTTAATGATTTACCGTGGTTCAAGGTTTATCTAATGAAAGTTTATTATTAGGAACAAAAAAATTAAAGTTTATGGGAAAACAGAATTAACGCAAACACAAATATATTTTGGACGAAATTGATAAATTCCGCTATAAACTTTGAATAACAGTGGAAAAACGATTTCTCCGCGGTGAAGACCCACTTGACATTAAGCCTCAATCTGAAATATTAGAGTCAGGAAGCGTATCCTCGTCTGATCAAAGATGTCGAATATCTCAGATCGAGACTGAGCGACGCGTGGGTTTCCACTGCGGGAAAAATATTTCCACCGAGGAGAAAAGGTTTACCGCAGATAAGACGTTTGTACCGCGGAAAAAGCGTCCACCCCAGAGAACAGTTTTTCACCGAGGAGAACAGATTTCCACCGTGGAGAAAACGTTTCCAGCGCGGAGAAAATGTTAACATCGCGTAAAAAACGTTTTCACCGCGAAGAAAACGTTTCCACCTCGGAGAAAAGGTGTACACGGCGGATAAAACGTTTCCACGGTTCCTACGTTAATTTCCTTTTGCATATACTTCAAATTCTTTGCTCATAATGATAAGTTTCACTAGAAAGTCCTCTGAATCATGGTATATCAGTAGAAAATGTCAAAATTTCGAATGGCATGCACAAACGGGAAATTGAAATTGAGATTATATTGAAGTGAAAAAGTCTTGAGATTAAAGTTTAACAACGATCAAATAAATAAATGAGTAGGGTTATATATACGGTAAGTGACAAAAAAAAATTTGCCTAGAAAAGTAAATTTTTAGAGAGATATAAATGTCATAAAATATTACTTTTGGTGCTGAATCCCACCTTCCAGAAAAGGCTCAAAACATCTTTCTACAGAATCTGCAGAATGCATACAATCTGGTAAAATGTGCGATTTAATCATGGGCGAAATTTAGATCATCTATAAATAGTGTAGTTTAAGCCATTACTGCAACCCGGATATTCATGATAGTTCCTGGAAAAGGCTTTACCGAGACGTGAAGCCTGAAGTTTGTTGATCTAGACCGGTGTACTCGCACCTGAGTATATACGGATCATATATACGTATATAATACTAAAAAAATCCCAACAAAATCTGTGTCTCTATAAAGTATATATATAACTGCGAGGTAACTACAAACGTTGCCTATATAGAATTTCATCTTCGTCGTCGTCAAATATCATAACCCTTGCCGGGTTAATTAAGTAAGTCAGTAAGTTAGGAGGTGCATGTATACGGTCCATTATATACAAATGCACACACCTACTCACTGCACAACACCTTATACAGTTGTCATTCGTTATGTATAGTACATTGATAAGGTCATTCAGTGGATTATTGAATAGTATGGTTGAACTGACAGTCCTATATATATATATATATATATATATATATATATATATATATATATATATATATATATATATATATATATATAATATGCAGGTTTGGGTGTGTACTTTTGATCGACTTGGTGATATACAACATTATTATTTAGTTTGCCAAAGTCCACGAAGTTCATGTCGTGCAACCTTTCATACGTGCCTTTTACACAGTGCCAAGAGGCGACCTCTCTATACACATCTCAATATTGATTCCTTCAGGTTTTTCTCAAGGTTGTTTCTTTAGTCCAGAGACTACAAGCTGACCGTTTGACGACACAGACTTAATTGTGTACAAGAACGATTTAATGTGCTGTAATTTTGAGGCCTTTTCTTAAAACTTGTGCACATATATGCTGGTGGTAAAATACTACACCCAGACATATAATCTGTTAAATTTAACAGAAAGTCTGTTGTCTGTGTGATGCTAAAATGTATTCTGCTATTACAACAGATTATTCTTAATGTTAAAAGTACACTAATTATGTATTATTGCATGATACACGTATCATTGTGGATGTATAAATTCGTACATAGTCGTTTCTATAGAGTATAAACTTACACACACCGTCTACCCTACATGTACATGCAGATTTTGTGGATCAGCTGCTGTATGCCGCAATGTAAGTGTGCTCTCAGAAGCGCTATTCCACTCGTCTTATGAGTACGTACTTATATGGAACGCATATACAATGTGCTCTCAGGTCTTGGTGCTTATGGATGCATGGAGAATTGAGTATGATTAAATCTCGCGTAGATGTACTTAGAACTTATATTGTTTACAATGTGATACGGGATTACATCATGTAAATACAATTGGCGGACGGATCCACGAGTATCCGGCCCACGGGTAGCCATCCAGTATACGGATTTATAGGGTGTATTTTGTAGCTTGTCTGAACATGTATCGTATTTCAGTCATGCAGCCTATATCGATTGATGAATGCATTGTTAAAGCATTCAGTAATTCGAGTTGTCATTTCCTTCATGTCTCATGTGGTCCCCGCTTGTGCAATTGAGATCATATGACGTTTACCATTGTCTGATTTCTGTAGATATTTTAAGAACACTACATACATGTAGTCATGTTACAGAGGTCTTCAGTATATGCGAAAGGTCTTTAAAATGACATCATATCTGGCAAAACCGCAGAAGCCTTGTAATCTAACAGAGAAACGATTAAAATAAATCTGATATCGTATATCAACACGAATACGGGACGCTTATTGCACAATATATATATATATACGCCTACATTACGCTATATAGTCGCGCGAAAGGAAATATTTTTCGTTTAGAAATGTCGAAACCTTCATTGAACCTAGGAATGACGCATATCCTGTGGCCAGCACAGAAGTGCTTTGTCATTGCTATAAAGAACAAGTAATGCATCTAATTCCACTAATCTGCTATGGCGATTTTCTGTAAATTAATAGCGCATATACAAATGTACAAATTCAACGGATCACCAGCATTGCATTTATTTTTTTATTTGATTGGTGTTTTACGCCGTACTCAAGAATGTTTCACTTATACGACGATGACCAGCATTATAGTGGAAGGAAATCGGGCAGAGCTTGTGGGAAACCCATGATCATCCGCAGGTTGCTGAACACTTTCCCACGCACAGCCGGAGAGGAAGCCAGCATGAGCTGGACTTGAACTCACAGCGACTTCACTGATGGTAGGCTCCTGGGTCGTTGAGCCTCGCTGGCTTGCTAAACCCCCTCGGTCACGGAGGCCCCCATACGAGCACTGTATCAACTGGGCATTTTAATTGGAAACATTATTGACGCCGATTTATTAATGTTGAGATGAAGATTCTAGATAATGGTAATATAATTAACGCCTTCGTCATGTTTTATCATTTATCATCTGGTTTTTTCATTTTCTACATTGTAAATAATACAGTTCTGTCGAAACCATATAATTATGCATCACCGTGATATGTATTCTGACTATCTAGCAAGCTGGAATATGCCTGCTCATATATGACTGTCAATGTTAGTCGCGTATAGTCTTGTGACCTGATCAACCTTTGAATCCTTTGTTTTGCTTAAGTGAAGCAGGCCCCACTGTCGTCTAGGCTATCGCAGTGGATACTCCAGTATATACTGTGTTCTTCCAAAGCACACCTTTTCATTTATCATTAACCTTTTGGCCAAAACTTGTGGAATATGTAAAAATTAAGAAGTAGTTGTGACAGGTTTGACACAGCGTGAATTCAACGTCTTAATTGGCAGACATAATTTTATATTGAAGATGTAAAACTAGCTTTATAGTAGATAAACTGGGTATAGATATTGGCAGTCTATATATAGCAAGTACGGAAAGGCTCGACACATTTACCTCTATATGCATCCACTAGTTAACTAAAAAACAATTGGAGTTGTAGCTATAGGGCTCGAAGCCACACATAGATTTTGAAAATTACACATGCTGGTAGCGACTGGCAACCTGGTTACCATGGTACCACTGGAATGGACACATGCTGTATGTGTCCATGTGTATGTCAGAGTATAAGAAAAACCAAGAAAACCTTTTCAGCTTTCTACATCATTGTACTCCAGCTTTCGAACTTTCGTTTTCATCAGGGATATTATAGGTAGTAGCAGTGTAAAATCATGATACAGTACGGTCACTGTTTACTTGACAATGTTTGACTCGAATTTTACGTGTAATCCTGGCAATATAGAATATACAGACAGTTCTTTTGCCCGATAAACAGGCTTAATTACAGGCATGAATAAGGGACAGTCATTTCCATTTTATGTGCCTGGAGACTTATGTTTTTCAATAAATAACATTTCTTATTTTCACCTGGTATCTTATAAAATGAGAGACAGCAAATCATGGTGAGGAATAAATTGCACATCGTCTCATATGAAAATGACTTTTGTTATTAATTTGTTGCTTCTGAACAGAAAATCTGTAGTTTTGGCAGTGTATTTTACCACAGTCTGACTGAGTATATATATATATATAGCCATCTGAAGATACGAAAGTGTCCACGACGTGATCGGACAGGTCACTTCGGACTGTTAGTCCGTAGGTGTGCGTATGCAAGTAGGCCTACCGAATTCTAACAAATTAGTTCAGGCTGTTCATGGTTACTCAGCAGAAATTTTGCTGACGCCATGAAAGGTTACCATTACAACAGTACATGAGTACTTAATCCGTGTGATTTTTACATATTGGAGTACAAAGTTGCATGTTAAGCTATGACAGATTTTACCGATATACATGTGCTGAGAATCTAAAAACAATCAGTGCTGGCAGCCAGACATATTTTTTTGCTGTTTATAGGCCTATGGCTGTAAAAACCGACAGCTTTTGAGATTCAGAGTATATATAGCATAAGATGTAATATATAGCCCAGTGACAGTTGTGCTTGAAATAATATTCTCATAGATTTATGACAAGGCTTTAATTTAATGCTTTATGCCGCCAATATATATATATATATATATATATATATATATATATATATATATATATATATATATATATATATATATATATATATATATATATATGCATTTTAATCGCAATGAACAATAATCATGGTACATGTACCTATAAAGGCTGGTATACATCTAACAATTTTTCATAACGCATGTCTATATATGCTTCCAGAGATCACGTTCGCTCTAAATCAATGAAATGCCATAACTTATACATGTGCCCAATCTCAAAATTAGAAAAGTAATATTCTTATTTCATATAGTCATGTCCATGAAAGAAAATTTTCTTCGGTAAACAACTTCATTCTCGGTCATATATTTCTATAGTTGCCAAAGAGTCCAAAGAGGACTATCTGGCCAAACGTTCCTGAAATAAAGCGTTATATCAGTGGTCTCTTAACAGCAATTGTATTTTGTTTATGTTCCAGTTTTATTTGCATTATATCTATGTCATCTGAAGTGTGTATATAAAATATATTTTCATCTCAGCAGCCGTGTTGTAGTGAAGTCTAAATTTAATGAATTCTGAAATCATGTTAGTAACTTCCCTTTTCTTTTGCACGCAGGGTGCATCACCTAACTCCAGGGGAATCGAATCATTTACATTGAATATTAAATTTAACAAGACAATTCTTAATGACATAGGATGTAGGAAGTAATTTCTTTCTGAAGAAATCGTGTAAACTTCGTTATGTGAATAGACTCACATAGTAGTATGCCATGTGTAGGCTACGTAGGCTCTTGAAGAGAGGATTAGTCTGTTTTAGTTCCGCATGGCAATAACCACTTCTAAAAAGAGGTTGTTTAATATAAATGTGAGCTTGTTCTGAATGTATATAAGTTTTACAAAGTAATCTTAAGGTTCCCAGAAATATTTCCCAAAACGCAATTTTTTTAATAAACGAGCCTGCTTAAAAATGGTAGATTTTCAATAATATACACGTATTCCAAAATTTCTACACATTTTCTGAATTTTCAGTAAACAAGTTTTTCCACAAATTGCGAAATGTGTACAGAAGGCATGATATAGGTTTACCAAATCTTTCCCAAGGCATGTACATAGTGTCCGCCTGCATGCATGGCGACCACAAAAACGCAACTCCGCTGCAGCAGTGTGAGAAGGTGCCTATATAGCCAGAGTAACAGCTAGTTACAATAAAAACGTAACTCGGCGTAGCATGATATTTTGTACAATACAAATATGAGTCTTATTGCAATGTTTAAACATGAAGTGTTGTGTACTATTTGTACTGGATTTGACCCGCCAGTTATTACACGCAATTGTCTTTCCGACATCATTGAAACCGACTTCTTCTGTCAGGTAACTACATCTTCTGTTACAAATATGTAAAGATTTTAAAATATTGTGATGCTGTTTTTATTAGAGAAACAAGTCCTTGGAAATTAGACTGTGGATTTTGTTTCACTGGTTGACTACCTGAACTGTGATTTGAATACTTCGCTTATAGTTGAAGGCAACGTATAAAACTTCAAGGAAACAATTAATGGGGGCAAGTTATCCTCACGGCTAATAACCGACTTCACCTATTATATATATGGAGGCACTCTCTAGTAATATATAAGCTAATAACGCATGTCTTGTACAGATTTACAATTAACAGGTTTTGATAATGTTAATGTAAAAGGCAAAGAAAACACTACCATGAAGTATATGTCATATAAAAAGACCATTAAATATACTGTCCAGGAAAATAAGGTTATCTTGCTGTCGACTGATCCGCATATACCAGACCGTATTAACATATTCTGCTAAGTCAGCCGTTTATATGCGGCACCATGCCCCATACAAAACTAGTCAGACATTACACTATAGACTTTTCTGCATGATTTATATGTACCCAAGGTACATTTTACAACTTAGTCATGACTCCGCAGAATTTTAACGCAGTTCACGGGAAATGGGTCAGCAATTAACAGGCTACCTACGCTTTGCTTCGCAAAATCTTTTGAGGTGTTATATTTTATACGTACAGGTACAATTTATTTCTCTAATTAAGATGTTTATTCATGTAGCAGATTGGGGTGATGTCATTTAGAAGTGGTCGAAGTATAATGGTGTATCATCATTATTCAGGACTATCGGTGGGCCCTACCTTTCTCGGTACGGCACAGATTGTTGTGCTGAAAACTGGCTGAGACTATTTCATATTGACATGGACATGTTTTTTTTCTTTTCAAAATAAAATAATAACTTCATATGAATCCTACGTATTACAAAAGTAACTTTACCACCACTAACCTGACCGTGGAATTTACAGTAATTAAAATTTTTTGAGATTTGTCAGTCAGGTTTATAACTAGCGATACATTTACCTCCTTATCACGTGTATATATAGCCTTTTTAATGTTTCCTTATGGGATAGCTCCAGAATTACAAATTGCAATTCCCAAAGTGGCTTTTTGTTATTATAATTATTACAAATTGCGTTATTATTAAATTGGGTCGTTACACTGTTCCTCTTCCGAAAGCACAGTTATGGAAAACCAAATGCGTTAGAAAAGCTTGTGCTAAAACTTCCTGTCCATCACACAGCTAGGCCAGAAGGGTGATTTTGTTTATTTATTTGATTGGTGTTCTACTTCGTACTGAAGAATATTTCATTTATACGAGGCTCAGTACTGTCAGACTTTCCCACGTACGACTGGAGAGGGAGCCAGAAAGGCTAGGAGGAACAAGTCTCTGATACTAGTGTGATCAAAGTTGCATTTGGGGGAACTAGAGGTTTTGTGTATGTACAATAGCCGGAGTAAAATAGTTCATATTAAAGACGGGTAACAGAAACAGCCACACCACGCTAACATATCACAATGACAACAGAACTTATTCGATTTTTGCTTAACGCCATCCAACATGTTGATGAAGTGTTATAACCTATTGTCCTGTCATCAGTTCTATTCATGTGTGCAGGGCGACAATGACCTTATTCACTGAAGGTGTATGATCGCATCATAGAACTAGATGAATCTCTGAAACACAGAATTACACTAGGAAGCGGAAGATGTAGATGACGTTGGAATGAAGCGAGAAATCAGGCAACTGAGCTCGGATTCTTTCAACTAACGCGACCTGGAGGCGCCAGCCACACTACTGGTTACAGAATGGATTCAGGCTCAACATTGAAAAATGCTGTTGGAACTTGTCCAGAAGCAACAGTGGAATTAGAAGGGAAGGAGGTGCGTTGCCTATTGTAGACTGGCGCGCAGGTTTCGGCATCGCTGAATTGTGGCACGGAAATGCGACTTAGTTGATGTCAATGAACTTCTCAGAATGACCGCTGCAAATGGAGAGGAACTTCCATTCATAGGGTATGTTGAGCTGGACCAGGTAGAGTTTGAACACACTTTTCCAAGAATGGGATTTCTTGTCGTTAAGGACCCTGTTGATGAAGTAATTCAAGCAAGGAAACCCAGAAGTGACATTCCTGGTGTTTTAGGATGAAACGTTCTTCGAGATATAAGTAGAAACATACCATCGGATATTTCAGGACCGAAGTGGAAACCTACCCTGTCCCTGTATGAAGAGACTGGAGTAGTCAAGACGAACAGTTCGTGTGGCAGGAAACCAGCCAATATTTGTACAAGCATGGTCAGTGAAAGTCATCGAAAGATCGACACATTCGAGACTGGTAGCACCGTTCACAGCTGTTGTTGAAGAGATAGGCGTACAAGTACCAGCTCTACCTAAAGGGCTGAAGTTAGGAAGGGAGGACGTTTCAAGTTGCGAACTTCATGGACAGAGACATGTTCTTAAGACCTCGTACACCTATTGAAATACACCAACTAATTATGTATTATTGCATGATACACGTATCATTGTGGATGTATAAATTCGTACATAGTCGTTTCTATAGAGTATAAACTTACACACACCGTCTACCCTACATGTACATGCAGATTTTGTGGATCAGCTGCTGTATGCCGCAATGTAAGTGTGCTCTCAGAAGCGCTATTCCACTCGTCTTATGAGTACGTACTTATATGGAACGCATATACAATGTGCTCTCAGGTCTTGGTGCTTATGGATGCATGGAGAATTGAGTATGATTAAATCTCGCGTAGATGTAATTAGAACTTATATTGTTTACAATGTGATACGGGATTACATCATGTAAATACAATTGGCGGACGGATCCACGAGTATCCGGCCCGCGGGTAGCCATCCAGTATACGGATTTATAGGGTGTATTTTGTAGCTTGTCTGAACATGTATCGTATTTCAGTCATGTAGCCTATATCGATTGATGAATGCATTGTTAAAGCATTCAGTAATTCGAGTTGTCATTTCCTTCATGTCTCATGTGGTCCCCGCTTGTGCAATTGAGATCGTATGACGTTTACCATTGTCTGATTTCTGTAGATATTTTAAGAACACTACATACATGTAGTCATGTTACAGAGGTCTTCAGTATATGCGAAAGGTCTTTAAAATGACATCATATCTGGCAAAACCGCAGAAGCCTTGTAATCTAACAGAGAAACGATTAAAATAAATCTGATATCGTATATCAACACGGATACGGGACGCTTATTGCACAATATATATATATACGCCTACATTACGCTATATAGTCGCGCGAAAGGAAATATTTTTCGTTTAGAAAAGTCGAAACCTTCATTGAACCTAGGAATGACGCATATCCTGTGGCCAACAGAGAAGTGCTTTGTCATTGCTATAAAGAACAAGTAATGCATCTAATTCCACTAATCTGCTATGGCGATTTTCTGTAAATTTTGTTCACTGCATTATCTGATGGGTCTTAGTAAAAACGTCTATATCTGCAAATATATTCTGAACACGTATTTGGTAAAAGACAGAATTCAATACATGTGTAATTAATAGCGCATATACAGCCTAAATGTACAAATTCAACGGATCACAAGCATTGCATTTATTTATTTATTTGATTGGTGTTTTACGCCCTATTCAAGAATGTTTCACTTATATGATGATGACCAGCATTATAGTGGGAGGAAATCGGGCGGAGCCTGTAGGAAACCCATGATCATCCACAAATTGCTGAACACTTTCCCACGCACAGCCGGAGAGGAAGCCAGCATGAGCTGGACTTGAACTCACGGCGACTTCATTGATGGTAGGCTCCTGGGTCGTTAAGCCGCGCTGGCTTGCTAGCCCCCCTCGGTCACGGAGGCCCCCATACGAGCACTGTATCAACAGGGCATTTTAATTGGAAACATTAATGACGCCGATTTATTAATGTTGAGATGAAGATTCTAGATAGTTTTACTTAGGCGAAGCAGGCCCCACTGTCGTCTAGGCTATCGCAGTGGATATTCCAATATATACTGTGTTCTTCCAAAGCACACCTTTTCATTTATCATTTACCTTTTGGCCAAAACTTGTGGAATATGTAAAAATTAAGAAGTAGTGACAGGTTTGACACTTAGCGTGAATTCAACGTCTTAATTGGCAGACATAATTTTATATTGAAGATGTAAAACTAGCTTTATAGTAGATAAACTGGGTATAGATATTGGCAGTCTATATATATAGCAAGTGCGGAAAGGCTCGACACATTTACCTCTATATGCATCCACTAGTTAACTAAAAAACAATTGGAGTTGTAGCTATAGGGCTCGAAGCCACACATAGATTTTGAAAATTACACATGCTGGTAGCGACTGGTAACCTGGTTACCATGGTACCAATGGAATGGACACATGCTGTATGTGTCCATGTGTATGTCGGAGTATAAGAAAAACTATATGCATCCACTAGTTAACTAAAAAACAATTGGAGTTGTAGCTATAGGGCTCGAAGCCACACATAGATTTTGAAAATTACACATGCTGGTAGCGACTGGTAACCTGGTTACCATGGTACCAATGGAATGGACACATGCTGTATGTGTCCATGTGTATGTCGGAGTATAAGAAAAACCAAGAAAACCTTTTCAGCTTTCTACATCATTGTACTCCAGCTTTCGAACTTTCGTTTCCATCAGGGATATTATAGGTGGTAGCAGTGTAAAATCATGATACAGTACGGTCACTGTTTACTTGACAATGTTTGACTCGAATTTTACGTGTAATCCTGGCAATATAGAATATACAGACAGTTCTTTTGCCCGATAAACAGGCTTAATTACAGTCATTTCCATTTTATGTGCCTGGAGACTTATGTTTTTCAATGAATAAGATTTCTTATTTTCACCTGGTATCTTATAAAATGAGAGACAGCAAATCATGGGGAGGAATAAATTGCACATCGTTTCATATGAAAATGACTTTTGTTATTAATTTGTTGCTTCTGAACAGAAAATATGTAGTTTTGGCAGTGTATTTTACCACAGTCTGACTGAGTATATATATATATATATATATATATATAGCCATCTGAAGATACGAAGGTGTCCACGACGTGATCGGACAGGTCACTTCGGACTGTTAGTCCGTAGGTGTGCGTATGCAAGTAGGCCTACCGAATTCTAACAAACTAGTTCAGGCTGTTCATGCTTACTCAGCAGGAATTTTGCTGACGCCATGAAAGGTTACCATTACAACAGTACATGAGTACTTAATCCGTGTGATTTTACATAGTGGAGTACAAAGTTGCATGTTAAGCTATGACAGATTTTACCGATATACATGTGCTGAGAATCTAACAACAATCGGTGCTGGCAGCCAGACATATTTTTTTGCTGTTTATAGGCCTATGGCTGTAAAAACCGACAGCTTTTGAGATTCAGAGTATATATAGCATAAGATGTAATATATAGCCCAAGACGACCTATATGCAGCATATATGTAGAAAACATAAACCGTTAACTGTAGCAGATATTAGTGACAGTTGTGCTTGAAATAATATTCTCATAGATTTATGACAAGGCTTTAATTTAATGCTTAATGCCGCCAATATATATATATATATATATATATGCATTTTAATCGCAATGAACAATAATCATGGTACATGTACCTATAAAGGCTGGTATACATCTAACAATTTTTCATAACGCATGTCTATATATGCTTCCAGAGATCACGTTCGCTCTAAATCAATGATCGGGACCGGTAGATCCAGGATCAATCCTTGATCGAGTCACACCTAAGACTTTAAAAGAGGAAGTTGTAACTTCCTCGCTTGGCGTTCAGCATGAAGGGGATAGTGCAATGACTGGTTGACCCGTATCAGTATAATGGCTCGGGCGGGGCGGCTTACTTGCCTTCGGTAAGTCGTCTCAGTGAAGCAGCACTAAATAAAAGAGCAGGGGAATCGAATCATTTACATTGAATATTAAATTTAACAAGACAATTCTTAATGACATAGGATGTAGGAAGTAATTTCTTTCTGAAGAAATCGTGGAAACTTCGTTATGTGAATAGACTCACATAGTAGTATGCCGTGTATAGGCTACGTAGGCTCTTGAAAAGAGGATTAGTCTGTTTTAGTTCCGCATGGCAATAACCACTTCTAAAAAGAGGTTGTTTAACATAAATGTGAGCTTGTTCTGAATGTATATAAGTTTTGCAAAGTAATCTTAAGGTTCCCAGAAATATTCCCCAAAACGCAAATTTTTTAATAAACAAGTGTGCTTAAAAATGGTAGATTTTCAATAATATACACGTATTCCAAAATCCGATGTGGCAAAGTTTCCGAATAATATATTCCTTACAGATTTCTACACATTTTCTGAATTCTCAGTAAACAAGTTTTTCCACAAATTGCGAAATGTGTACAGAAGGCATGATATAGGTTTACCAAATCTTTCCCAAGGCATGTACATAGTGTCCGCCTGCATGCATGGCGACCACAAAAACGCAACTCCGCTGCAGCAGTGTGAGAAGGTGCCTATATAGCCAGAGTAACAGCTAGTTACAATAAAAACGTAACTCGGCGTAGCATGATATTTTGTACAATACAAATATGGGTCTTATTGCAATGTTTAAACATGAAGTGTTGTGTACTATTTGTACTGGATTTGACCCGCCAGTTTTTACACGCAATTGTCTTTCCGACATCATTGAAACCGACTTCTTCTGTCAGGTAACTACATCTTCTGTTACAAATATGTAAAGATTTTAAAATATTGTGATGCTGTTTTTATTAGAGAAACAAGTCCTTGGAAATTAGACTGTGGATTTTGTTTCACTGGTTGACTACCTGAACTGTGATTTGAATACTTCGCTTATAGTTGAAGGCAACGTATAAAACTTCAAGGAAACAATTAATGGGGGCAAGTTATCCTCACGGCTAATAACCAACTTCACCTATTATATATATGGAGGCACTCTCTAGTAATATATAAGCTAATAACGCATGTCTTGTACAGATTTACAATTAACAGGTTTTGATAATGTTAATGTAAAAGGCAAAGAAAACACTACCATGAAGTATATGTCATATAAAAAGACCATTAAATATACTGTCCAGGAAAATAAGGTTATCTTGCTGTCGACTGATCCGCATATACCAGACCGTATTAACATATTCTGCTAAGTCAGCCGTTTATATGCGGCACCATGCCCCATACAAAACTAGTCAGACATTACACTATAGACTTTTCTGCATGATTTATATGTACCCAAGGTACATTTTACAACTTAGTCATGACTCCGCAGAATTTTAACGCAGTTCACGGGAAATGGGTCAGCAATTAACAGGCTACCTACGCTTTGCTTCGCAAAATCTTTTGAGGTGTTATACTTTATATGTACAGGTACAATTTATTTCTCTAATTAAGATGTGTATTCATGTAGCAGATTGGGGTGATGTCATTTAGAAGTGGTCGAAGTATAATGGTGTATCATCATTATTCAGGACTATCGGTGGGCCCTACCTTTCTCGGTACAACACAGATTGTTGTGCTGAAAACTGGCTGAGACTATTTCATATTGACATGGACATGTTTTTTTTCTTTTCAAAATAAAATAATAACTTCATATGAATCCTACGTATTACAAAAGTAACTTTACCACCACTAAC
This sequence comes from Liolophura sinensis, assembly GCF_032854445.1. Taxonomy (NCBI): domain Eukaryota; kingdom Metazoa; phylum Mollusca; class Polyplacophora; order Chitonida; family Chitonidae; genus Liolophura; species Liolophura sinensis. The sequence goes on from NC_088295.1 coordinate 16,921,264, forward strand.
CTGACCGTGGAATTTACAGTAATTAAAATTTTCTGAGATTTGTCAGTCAGGTTTATAACTAGCGATACATTTACCTCCTTATCACGTGTATATATAGCCTTTTTAATGTTTCCTTATGGGATAGCTCCAGAATTACAAATTGCAATTCCCAAAGTGGCTTTTTGTTATTATAATTATTACAAATTGCGTTATTATTAAATTGGGTCGTTACACTGTTCCTCTTCCGAAAGCACAGTTATGGAAAACCAAATGCGTTAGAAAAGCTTGTGCTAAAACTTCATGTCCATCACACAGCTAGGCCAGAAGGGTGATTTTGTTTATTTATTTGATTGGTGTTCTACTTCGTACTGAAGAATATTTCATTTATACGAGGCTTAGTACTGGCAGACTTTCCCACGTACGACTGGAGAGGGAGCCAGAAAGGCTAGGAGGAACAAGTCTCTGATACTAGTGTGATCAAAGTTGCATTTGGGGGAACTAGAGGTTTTGTGTATGTACAATAGCCGGAGTAAAATAGTTCATATTAAAGACGCGTAACAGAAACAGCCACACCACGCTAACATATCACAATGACAACAGAACTTATTCGATTTTTGCTTAACGCCATCCAACATGTTATAACCTGTTATAACCTATTGTCCTGTCATCAGTTCTATTCATGTGTGCAGGGCGACAATGACCTTATTCACTGAAGGTGTATGATCGCATCATAGAACTAGATGAATCTCTGAAACGCAGAAGAGAGTCTGCATTAAAAAGGAAGCGGAAGATGTAGATGACGTTGGAATGAAGCGAGAAATCAGGCAACTGAGCTCGGATTCTTTCAACTAACGCGACCTGGAGGCGCCAGCCACGTCACTACTGGTTACAGAATGGATTCAGGCTCAACATTGAAAAATGCTGTTGGAACTTGTCCAGAAGCAACAGTGGAATTAGAAGGGAAGGAGGTGCGTTGCCTATTGTAGACTGGCGTGCAGGTTTCAGCATCGCTGAATCGTGGCACGGAAATGCGACTTAGTTGATGTCAATGAACTTCTCAGAATGACCGCTGCAAATGGAGAGGAACTTCCATTCATAGGGTATGTTGAGCTGGACCAGGTAGAGTTTGAACACACTTTTCCAAGAATGGGATTTCTTGTCGTTAAGGACCCTGTTGATGAAGTAATTCAAGCAAGGAAACCCAGAAGTGACATTCCTGGTGTTTTAGGATGAAACGTTCTTCGAGATATAAGTAGAAACATACCATCGGATATTTCAGGACCGAAGTGGAAACCTACCCTGTCCCTGTATGAAGAGACTGGAGTAGTCAAGACGAACAGTTCGTGTAGCAGGAAACCAGCCAATATTTGTACAAGCATGGTCAGTGAAAGTCATCGAAAGATCGACACATTCGAGACTGGTAGCACCGTTCACAGCTGTTGATGAAGAGATAGGCGTACAAGTACCAGCTCTACCTAAAGGGCTGAAGTTAGGAAGGGAGGACGTTTCAAGTTGCGAACTTCATTTACAGAGACATGTTCTTAAGACCTCGTACACCTATTGAAATTCTGAAAACCAGCGGCAGTCAAACCTGGTATGGACGTTATGTTAAATGAAAATGAAGCAAACATGTCGACAAAACGTCAGATCAGTCTCAATCTTCCAAGATTCCTCATGCAGAGCACGTAGCTGATGGATTACGGATTACGTAGATTAATGTCAGCAACAGATTGTCCCTTGAGCGGCGATCTCAACTGCGGAGCTTGATTTCCCAGCACGTTCAAGTCTTCATCACTGGTAATGACGACATTGGATACTGTGATGCTGTGGAGCATCGCATTATAACTGAGGATGAAGTTTCCATTTGAATCCCTCACAGGCGTCTTCCCCCAAAATCTTTGGTCTGAAGTTAGAGAATATCCCCAGTTGGCATTAGACTCCGGGGTCATTAGGATGTCTTCAAGTCCACATGCAGCCCCGTCGCATAAGTTCGAAAGAAGTAAGGGAAGCTTCGTCGTGACTATGGAGCATTAAATGCAGAAACGAAGAGATGCAAGCCCGCTTCCGCCCATCGAGGAAACTTTTGACGTTTTGAATGGTGCTGAATACTTATGCTCTATTGATCTTGCACATGGCTTTTATCAAATTCCAATTCGAGAACAGGACATAGAGAAAACAGCTTTTAGAGTAGGGACTGGTCAACTGTATGAGTATACCAAGATGCCGGTCGGCTCTACAGGAGCGCCAGGGCCTTCATGAGATTGATGGACAAGATATTTGGCGACCAGAATTTTCTAACCTTGATTGTCTACCTAGGTGACATTCTCTGCTTGGTAAGACATACGAAGAGACGTTGCAGCGACTCGACATGGTCTTCGCACAACTAAAGTCCTGGAACCTTAAACTGAAACCCAAGAAGTGTCAGTTGTTCAAGACCTATCTTCGCTTGGACAGGTCATATCGAAGGAAGGTATTAAGCCTGACCCCGTCCAGGCATCTGCTATTCAAGAGTGGCCCAAGCCGAAAACTGAGTGGTTTCCTTGGAATCACAGATTACTACTGGAGATTGGTTGACGGTTTTTCGAAAATTGCTGCGCCCCTGCATCAATTGTTAACAGGTCCTAGATCCGCCAAGAAGATGAAATCCAGACCAACTCCTCTAGGCGATCGTAGCTGGAGTGAGGAATGTGACCGGACAATGATGAAATTGAAACAGAAGCTAGTTCGTCCACCCATTTTGGTTTCCCCGGATTTCTCCGAACCATTCATTCTTGAAGTGGATGCGAGCATTCCTTTCCCAGGAACAGGACAACAGGATTGTCGTACTAAGCTACACTAGCAGAGCGTTGAGACCAACAGAGAATATGGAACAATTCTCAAGTATGAATTTAGAGCTCTTGGCATTAAAGTGGGCCTTTTGATTGGATCAAAGTGTACTGTATTTACGGGCAACGATCCTCTGAGTTATATTCAGACAACTGCTAAGTTGGGAGCTACCGAGATGCGTTGGATAGTACAGCTAGCGCAGTTTGACTTGAAGATCAAACACCGTTCCGGGAAAGTCAACCGCCATGCAGACTCGTCGAGTCGGAAGGCGCAACACTGTCCAGAGAGCAAGCGATTGGAAGAAATCTTAATACAATTGCTGGAAGACCAGACATCGTTAGCCACATGTACAACAGTTCCGTGAGACCTGAGACACGAAATCAGCGAACTAGTGAGCGATGTGTGGGAAGAAGAAGTTAAAGTATTGCCGCAACAAATACCCTCCCATCCTGTCGTAGCATTGGACATACCTTCTTTGTCAAGTGAGGAACTTACGCATCTCGAGGAAAAAGATCCTTCCATTAGACGTCTGCAGGAGTTATGGCATAAGAATTCCTTCGCTGCATTGAAGTTACTCAGACAGGAGACTCCTGGTGTCAAGAGGCTGCTTTCTTCTTGGGGAATAGACTCTGTGAGAGTGGTGGAGTGCTCTACCGGAGTGTCCAGATAGACGGAAAACCTGACAAGCAAGTGTTCTTACCACCTGTCCTGAAACAAGCGGTATTGTCTTCAGAGCATGACTCCATGGGGCACCAATGTCCGAAGGGGAGTCTTTTAGCGTAATGCTGTTAATGACCTTACATGACACGTGATGTCAAGGAATTCTGTGTCAAATGCAACCGTTGTCTCTTTGGCAAGTATGGGAAGAATGTCAAGACTTAGACCAACTCAGAGATCGAATGCTGGACAGCACACCAATCCACATAGGCTTCCAAAGTCAGAGATTGCCCAGGAATGCAGTGTGAGAAAGAGAGCAGATCGTCAGACCATGGACACTATGATGGAGACACAGCTGTTGCTAGCTAAAATGTTAACTGGTTTTTAACCAGACAAAATGTAATTCGAGACACTGATGGGTGGTTTTATGAATATTATACCTTGTAAACTGCTGAGACATCAAGTTTTTAGCAGAAAAGTGTAATGGGCGTATGGTATGACTATGTCAGATACAGGATTCCGCTGGATGAAGCAAGTTACAGATACTCTGAGTGGTCTCCATGGTTACACCTCGTACCTAGAGTTTCTACTTTTTCGAAATGTGTAGATTTTTCTGAGTATAGTCTGTAGCTATTATTTACTTTTTATAAGCAATAGCTAACTGATATTGTGCCCCGATCCTGTGTTGCGCTGAAACGGTTGTAAAACTGTGATACCCATTATGCTCCGAAACTGTGGTTGATTGTATATTCTGCCATATTGTTTTTACCGGTATTCCAATGTATGGAAGCCCGCTTGCAGCATCGTCCCTTTTACCTTTGGTAGATTGAGTGTATTGTGACGCATTATATATTTAATAAATATTTAGTTGTATTTGTATTGTTCACGTCACATGTGATGCGTTTATGTATGGTGGGCCTTATGCCCAAGGATAATAGAATTAATTAAATTAAACAGAAAATTCATTTACGATAGTTGTAATCGGTACAATATTGTTATTGTTGTGCTGATTAAATATGGATATTTAGCCAGTGATATGTTAAGTTCGAGCAATAGATATTTGCTCGTATTCCACAATATATGTATATTATTAATACATGTATTTGAAAAGTGTGAAAGGACATTTTTTTTACTTTTTCAAATTGTGTATGCATTTAGCATTGGAGCTGTACAAAAATTGATTTCTCGTAGTACAGAAGGTTAACTTTACTTCTGTTAGGTGCATGCCGTTTCAAAAATTTGAGTGGTGGTAGTTCCATTCCGAGTTCACGGTGGGCAGCTTGTTTCATTACTGGGGGTGAGCGTCATAACTTTGATATGTTATTGCAGCCTACAGTGATTTTGTTAGGGTCTTCAACCAATAGGACTTTTGTCCTGAACCACCCAATTCAATGGGTCACTTTTGGACTTATTGGGCCATTGAATAAAGGAATTCAGATTTTCAACGAGGTTATTTGGTGTTTAAAAATGTACATTTATCAAGTGAGGATTTTCTCTCATCATACAGCCAGTTGTCCTTTACCTCTGCCCGTCATGACTGAGGTTCCATCTGATCCGAGCCCCATAACTCTGTCACTGGTAATACCTCGAGTTTTCAACTCCCGCCAAATCTCATCAGCAATGGCCTTGCCAGTTAATATTTGTGAGAAATACTGTCATAGGTTTCATACTACTTGCCGACAGTACTTGACTGTATAGGATAGGCCTAAGCCTCTTATTTACATATACATCTGTACTTTCATCTGCCATGACAGATACATAAGGCGATTCCGTTATCTTCCAAGTTGTCTCTGCATCAATAGACAGGGAGATAGCATTTAAAAACTCTGTTGCTGAATATGACAACTCATAGTTGTCATTATTCGATATGCTCAGAAATTCGACATTGGGTACTTGCAAGTTTTTAAGCAGGTTTAGTAGCCACGCGAATTTTGCTAGAGGGACAGCTTCCTTGGCAAGCCAGAAGACAGCCTTTAGTCCAGCCATTGTCCCCCTTTCTCTGTTAGACTGTGTTGTCTTGGCAAATAACTCCTGATTACCTCCATGCTGAGGAACTGATAGTGAGTTCTGATGGTCAGTCATTTTCATGTGTTCCCTTATAGCGCTCCTGTGAAAATTAGAACAGCCCATAGTAAAAGAGTTTTGCCTGGTGCCCGCATCTGTGCAAAGGGCACGTCATCACGTCGTTGTAGCGTAGCCATGGGAATTCCGATAGCCAATGTGGCTGGAAACACCGCTTTCTGGGGACCTCGGGTTCGGCATCTTCGCTGGCGTTTCCTGCTTCCATTGTACTCTGGGACCATGATTGACTAAACACAAGCGTTTGCTGCCCGGGCAACTTAATCAACTTCTTTTTAGGCGGCATGGTTTGGCGGTTTAATCGGACTCAGCGACATGGAAAACATACAAGTCCGTTTCACCCAATCAGATTTGCCGTGTTAGGAAGCGAAGGGTTTTTAGCCAATCACAAGAGGTTTTAGACACATTTGGTTACACAGCTTCGACGTAGGCCAAGAACTAGAAGAAATGGAAAGTGGAAAGGCCAGAACGCAACTTTACACGTCACCCATTATTTATTTCTTCCATTTTTGTTTGTTCACGATAGGATCGATCACATTAAAAAGAAAACACTGCTGGAAAAAAAACAGCAGGCCTTGTGGCCCAGACGCAGCTGCATCAATGGGTCATTTTAAACAACAATAGGACTATGACCGACGCCAATCTGAATCCCTGGTCTAGAATACCGCTCACGTACCCACAAAACCTTTGTCTTGTTACATCTATAGTTCATAGTTCACAATGTTCTTCAAACTTTATGTAACGGGAATAACCTTTAGTGTGTCGTGAGAGCTACACCCTTTCTCAAGGGTAGGGTGCGCTTGAAGACTTCCACCGACTGATCAACAGCATGTTACGCGTGTAGGCACTACAGATTATTGCGCCGATTACGGTAAATTTTTCTTTGTAACATATGATATATTGGGGAAAACATAACTGGTAACATGTGCAGTAACCGCAAGATGTGATTGTAAAAGGCTGTTATGAAACGTACTGTAAGAACAGGCCACTGTTTTCTTCGGACAGTGTTGTCCGTGTTAGCCATGTGACTTTGTTAAGTGTAGTCCAAATTTCCAGTCTTTATCGCTTTTCGTTGGGAATTAACGAATACACTAGTCTTTAATTAATACGCTCACATGGTCAAGTACATGTAACTGTGACGAGCTTTAATTTGAATCTCTGTAAGGGAAGTTTGTCAAGGTTGTAATTAGGGAATTTCAACAACAATTACACGAGCGCTTAGTGATCACTGTATGTGTAGTTATTTTTACATGTAGACGATGAGCTGGTTAATGCGATCGTCAGATTCAGTCATTTTAACTGATTTTTTTTTTTAGTTTTCTATTTTATTGCTCAAGTAAACTGATTTAATACAGAAACTGTGTTGAAGACAGATCAGAGCCGATTGTAATACATGTATAAGTATAATGTAAAATGTTGTGTTCAGGGAAATAAGCCATCACTTCAAGGTTAACTACATGACTACTGACTACATGTACATTTGTACTTAGTAATGGACCAATGCTTAACTTGTTTCCAGTAGTCTCCCTTGAATGCTGTGTAAATGTACAGTTGACATAAACCATGCACACCTCTTTTCAAGGGGAAGTAACTCTTTTTTTTCTTTTGTAGCAACTTGCTGCCCTTTTTTTTGTTTTTGTTGTGACTGAAAACTTTTATGTCTGGCAGCATATTACTGCCCCAGCCCTAGATAATAAACTGTGGACGACATGAAAACTGGTGTCGACCTGATTTTATCATTTACTCTTATAATCTTTCAATGTTCATTAAGTGTAACTTTAAAGACAAGTAAATTAACTGCATGAATAGCTGTAAAGTGTGTTGGCCTTGTCTCTTGCCATCCAGACACCTTTTTTATAATAAGTATAACAATCACGCGATACTTTCACTTTGTGCATCAATTAGAAACATAATCCATGATGAAATTGTGTATTTCACAGGATTTACGGGATACCGGGTGTTCCCTTTGGTTACAAAATAAAGGGCACATCTGAAAAACCTCAAAAATGGGCGTGGGTGTTCGTCAATAGCCGTTAAACACTGCGCTCTTTACAACAATTATACAGAAAATACCTTCGACGTCAAAGAGCTAGAGTAAACGTGACGTCGCCTTTCTATAAAGGAGAATGGCTGAAGCTGTGTCAAGACAAAGTTTCGCTAAACCTCCACAGTGGTGAAAAAAAATATTTCATGCCGGTTTAAGATATTTTGAATGGTTGTCTTTCAGTGGACATAAACATTAGTCTGGTGCTTTCTTTCACTTTAAACCATTAGATACATTAGAAACTCTGTTCTTTTGGCATAGATATTTTTAGTGGATACTCTAATGCATTAAAAGCTGCGGGCGTTATTGTTGGTATTCTCATTGATGACATGAGCTGGTTTAGGTCTCGCCATTTATAAACAAAATTTTCAGTGTCTTCTCGACTGGAATAAGGTATTACGAAAAGCCACTCCACGAGTTACAATTCGACACTCTTTGGGTTTTTTTTTTTTTTTAGCTTTTTAATGTTTTCTTAGGACTTAAAATTTATTTATTCGATTGGGGTTTCATTCTGCAATCGAGAAGTTTCAATTTATATGACGGCGGCAAGGCTTGACCGGAGTATCCAGAATCAGTCACTACTCTCCGTCACGTACCTGACAAAACCGTTGCCGAACCAGCGAGAGTTGGATTTGAACAAACGTTAAACCCCAAGCACTCAATCACTCGCTGGATTTGAACAAGGAACCTCATTGGTCAAGGGCCTGGTGGTCACAGTAAGCAAGCACTTTGAATTAAAGTTACTTTCAAGGTTATCGTGATCATATCACAACGGTATCTAGCCAGAGTTTCAACATTTTTATGGTGTTTAGCAACACTAGTCCGTGAATTGCACTGCTATAGTCACCTATCATGACATACTCCCCAGTCACAGGATAATGACATCAGGCCAGTGAGTACTTCAACATAAAACCGTGAATGAAATATATTTATTTGATTGGTGATTTACGCCGTAGTTGTAACCCGGGTCATGGATCTAGTGGACCACTTCAATGGAAGTAAATGATCAATGCCGGCTCAAGTCTCCAGGACATGTAGGAAATACCTGCAAATAGCAATTTATTACGTTAAACAAAACCTTAGGTGAAGCATCCCGTACAGTATGTGGGCCGATCTGTGCTTGTAGGCCACTGGGTGCTACTAAAATACGGAGTTCAAGAAGCGGTCACAGACTTTCAGTTTCTTACTAACGTACATTCCTATTACAAGTCTTCACATTTAGTGTAGTACTGTATATTTTTCGCAGATAAATCTGTCAGACTCTCACAGTCAAGAATATTTTAAGCATACAACTGTGGTGAGGCATTATGGTGGGAGGAAACTGTAGAGAAGATGGAGACCCACGGCCATCCGCAGGTTGCTGCAATACCTTCCAACGTACAAGCCAGAATCAAAAGGACTTCAAGTAAAATGAATTAACATGAATTCAGTTTCCCTGCTTGTTCCAGCAATGTGGCCATTGCCTGGCACAATGTGGTACACAAGTAGAAAGAATGCAAGGCCAGGTTCAGGATCAGTAGAGTGATATACATAAAAACATGCACTTTTGGCATTTTAATTTTAAACTGTCACAATTTGCCAAATTACACCTTAATACTTTAAATATTTCTCTTCATAAAAATTTGAAGTCAAAAACAAAATTTCCTCATTAGATAGAAAAAGAATGTACCATGATCCTAACTATGGTAAACAATATCTATAATATGGTTTACACTTCATTCACTATCAATGTTCACTAACATCAACAATATAAAATTAGTAATAAAATTTTCTAAATATTTTACACATCTGCTCTATTCTTAATTTTCACCCTGTAAATTTAGTACAGGCTATCAGAGCTACTTGCTAACTAGACATCACTGAAGATTTACACTACAGTGAAACAATGACCATCACTGTCCCCTTCCCACATTTTGTCTGGACAGAAAGCACAATGTGAACCATTATGCCATATTCGTGGAAAGCAACGGATCTTACTGTAAAGTAACGTAAACAACTCTACTGGCACCAGTGACCTGTAATCAACACCAACAAGAATATTGGAGCAAAAGGAATCCTGAAAATTCCTTGTCTGGGGCTTATGGCAGATTGAACATCAATGTTGCATCAGTAGTCACTGTGACAGGGTAGTCATTGCTGTGCCTTAACATGGCACTAGTAGTCACAGTGACAAGGTAATCATTGCTATGCCATTAACATGGCACCCATGGTCACTGTGACAGGGTAATCATCACTGTGCCTTAACATGGCACTTGTAGTCACAGTGATAGGGTAATCATGACAGAGCCTTAACATGGCACTGGTAGTCACAGTGATAGGGTAATCATTACAGAGCCTTAACATGGCACTTGTACTCACAGTGATAGGGTAATCATTACTGAGCCTTAACATGGCACTTGTAGTCACAGTGATAGGGTAATCATTACAGAGCCTTAACATGGCACTTGTACTCACAGTGATAGGGTAATCATGACAGAGCCTTAACATGGCACTTGTACTCACAGTGATAGGGTAATCATGACAGAGCCTTAACATGGCACTTGTACTCACAGTGATAGGGTAATCATGACAGAGCCTTAACATGGCACTTGTACTCACAGTGATAGGGTAATCATTACTGAGCCTTAACATGGCACTTGTACTCGCAGTGATAGGGTAATCATTACAGAGCCTTAACATGGCACTTGTACTCACAGTGATAGGGTAATCATGACAGAGCCTTAACATGGCACTGGTACTCACAGTGATAGGGTAATCATTACTGAGCCTTAACATGGCACTTGTACTCACAGTGATAGGGTAATCATTACTGAGCCTTAACATGGCACTGGTAGTCACGATGCTTGGATCATAATCATGCCTTAACACCCTACAACTTCAGTGACAGAATGCGCATCACTGTTCTTTATCTTGACACAAGTACACCTGCATTCACGAGATGAGTAATACTCTTCCTGTACATTACACAAGTCTAGTAACAGTGAATACCTACAGTGACAGGATGATCATCATAGTTCCTTATCATGACACAAGTACAGCTGCAGCCATGGAATGAGTAATACTCTGCCTGTACATTACACAAATGTAGTAAGTTTTTTTGATTTGTTTGCTAATGCATAAGAATTGAGTAGGCAGTCTCTCATTTCAAATAAGAACTGATCTCTGCTCAAGTGTGATGTTAAACCAGCACATCTCTAAAACAATGTGGTAAAATGGATTTTTTCCGGGGTCTATAAACAGGGCAGGACAATCTAAAGTACATCACAAATAAAATATTTGTACAACATTGCATGATTTTTGATAGGGTCTACTTGCCATGTATGTATATATGCATGTATTTTGGTAGTTTACTTCAAAATTCATAGTTAAATAATAAAATGTACAAAAACAAAATATCTGTAATGACACCTATGTAACACTAAAATTATGACCTACAAAAGGGTTTCTGTACAGGTTTGTCTATATACTTTGTCACACATACAAAACTATGAATGTGTTTTAAAGGAAGCCAAATGACAAGATGATAGATCCACCAATAATTAGTCTTCTCCATTTACATTAAACCACATACAGAGAGTTTTGCTTGCTTCCAGCAACTATGTCAGCTATGCTGAGCTAGAGTGTGGACGCGAGACAGACCACCATACTCTACTGCAATGCACTGTAAAGTACGCAGAATATCTTAATTTAAAACGAATGATCTACACATCACAAGTTTGCACAAAAAGACCTGTTATAACTGAAGAGATGTAAGACATCTAATCAGCAAAAAATAATTTGCTTTCTTCAAATCCTTATTAAGAGCTGCACCCTGTACACATGTATATAGACAGTATAACATACTGAATTTGGGAAGATGAAGAGCGGGTATGTAAACATATATACAGGTATACAGACAGTATAATATACCGAAATTGAGAAAATCAGAAGTGAGCATGTAAACATACATACATACAGACACTATGATATACTGAATTTGGGAAGGTGAGGAGCGGGCATGTAGACATATATACATGTATATAGACAGTATATTATACTGAATTTGGAAAAATGAGGAGCAGACATGTCAACATACATACATGCATAGAGACAGTATAATATACTGAATTTGGGAAGATGAGGAGAGGGCATGTAAACATATATACATGTATACAGACAGTATAACAAACTGAATTTGGGAAAATGAGGAGCAGGCATGTCAACATATATACATGCATATAGACAGTATAATATACTGAATTTGTGAAAATGAGGAGCAGGCATGTCAACATACATACATGCATAAAGACAGTATAATATACTGAATTTGTGAAAATGAGGAGCAGGCATGTAAACATACATACATGTATATAGACAGTATAATACACTGAATTTGGAAAAATGAGGAGCAGGCATGTCAACATACATACATGTATGAGGAGTTTGCTTACAGTATAACATACTGCAATTGTTGAGATGAGGAGCGGGCAAGTAAACATACATACATGTATATAGACAGTACAACATACTGAATCTGGGAAAATGAGGAACAGGCATGTAAACATACATACATACATGTATATAGACAGTATTATATACTGAATTTGGGAAAATGAGGAGCAGGCATGTAAACATACATACATGTATATAGACAGTATAACATACTGAATTTGGGAAAATGAGGAGCAGGCATGTCAACATATATACATATATATTGACAGTATAACATACTGGATTTGGGAAGATGAGGAGCCGGCATGTAAACATACATACATGTATATGGACAATATAATATACCGAAATTGAGAAAATGAGGAGCAGGCATGTCAACATACATACATGTATATTAACCCTCAAAAAGCTGCCATTTCTTCTCAGAGCACACCTTCAATTCTCTCTGTGTTATCAGCTTAAGACCAGTATGGAACATAGAGCCCATTTACATATACCGTGGACCTCCTACCCTTTGATTCAGATTCCTTTCATTAAGAAGCCTGAGGCTCTTTTGTGGAAATTACAAGATATAGTAACTCGGCTCCACCCTTTTCCTATAACGTGAAATCTTTGCAAAACACCATCTGACTTACATTCAGAGCATGTGTATTTAATGTCCTATTAAATCTTTGATGATCTTGGCCAAAAATTCTTTATAGGGTATAATCCAATACTATCAGGAAAACTTGGGTATATTCATAATGGATGATATTTTCTTTTTGTGGCAAATATAAAAGATAGGAATATAAAAGAAACTATAAAACACTGAGAGAAAAAAATGTTCAGTAAAAGCCCAATAAAACTTTTTGGATGGCGTGTCAGGTTGTGCCAATGAAGTATCTTTTTCATGCTGGCCAGAAACGTCAACTTCTGTACTGATGCAGGTGAAGTGATGTCCACTGTAAGGAGGGCTATCTTGGATTCTTCCTTGGCCTACCGTGGTGACGTTTTTCTTTACTTGTAGAAGGCATTTCCCCATCCTCCACAAATTTCACCCCCACAAAGCTGCCTCCACCCTCTGGTCTGACAAGACTTGTCATTGGTTCCTCATCACTATCATGGCAGGCAGGATAACTTCTGGATAAACCACTTTGCTTCAGACAGTTTGGTTGATGATGCTTGCTGACTAAAACGAACAAAGGCACTCATTAACAAATATGACCTGATATAAGTACATGTTCCACACTTGCTATCTCCTATAAAATGAAAGCAGGAACGTCCACCAGACCTATCAAGCCTCATCAAGATTACAATTAACACTGGAGAGACAGCAAATTAACCACATCATACTACTCAGGGAAGAGGATCTTTTCCTTGACAATCAGCTGAAATTTCTTCTACTATCTTAACCAAATTAGTGAAACAATTAGTTTAGGCCACTTTGATCTGAGATTCGATACATTGAAAATCTTAAAATTCTCATGTCTGTACTACCAGATACTTACCACTGCAATTTGTGAATGCTTTGTTTGAAGCCTTTAAGAGAATGGTGGTCACACTGCGCACTTCAGGGTTAACCGTGCTGAAACATTCAAGATTCTTCTCACAGTTACTGGCTATCTCATTCAGTTCATTCAGTAGATTGAAAACGCTGACATTTGCGACATCCACGAACGCATAGCGAAGTGAGTCAGCATTCACCAAGAATCTTTTCAACACGCGTAGTAAGTATTCAGAGGGCTGCACAACATTTTGATCTAAAGAGACAACACAGACGACCAGCACCTCTGGGTTGCTAAACGCGTATATCTTCTTCATAAACTGGTACATATGGAGAGCAATGCTAGATTCCAAGTAGTCTGGAGAACACAGAATCTCTCTCTCTAGTGGGAGGATTTTAAGTTGGACAGGTTCTGATATGTTAGCCACAGACCACCACGTTAACTTCCTCATCTCTTCTTGAGCATCTAAAGGACTGAGTGAGACAGACCTCTGTCTGATCCGTTTAGCCATCTTGTCAGGCCATAGGGGATAAAAGACCCGTGTGGAATTGTCTCCCCTGTCCAGAGCCTTGGTTGGAGAGAAGACATTGATAAGCTCTTCAGTTCCCTCCATGCTGGAATGGATTAGTAAAACCAGTACACAATCGTCGTCCAGAGGTAACAGCTCACCTACAGTACAGCCTCTTTTCTTCTTCACCTTCTTTAGATTATCATAAACCATTTTGTACATGCCCTGGTCCAGCTTACAGCGAAAACCATCACCCAACTTATCCTGAAGGGCCTGGATGTTGCGGAACTTCTCCTGTACACCTTGAGACTGAGGGCAGATCAGTAACCGTTCCATTTTCTGTACCTCACCATTCCTGACAAATAGAATTACAATATCAATCATGGGTTGTGGTAAAAATCAAAATTTGATTAGAAAGTTCATACCTTGTCCGTCTAGAAATTTCATACTTTGTTTTAAGAAGCTAATTCCCATGGTGCTGCTTGCCTTGGTAGTTTATATGTGCAAGCAGGTTTACCAAGAGGTAAAAAACCAGAAAATCACATACATGTAGTGACTTCAACGGTCTCACATAACACTTCAATATTGTGTCACAATGTCAGTGTGAAGCAGAAAATGATAAGAAAAACCTACACAAGACTTTCAGTCAACTCCGACATAAAGTGGATCATATAAAGTGATTTCAGCCCATGTTTCTTCACAACCTTGTGCCACAGGTAGATGGAATGTTTGCTGATATAATAGCGCTTCTGTATCAAGCTCACTAACTCATCCTGCTTGTCTGTGGAGATTTCTAGGTTTCCCACAATACACAGGGCCACTACAACATCAAAACAGAAATGTGAACTTTGATGGACCTGCCCGAACTCAGGACATTTTGATCAACAACAGTTTATTAACAAGTTAGTCGATATTTCTTACTGTGGCACTACCATAATTCATTTTTTCTAAGAGAGAGCTTGTGGTAAATGAGAATTAAGAGAACTACCAGGTAAACAAAATATCAATGAAATGTAACAGTTCAGTTTTGAATTGACAACCAGAGGACATATCCAGTGTACAGTGTTTGTGTTGCACTATAGCTTTCATTAGTCATGCTTAAAGAATACCTCCAAAATGAAATTTTTTTCACAAAAATTCCTGAGCATGATTTTCTTTGGTTTAGAAACATAATCTTAGTTTTACAGTTCCCTTTCTGTATCCTTTAATGCCCTTCTGGTAAAATTTATGTTGTGCACTAAGCTTAATGCCTTATGAAGCCAAGTAGAAGGGCACCACAGGTCCAAGCTAACCGCACTGACCATCCCTGTCAGTGGGAAGGTCTGCCAGTAACCTGCAGAAGGTCATGGGTTTCCCTGGGCTCTGCTCGGTTTCCTCACACCAATCAAATAAATAAATCTTTTCAGTACTTCTATATACCTATCTTAAGGCTTTTTACAGAGAGAGTATGGTTTACCTGTGTCTGCTACTATATCAGTGACCTTCTCAGTGAGGTTCACGTTCCTCAACTGAGAGGGCAGGCGTGGTGGGATGTCCGGTGTGGAGTGACCATTAGAAGTGCTGCAGGAAGACGCTTCGGACACACTCGAGGAAGCCGGGGAGGCACGCCCTAAATGACTGTCAACAGCTGTCACTCTGACCACAGGTAAATTCTTTCGCATCAGCTTGACATCTACCTTGGATCTGTCCACAGCGAAGCTTTTGTCCACATCTGATGAACCATCACTTTCTGACTGCTTAGCTTTACTCGATTTCTTCAAACGTTTCAATGGCCTGCCTGACATTTCGCACATATTTTGCCTCTTTCCTGATACAGCTGGTACCTGTGTGTTTGTATCTGTGTCCGGAAGATTGGAATCAGTGTGTTTGTTGATGTCGTCACTGTGCTCGTATCTGCTTGGTTTAGGGATGCTGGTGGCTTTAGGAGAGCTGGTTCCCAATTTGTGATAAGACACATCATTTTCATTTGTCAGGTCTGCCTCTTTGTCTTTATCGCTCCAGTCATCCAAATCTTTATCTTCGTCCTCATCACTGTCACTATCAGGGAGCATGTCATCTGAAAATGTATCATCAATGTTTCATCTCTTTATTCATATGGTTTGGGTCTAACACCAATCCAGTGCTCAAGCATATTTGACTTCCATGGCAATGTTCATCACTGGAGAAAACCAGAAGAAAACTACTACTGTGAATCTGACAGACCTCAATGGTCATTGCGATGCAAGGGCAACACTTTCAATAATCAATTAAACACTCTTTTTAATCTCATGCTTTTGATGCTACTAGCAACAGTGAATACTGTACCACAAATAACCATAATAAACATTTGGTTTTAAAAATGTAAAAGCAATGTGTAAGAAATGGCAAATAATTTGTACGTTATTACTATGACTTACTATACACACTACAGTCAAAATGGATGTAACAGATCGTGACTCTTCCCTTCTCAACGGCTAACATGTTTGACATTTTAACCTCTAGGGTGTGATGACTTTAACAAAAATTTAGATCATCCAATGTGATTTAAACCTGTGAAGTAGAATGCATTTAGAAACACTGTAACAAAGAATAAATTATAGCAATCTTTTGTCTCTTGTGATGTGATGTGATGGAGGTGATCATTTTTATTTTGAGCTCTTAAAAGACGAGTAAATGACCTCACATTTTGACCCCTGCGTCTATTCATTTATTTGATTGTCCTTTAATTCCACATTCAAAATTTATTTTTACTCATACAATGGAGACGAAATGGGAAGTGAAATGTTTGTGATTTTGGTTACTCACAATATTTCTTTGTGTGTGTCATATTGGTAGAAGGCAAGTGATCAACAACAATATTTATGTGCATTTAAGGCTCCTAAACAGTCCTACATGAGCTGCCAATAGCTTATCAATTACCAGGAAGGCAAGGAGATCAATGAAGACTGAAGATATTTGCAGATTCCCTATCTGAAGCCTAGATTTCACCAACACCTAATGTGTCTCAACATTTGAAAGGCAGGTATTTTCTCCACTTGGCCACAACAGCCTACCAATAGCTGTCTAATGAGCAATTCATATATTCAACCGAACTAGAGAACATACCTTTACATGCCTCAAGATCAGCAATGTATTTCTCCTTATGTTCTTGACAACAGAATACTCTGAAGTTACAAACAATTGCAACTTGATAGTGTGTGGATCAGAAAAACAAACATGGCACACAGATCACATAGCCTTTTTTATGATGAATTATAAATTCATTCATTGTATCATATTCATTTATTTGATTGTTGTTTAACACCATAGTAAAAAAAATTTCACTTAGACAATGGTAGTCCATGTGATGGGTGGAGAAAACCAGAGACAAGTTACTGAAGAACGTTCCCCCAACTGACATATAGAAATGCACAGCATAAGAAGTAGACCAAGCCTGGACCTATATTCTCTCTGTCCCAGCAATGGAAGGGCAATGGCCTCTAACCAACACACCATGCCCCGCTCCTGCATCCACAATGCTGACTGCTACCACTCATACAAGACTCATCGTCAATAAGTTGCCTTAAAGGATACATGAAATGCTTAGGTTTTGATCCCTCTTTAAAAAGAACTCTGTGTTGGACAAACTGAATGGGTCTGGCCGAATGGGGGTGAGGGTGTGGGGAACAGACTGAATGGGGGCTAGTGCAGGGTGTGGAGAGGGCGTTATACTGGCCCAAAGAAGCCACGCAGTGTCTCTGTACATTTCACCTTGCCCACACTGTAGCAACATGAATCACGGAGTTCCGAACAAAATCAATGACAACATAATTTCCCCAAAAATCTGACCATGGACAGAAAATATGAATAATGTAGAGGGTAATTAACATTTTTTTTGACAAAATTTTCTTCAAAAAATGTCATAGAAACATAATCTTTGTTTCAGAGTTCCTTTTCATGTAACCTTCAACCATAGATGTCATTCAAATAATTCAAAGACCATAGTGACATTGGTTGACCTTTAATGTAAGTGTTGTTCAAGGTTCACCATACATATCTCCGTTTTGCTTTCCCATATTTAACACCTGCCAATTCTACAAAATCTAGCACTTAAACCTCGCACTATCACCTGTACAATATCGCTGTCTTGTTTTTTTTCTTGTCGTTCATCACAAATCGTTTTGTGATGACTTTATGGTCCTCAGAGCCACAATAAAAGTGAAATGTCCTGGAGCATCTCCGGACAGCACATCCTGCCGTGGCTCCAGTCTTACCTAAGGGAGTCTTCTGCTTTCTGCAAACATAACATGCCTACAACAAAAAGGCAGAGTGCAGATTGCTGCCAATTTTTTACCTTGTGTAACCACTCTTTAAATAGTATTTCCTTGACATCAGGAAGATGTTCACTTTAATACTATATGTATGCTTGCAGTTTTACGTCTTACTTAACAATTTTTCAGTCATAAGACGAGGAGGATTCATTAGGTTTGTCTACGGGGCCCTGCACTGCATCTTCAAATTACCAGTTTGTCAGCAGCCCAAGAGCCCGTAACTTATCAGTTTCTCGCCAGTTACCAGTTTGTCAGCAGCCCAAGAGCCCGTAACTTATCAGTTTCTCGCCAGTTACCAGTTTGTCAACAGCCCAAGAGCCCGTAACTTATCAGTTTCTCGCCAACCCAGTTACCAGTTTCTCACCAACCCTAGAGCATTTATTTAAAGTTTCTCACCAACTCTGAAGAAGGTTACAGGGTTTGAAATACTTGGGTGCCAACTTGTCATTTGCGAGTAAAGTTTTACTCTGGCTCCTAAATTTCTTCAAGACACTCGGCGAGCTGTTCATGGACTATGGACATGGGCATTTCTAGATATTGCTTTCAGTTTGCTCAGAGATTCCTATCATTCTCCTAATGCAGGCTTCTGTTTTGTAGGCAGTAAATAAAGAAAACTTGCAGCACTACTGAACCCTCTGAGAAATCGTTCCAGTGTGATAGCCTTGAATGATGACCTAGTTAAATAATTCGCAGGGCTTGCATATACAGGCTGTTGCCATAGCGAATGGCAACCGCTGTAAATTCTCCATCCAGAGATGGCAGCAAAGCAAAAATAACTGAAACTAAACAAATGGTGGAGGAAATGATTCTGCAAATGAGCAACGGCGTATTCGTAAGGATAGGGAAAGCCCAAGCCGCAAGATATGACTGATTCGCCATTTCTCGTGTTGGCACAGTGATGAAGTTACAGCAACAACAACAACAACCCTAAGGTACAAGCACGCCGGGATGAAACAAAGGACGATGCAGACCATCCAGTGAGGAAAAAAATTAACACCTAAGCGTAGTTTTAGGAGTGGAAAAATGATAGGCCGTGGCTCATTCTCAACCGTACAAAAAACACAATGACTTCTTCACTGTGCCAAAAATATGAACAGTCTCGAAAAGGAGTCTGTAGTTTTGTTAATGGATCCAGCTCATTTAAACTGGACACGATAGTGAAACATCAGTCAAGGGACACATACAGATCTGCAGCTGCTGCTGATAAGACACAAAGATTAGCGGCTGAATCTTCTTCTACTCCTATGCATCAATTCTTGTAGAGAGTTATTTTTTTCACTGATAACTGAAGGCTCCGCTGACATTGGGGTTATTGAAGAGGAGGTAGTGTACGTCTGAGTTCTGGACAAGGACTTTAAACCGTACGTGAAGTTCTTAGCTTTTAAACATGTACAAAAAGCTGATGCACCTGGACTTGTTCGTGTAATTGTGGACACCCTGAACTGTGACATGAATTTTCCAAATTGGCAAGGGTCTCTGTAGTATGTTGCGGTGATGGTGCATCTGTTAACTTATGGAAAAACAAAGGTGTAGTATCTCTTCTAACAAAAGACCATGTTCCTCACTTAACCGGGAAGCACTGTACAGCACCGATTAGAATTGGCAGAAGACTGACTACAAAAGTAGCTGCAAAAACTGTCCCATACATGGTTACCATAGACGAAGTTTTAGTTGTGTTGTAAAAAACCTACAGTAACTCTGCGCTTATGTCGGAAGGCCTGGAAGAAACTGCTAAAGCTCTTGAAGTACCAATTGTAAAACCAGTGAATGTTACTGGGACAAGGTGGGTGCAGGACAGGGAGCAAGCTGTTGCTGCTGTCCTGCGAGACTTTCCCGTCTTGACAACACATCTGCACCAAGTGAGCATCTCTCAGTCTTCAGAGAAGGCAGCAAAGTGCAAAGGTCTCTATAAGACACTCCTCTGTCCGAAATTTATCCTACTTCTGAATGTGTTACAATTTTTCCTGATCACATGCTCCACTCTCTCTAAAGTGCTACAAAACAATGACAGTACACTTGAAAAGCTACAGACAACGCTGTCAAAAACCATGTATAAACTTGAAAAGTATGACGTCTCTAATACACTAAGAATATTGGCTGAAGTTGAAATGCAAAATGAGGAATACAAGGGAATAAAAATGGAGAAAAGCAGAGGTGAAGCCTCTGTTGACATTACAATGAATAGAGTCCAGTCTGATATCAACAAAATATTCATTTATTTATTTGATTGGTGTTTTACACAGTACTCAAGAATATTTCACTTATACGACGACGGCCAGCATTATGGTGGAAACCCACGACCTTCCGCAGGTTGCTGGCAGATCTTCCCACGTACGACCGTAAAGGAAGCCAGTGTGAGCTGGACTTGAACTCACAGCGACTGCATTGGTGAGAGACTCCGGGGTCAATACGACAAAATATTTACCATCATTCTGACCAGCATTAGGTCCAGATTTGACAGTGTCAGACAAAGTTTTAAGCAATTTCCACATATTCTCTCCAGTGGCCAGATCAGGAGTCCAGAATTGTGGAGTATGGGGGCATTCAAGCTACAGGCACTCAATGCAAAGTAGGAGAACATTCTTAAAAGGAAAGGTTATGAATGTGACAAGATGCAACTTGAATGGCACAGGATTTTACTGGATCTGACTCACACATATGTACAAAAACTGCATGAAATGACCTCCCTAAAAATGTGGCCAAAGGTCCTTAGAGACAAGGATCTGTTTAAGGATTACAGCAACATTCTGGCCTTGGTCAAAATTTATTTGGTCATCCCAATATCAGCTGAGGCAGACAGGGGCTTTTCGTGGATGAATCATGTAAAGACAGACTACAGATCTCGCCTGACTACCCCTGTCTTGTGTGATCTTATGCACATTCACGTCTCAGGACAGCATTTCCACACCTGACACCAAACCCGCTTTACTGCCATGGTGGAAAGATGGCAAACTGGGGCAAAATCGAGGACTTACTGAAAAATATGGGGCCAGTGTTTTATTGTCTCATTGTGGATGTGTAGTGCTAAATAAGAGAGAAGAATTTTTGATTGACAGTTACAAGTTGAAGAACTGATTCACTTTTTTTTTTTTTAAATTTAGGACCATCACAACAGTATTGGTTGTTTCTTTCACAATTACCAGTGGACTTATTGGTTAAACTGTTAAGGGTAATGAGTTATTAAATTCATTTCATTTATCAAGTTGCAGAATTATATGCAGAATTATAACTTGAACTGGAATGTGTGTACCATGCAAAAAGAGATGTATATAAAGTTTGTTTTTTTAAATAAACTTTTCATAAACCTCTGAAAAGTTCATAATTTATGGCTCCTCCTTTTGGTATATGGCTCCTAATAGTTTGACTTTTGGGAGCCAGTGGCCCCTGGGGCTAGGTAGAGTATTTCAACCCCTGGGTTAACATAGTAGTTTATCACCAACCCTAGAGTAGTTAACATTTCAGTTTCTCACCAACCCTACAGTAGGTTAACATTTCAGTTTATCACCAACCATAGAGTAGGTCACTTACCAGTTTCTTGCCTCGCTGAATTTCTTTAATCACATCATTTATTTTGAACCCACCAAAGTGTTTAAACTTGTACTGTGTAAGCAGAGCAGAGTATTGCTGTGAAAAAACACAGAAAATAAATATTCAAGATTGAATTACACAATCTATAAAAACCTTCTTGTGTAATTTATGGAAATTAAATAGAAACTATTCCGTGATAAACCTTTGTGGCCTTTGCTTGCTATTATACATATTCTATGAAAACAGCTCATACAGTTTGGAATCTTTATATACAGTGTATATATAGTCTTGAACTTTCAACTGCATGTTCTGCTTCCAAATTATTATGCATTAAATTTCAATTTCATAACACCATGTATACCAAATATGACAAATTAATCGAAATCATTTAAAAGTATTAAATTGTTCCTAGGTGAACACAATTTGATATATTTGTTGCTAATGATTCCAATGCACCAATTTCATATATTTTAATAGTGCATGTATAAGTCTGAGATCTCAAAATTCTCCTCTTATTTCATTTTTCGGCCCACCACAAGGGAGGCAATAACTCCTGATATTTAGCTTGAGCCACAAATCAGAGAGGAACCAGTCCGTCACATACAACCAACCTTAAGTATCGAGTGAAATGAAAATTGCTTGTTTCCCACTCACCATACATTTGTGATGTGCAGACACGATCTCCCCACTCTTACTCTCTTGCACATGTAACGGGCCACAGACCTTCTCTGCCTCCCTCCCCCGTTTACAGAAACCGCACACAACATCCTCTGTGTCCATATGGAGTTTAACGGTACGTACTTCTTTCCTCAGACTATCACCATTGCCACTCAGTTCGGCAGTGATCACTCTGGAGCTTAATAAGATTGATTTAGTGATAAGTCAAAGAAATCAGACCTGATTTTTTTTTTGAGCACATGTAGTAGGACATATTTTAATGAGATACATGTAAACTATGCCTTTTCGGACATGTTGCAAGTGGCTTCTGCATGACCATTTGGGACCTGATGTAGCCAGAGGCAAGTAGAACTATACGACACTAAGTCGACATGGCAGTCGAACTATACGACACCGAGATGGTCATGTGAGATACTGGCTTAGTATTTAGTGCTATGATTGCAGACACACATTGAGCCCCACACTGTGAGCTACACGCACTACTGGCTTTTCATGTGAGATCTGTAATATTGGAGCATAAACTGTAAACAAGAATTTGCAACTCACATGTTCTGTCTTCCCGAAAAAAACCCATACTGCACTCTAATGCACACTGCTACCCTGCATATACATCATCTTTGGGTGTATTTTGATAGCGAACAGGGTGTATTTTGATAGCGGGCAAGCTGTATCATACGTTCATGAAGGTATGACTTAACAGGCATAAAGAAGACTACACTCAGGAAAGCAAAACTGTGAGACAAGGTGCTAGAAAGTAGATTAAACAAGAAGACAAAGCAGGTAATATAGAGATAATAATGTTCTTTGGGAAATCTTAATCCCTGTAAAGCTCAGCATACATGGGAACTTAAGACCCAGTCCAACTCAACTTGGATATTGCATCGGGTCCCAAGCACAGGTCCCTATGCAAAATATCGGCATGACTCAAAATGTGGTACTCCAGTCATTAGGCGTATGCTGGTCAATCCTAAAATCAGATAGCCATCAGTGACTGGGAGCACCTCCATACACCCAGCTGACTTGAGTTGCATCTTAAGCTCTCACTACGCCAAGCTTGAACGGATCAACATTTGACTAGAACCACAGCATGTTTTAATACGACAACATCTCTGCAGTAAGTTTTGGTAAAAAGATGTGCAAGAAGAGCAAACCGATCTTAATTTATTCATTTGATTGGTGTTTCACAAAGTATTCAAGAATATTTCACTTATACTAGGACCACTACACTGATATTAAAAGAACTGAAGTAGTCTTACACTGATTGAATGTGTCTTTTGACTTTCGCAAAACTCATGATTTTAATAATGATTAGCAGTCAACAGCAGTCCGGGACTCCACAGGCTTATGTGTGCTGTCATTATCCCTCTGCTCTATTGATTTACCAAAGGTATAATGTTAATCGATTATTTCTTAGGACATACTGACTAGAGGTGTATGTTGTACAGACACCCTTGACATATTCGTCAAGGGTTGGTGACTGCATCAGCTTTTTAAATGGAGAAAGTTCTGACACTAGGTTGGGACCATCTTTGGCAAAACAAAATTTGCCAAAACCATAAACGCCGGGGCATTCTTGGATTAAGGATGCAGAGAGTTTCAAGACTAAGCCCTTTTCAGTGTGGTACTGTGATTGTTACCTGGTGCGAAAAATTCCTACTGCCCGCTAACCCTTTCCTATCCCGAACTTCCTTCACAAATTTAAAACAGTCCTTGCCCAATTTCTTAATCGAACTATAAAATCTACGATATCTGGACACCCAATAATAGTCTCATGCGGTTTTGACAGAAAAGAACGCGAGAGAGAGTTCTTCAGGAGTTCTAACATCCAAATGGAATTTTGGGTTCCTGCACCGTGACGGGGACTTGTAAAGCTGTAGTTGTCGTGTACATCACACAACTAAGAGTATAAGTCGGGTGACGTGAATAAAGTTGGCTTTTCACTCACACTTATACACTTATAGCAATCTGGGTAGCAGATCAACAAACTCATCTTTACAGCTCCCCTCTGACGACCCATCAGCTAAACGTAAACAAAATCACTGCACCTGCTGTCGTCAGTTTGCATCCTGCAATGTTTTGACGTATATTAATCAATTTAATCAAGTACTTACAAACCTTGTCACACTTGATAAATCCTTCGCCCACCGCGGGAAAAGGCGCCATCTGGCGACAAGGAGTATACATTTGGGGAATCCCCATTTAAGCATCGCCGTGTGTTTGCTGCATACAAAGCACACTTAGCTGAAGGCGTTAACCACCGTACCATTTTATTTAAAGTATATTACTGTGATGTGCTCTGGTAACTGAACAGAAACCCATTTATATAGGTATATAGGCATACAGGTTTAAATATATACAAATGGTGACCCATCTTCATTTTATCAAACCGGCCCCGACAGCGCAGTTTCTAGAGCATACGCATCGGGGGGAGGGTGGGTGGGTGGGGGGGGGGGGGGGGGGGTGGGTGGGGGGGGGGGGGGGTGGGGGTAGATCCTAGGTAAATCCTGGGTCGGGTCACACCTAAGAGCTTAAAAGAGGAAGTTATAACTTCCTCACTTGTCGTTCAGCATGAAGGGGATAGTGCAACGACTGGCTGACCCGTATCAGTATAATGGCTCGGGCGATGCAGCTTAGGCCTACTTGCCTTCGGTAAGTCATCTCAGTGAAGCAGCACTAGAAAAAAAGAGTGGTGGAAATCCGTCCATCAACAAGGAGACACATTACATACACTCTTTCATCATCATATGGCTGAAAAATCGTTAAGTACGACGTTAAACATGCGCTCACTCACTCATTTTATCAAGTCAGACACTTTCACTGAAGAGCATGCAATCATTGAAGTTGACTTTTCTCATCGCCGGCAGGACCCCTGGCCAAACAACTCTTTATCGTGTCACTTTAAAAGAAAAACAAAAAACCCCCTCCAATAAACAAACAGGCAGACAAGCAAATAAATAAATAAATAAATACTGAACTGAAAAATAAATACCAGTGGTAGCTAGTAGACCTATGGACTTAGCTTTAGGGGGATCTAATGTCGCGTTTGACATTGATTAAGTATTACCATTTTCAACTGTCACACTGTCGTCGATCCTCAAGTTCTACGCTCAGCAATAATGTCTTTGTATTGACAGTAAATCAACACAGTGCACTTGATTTGTCATCATTTTTCACTAGATGGAAGAGTGATGACAGTCGTTTTAATAGCGGATGGTTGCTTCCGATTGTCTTGACAGTATGGACACAGGCCATAGCTAGATTCACTGGTAATACGTGTAGGCATACGTGGTCATGACTTTGCCAGCTAGGTCACACGTGCTATCGTCCCTTGTTTGGGTTTAATCTGTATGCTCTGGGACTAACATATTAGCCTAGGCTATGCCGTAGTCTTTAATATTATGTCACAATATACCATGCAGTGTACTCTTGCTGAAAGTCAGATCCAATGCCTTAGGTCTTTCCATTCTTTCTCTGAGACACTTGATGGTTACAGCTTGACGTTCACATATCTGAGACAGAGTATGCCGACAGTGGGCCAGAATCGCCTTCATTAGTAAGATACACTTATGTCTTGCATAAAACATTCTTGAGGTACAACACTTATCAATAAACATGTGTACACCTGTAAATCAAATTATTATAGGCCTAAGTTATAACAAGGCATCCGTTGACCGCATCCGTATAATTAGACTAGGTCGCGTTATTTTCTATTCGCATTTCTCATCCTCTGAATTTGTAAGCCGTTCCTGAACCTACAGTTTGCAGAGCTGGTCAAGTGTTGCCAAGCTATAAAATGAACAGAAGTGGGATTTATATAGGTGTTGTCAAGGTATGAATAGAACAGATGGGAGATTTACATAGCTAGGTGTCATCAAGACATGAAATGAACTGAAGGGAGATTTACACAAATGTTGTCATCAAGGTATGAAATGAACAAACGTGGAATTTACATAGGTTTTGTCAAGGTATGAAATGAACAGAAGGGTTATTTATACAAGGATTTATACATGGCTTGTCAAGGCAGGAGACATATATCTGTTGTCAAGGTAAGGAATGAACAGAGGGAAGACTTATATGGGCGTTGTTAAGGTGTGGAATGAACAGAAGGAAGATTTGTATAGGTGTTGTCAAGGTATGATATGAAAAGAAGGAAAATTTATATACGTGTTGCCAAGGTATGAAATAAAGGGAAGAGGGATTTTTATATAGCTGTTGTCAAGGTATCCAATAAACAGAATGGAAATTTATATATAGTTGTCGTCAGGATATGTAATAAACAGAAGGGAGATTTATACACCGTAGGTGTTAAGGTATGCAATGGACAGAACGGATGCTTATACACATGTAGTTGTTAAAGTATCAAATGAACAGAATGGAGATTTATATAGCTTTTGTCAAGATATAAACTGAACAGATGTGAGATTTATACAGGTGTTGTCAAGGTATGAAATAAACAGATGGGAGAACAACTGTTATGGAGCATACATCCTGAATTACATTGAGCTTTTCTCTCCTTGCTAATGCCTTTAGTATACCTGTATAAACCTGGCCTAGTGAAGGTGAGGAAGAGGTGTGGTGATAGCTGTTTTGGGGGACACGTCCTAGATCTGCTTGACAGTAGATCTGGTACACTGGATATCTGGCCTAGTGCAGTTGTGGAACAGAAGTGATGACAGCTGTCCCTCTGTCCTGGATTCGCTTGGCAGTAGATCTGGTACGCCAGATTTCTTACAGCCGAGAAATCTTGGCAGTGACGATTTTGATATTTGAACCTGCTGTCACAGCCAACAACGCTTCCACATTTTATTTATTTATTTGATTGGTGATTTACGCCGTACTCAAGAATATTTCACGTATACAATACGGCCAGCTTTATGGTTGGAGGAAACCGGGCAGAGCTCTGGGGAAACCCACGGCCATCCGCACGTTCCTGGCAAACCTTCCCACGTACGGCCGTAGAGGAAGCCTAGCATGAGCTGGTCTTGAACTCACAGCGACTGCACTGGTGGGAGGCTCCTGGGTCATTAGGCTGCGCTAACGCGCTCGCTTCCACATTTTAACATCGATGCAGCTTTAAGTCTGCATGCGCTGAAAAAAAATCGGCGGCGTATATTTAACTGTTAAAATGGAAAGCTACACTTTTTTCATGTATCTAGAATGCTCAAAGAAGAAGAAACGTTTTGATACCGATTAGCGTGCCAAAGCGGTATGCTAGTAGTGCAACACCTATCTTTATTACTTCCCCCACATGCTCACCATTGCTTACACTCGAGTTCAAGCGTTTCCGTGGGAGGAACATTCGTTCCGGCGCATGGTAAATTTGGGCTTCTTCGGTTCCTTTTATGGAAATAAACTGGTCAAACCCGACTTCGACGAGTCATCCGTTACTGCATACACAGACAAGGAATCGGACAAGACAGTATAAGCCCCTATGGCTCTCTCTGAGCTTACTTTCTGAAAGCTTCCACGTTTGAGAAGCGTCATCCGTTAAAATACGCCAGGAATGCGTTTAAATTCGTATAACATGCGTATTTGAGCCTTTTCTTCGAGTCGATCAACCCAAACAGGCTTTATGATAAAATATTCGACATTTCTGTGTAGTAACATTTAGTTAATGGGTGACATGTGTTTGTCGACTTGTATGGCTTGCGGGAGACACAGGAGAATGGGGCTATGGATTGCTCGGACGGTTGACCGTTGTCTGTAAACAAACAGCAATCTTGTTGGGGCTAACATGACTTACACTAATTCCTCAACCCTTTCGCATATGACAGAGCAACTCTCAGTACAATTTATACACATTTTAAATTTGATTTTGGAGACGAAACTACATTGGTTGGATTAGTCGGTTTCAGGGCTTCACAAAAGTATAATATTCTCAGGCTACACAGAATAATGCCTTCAGAATATGCTTGAATAAACACCTTGCAAACATGCGAAAAGATTGAAGAATTACGGTACTACTGTTTCCATAATAACAGGAACCTAGTGGAAGGCACAAGTATGCTATGAAATCTCAGGTATTTATCCTGCTTACTACTTACTTAACATTCATCTGAATTTGGAACACAAAAATTCTTAAATGAACCCAAATTATTCCAGTATGATCCTGATACTTAGCCACTTTTCTGTGAACCATACATATATACTTGTAGTTAACATACATTATATTAGATATGGCCAGTGAGGATACCGTTGACACACCGCCACTCTGTTTAGCACACTGACAATGACAACTGATACTTCTGACGCCAACACTTCGAAAAAGCTAGGTGAAATACAGCATTTGAAGTATTATACATTACACATTATATCAAGAAGTGGTTCATGGGTTCAAATTCTTCATAAAATTTTACTTTGATCCCAGCTGTAATAATGTGACAAAAAAGTTTTTTCTTGGTGTAATCAATGTTAAATTTATGAGTTTATAAATACACAACAAATTTATGTTACACATAGATAGGTTTATTTTTTGTGTATGGTAAATTGTGCCATCTCTTAAACAAAGTGGAGAAATTTAATAGACCTGTGCCACAGACAAACTTTGAATCCACTGCAAATCTAAGGCTTCTGCTTCCACATTATCAAAGTTTTATATCTTTTACTTTAATAATTATGTGCATCATTTGTAGAGCCGCTGCAGTTTGGTGGCTTCTATCATTCAGTGTACGGTCAGTTTCTGTCATATTTAATATTATTTTTCCATGAAATTTTACGGGCAAAATGATAAGGTCCACAGCATAATTAGTCAAACAAATCATTCTTTAATTTGGACATGAATTCTCTTTTGGCTGGAAATCCTAATTTTGCTGGAAAAATACCAGATCTGTGCTGCCATTAGCTATATTAAAAAGCCATTATTAATCAGTTTGATCATTTTTACACACTATGAGTTTTAAGAAGGCTATAGCCTGCAGTAGGCAGCTACTAAGTCTCTCCTGCTCAAAGCTCTCATGTCTGAAATAACTGTCTCTGAGTTTAGCCGGTATGACCACATCAGTCACTATCTCTGATTGGCCGAGTAAAATGTCTCTGACCACATGCTGGCCACTGACACGTTCTCCGCCCACTAATAAGTTAAAGTATCGACTAATCATTGTGGGCTTGATCAGATGCACTCGATGTTTTTTTGCATCAGACACGTCATTATTCAAGACAGTGATCAGCATTGTCTCTAGACACTTTAGGTTGACAATCAACGGCACAACCTTGAGACTGGGCACACGGAGCTGCTTGTTTTCCAGGGTGTACAGACTACAGCTAGGCAGAGAGCTCACAAAGTCCTGTACCTACAAGCAGAACAAAGAGATTATTAAACATTTTTACATATGTTAACAGAAACAAATGAAGACAGCCATTTTTTTCTTCTTTACCTTCATCCGCAGTCATACAACCTATTTATCTTAACATCTGTCTTATACTATTGTCGCTGCACCGGTTTTACAATCCATACTGTAGTCTTTCATATTAGAGATGTTTCAGTAGATTAGTGCTTGACTTAACACTGATACTTTTGTAAGGCTGTCTATACTCAGTAATTGAAGTCTTTCTTTATGATCCTAATGGAAACAATACAAATTTACATAAGAAAATCCATAGCAATCCATGGCAAGGACCGAAGAAAAATTGAAACAGAATTCAGATTATCTGAAAGCTTGCTCATGTGGGTGACTTTAGGTAATGTCATACAGTTTATCACTCATATCGGTAAGGTCATTTCTAGGATAATTAAAGGTCTGATATAGACAGATGTAGATGTTAGTGCTGGGGCTGGCTTTACCTGGTTCAAATAGATGACATGATCAAAGCGTGGGTATGGTTTATCAAAGAGGACAGACTGTCTCCACTGCTCCACCTCCAAGTCTCTGTTCATCTTAACCCAGCTCAGGCGATCCGCTTGAAGCTCAAGAGATATTATACTATCTACTGCCTGGTCACAAGAAGAAAAAAAGGCACCGAAAAATAAACAAATAAATAATAAGAAATTTTACTAAGTATGGATTATGAGACATGTAGTCACATGGGTACTTTGTAAGACTTATTATCTTCAGTTCAATGAATTAGCATACATATACTAATCCATCTATTCACAACCTTAGGACAGCATTTAAAAAATAAACTGTAACAGGGTATACTCTTTTTTAGTTCTGGTATCAAAATGAATCACACATGATATAAGAACAGGTGCCCAAATTCATCCAACAAAAAATACCACATCTTTTCTTAGTCATTTAGAAAACATATTTGCTCATTTATCCAATATAAATGTTTACAATTGTGTCAAAATGCTGATATAGTAGTAGTCTACAGAAGATTCTTTCCATACCTTACATTCACTCTTAGCCAGGTTAGGGTAGCACCTCACGGTCTCTACAGCTGAAAGATGCTTTAGTTTTTGTACAGCTAAAGCGTTTTTGTCTTTCAATGTGCTGCACAGTTTCTGAAGGCCAAGTATACCAAT
The DNA here is from genome assembly GCF_032854445.1 of Liolophura sinensis. Classification (NCBI taxonomy): domain Eukaryota; kingdom Metazoa; phylum Mollusca; class Polyplacophora; order Chitonida; family Chitonidae; genus Liolophura; species Liolophura sinensis. Next base: position 16,952,228 of record NC_088295.1, read on the forward strand.
ACCAGGCACTTTCAAAACAGTTGATAGATTATCAAAGTTCCCATATTTGGACCGGTAACTGACAACTGCGGACGCCTTGACTTTGTTCAATTGTTTTGTGAACATCAGTTCTGTCTCTGAGCATTTGTTGAAACAGTCCAAAATGTTTGCTTTCTCCTCATCGGTATAAGCTGCGTCCAACATTGCTTCATTCTCCTTGGCCTTACTGGTAATGAACTGCAACAAACACGTGGCATTATGCGACCACAATATATGCATTTTACTGCAATATGACAGTGGAACATCTATTTCATAGAATTATCATAAACCCTTAATTTCTAAAAAAAAAATGAGTTACATACACTTTGCTCTTAACATACCTTTTGAAACATTCTTAGTGGCTTTTATTTTCTGTTAATTTTTCAAAAGCACATAGCCAGGTATGTTTCTTGCCATTTCTTTCAAGCTGATCATGTTTAGAGCTTACAACCTGTACATCACTGTAACCAATTAAGTATTAAGAAGTCCACTGGGCTTACATATTGATACAACCTTTTATTTCATTGTGATATAAGATTATAATTAAACTTTGTTGAAAATTATTTACTTATTTATTTGATTTGTGTTTTACGCCAAACTGAAGAATATTTTACTTATACAATGTCGGCCAGCATAATGGTTGGAGGAAAACAGGCAAAGCCAGGTGTAAATCCAGGACCATCCGCAGGATGCTGGCAGAACTTTCCACATACGGCCGGGGGCGGAAGCCAGCATAAGCTGAGGTGACAATTAAACGACAGTCTAGAAGGCTATTTAGTTTTCTTCTTCTGTGGATACTGGAAAGAGTGGGGTGAAATCTGGCAAGAGCATAACAGTGCATGCATTTACTAGAGGGAAAAAAATATCAGCCTCTTTCAATTTGTTTCGTTTCAATTTAACTTTCCTAAAAATTCTGAAAAATAGGCCGAGTTTATAAATTATCCTGGAATCGTACCTTCTTTAGCTTTTGTTTTTATTTTCAAAATTTTATACTGTGACACCAGCTCACTCATCTCAATTACCTCTGTGTTAAAGGAGGGTGTAAATATGGTAGAACAGCCTATATATACATATATATATATATATAATATGTTCTAACTATTGTCACTGTCCTGTGTCCTGTTATTAATTATGCATAATTAAAGTACATAAGAACAAATTTCACCAGATCTACCATGACCAAGCAAAATCCACCAGGTGAAATCTGAAACAGAAAGCAAAACCTGACCAAGGATGACCCAAGGCTGTCAAGCATATCAGTGTCATACCCTTGTGCAGTTCCCTTGACCTCTCTTAACTCTTGACAGCAATCTTGACAAAAGCATCATTTTGTACTTTGCCTTTGATCACATGATCTCACACTCCTGTTGCACAATTTAACCAATGTCCTTCATTTCTAAATGACAGAGCTCTATGGATCCTCTCACACACATGGTCCATGTTACCGGCCCGTAAACAGATGATTTTATCTACCTTCACTAACTGAAGAGCTCCATCACAAAGTCTGCCGCCAAACTTCCGCATACTCCTGTTCTATTAAGAAATTATGTATGTATCATGACGCGACTTGTTACCATTCTGATGTCTTTAAAATACCGCTTGTAAGGCCTATAGCGGAAAGTAAAGACTAAAACAGAGTAAATTACCCCCAAGCAGAGGTATATAGACCCTACCTAGGCCTACATTTATCTAGACCTATAGCTTGGCCCTATCATAATAAATCTTTTAAATGTGATATTAAGGCCTTCTTCCATTTGATGCAAATGCGCCATTCGTAAACATTGTCATATCAAAACGCCAGTTGTACGGAGGCCTATCCTTGTAAAAATGTCACGCACTTGCAATCGAGTGATCTTCCACACCAGTATTACGTATACATATATTTAGGCCTACACTCGCCTGCCTAGCCTCACGAGATCTATAATTTTTATCGGAAGCTGCAGTATGTTTTCGCAAGGGCATATGCCACGCCGTTCCAATGTTACTATAGGTAGCTTTTTTGCGTAAATAAAAGAAGAAAAAAAGCACTGGTTGTTACTGAACGACACCTCCCTAAAAATGATTATAATATGCTCCTGTGATGCCTCCACCAGCCTCACGTCATCTCCAACGTCAGGAGATCCACAAGTTGTCCGGTATAAGGAAGGTGGAATTATAAAACTATATGGTCACAGTGACTCCTTGATGCAGGTGTCCCCAGGGTTGGGGCGGAATTATCAACCCTCCCACTGGACAACCCGATAATTAGAATGCCGCACGTTTATTACGCCGAAAGGCAGCGGAGCCGTTTTAAACCATTTTAACTCGCCGTAAACTGAAACGAATCTCGAGCAATACGTTAGTCAGAAGTGTGAAACAACGAGTGTCATTGCCACAGTCATCGTCCGCCAGCTTTACACTCTGCCACGTTAATATATCTAGTCCGAATTGTGAGCGCCAAGCACAGGAAGAAAGCGGTCAACATGCAGCTCCTTGTCAGGTAAGACTTTTCCGGCATAAAAAACACTATATATCGTAAAGGGGTAGGCCTATGTGGTAAAGTTTGTTCTCTGACGAACATAAAGTTATGGAATAATATTGTTACTTCATTGTAATTCACACTCTGGTTGATCAGATAAATATTTTAAAAAAGTTTTCGCAGAGGCGTAATATCTTGGCCTTCATACATCATGTACAGCAGCCTTTTACACCTGCACGGTTTATTTGGCCTACGAATGTGTACTAACATTTTCCCTCCCGTATATGAAAATTTCACATGCTATTTTTTATGCAAAGGTGAATGCAGCATACATGAATACAACGTTATACAATGGATGGTTCTTGGACAGGGTATATTTTATTGTGAGAACAAAGTTCTGCTTTTTACAAAAGTTATTCATTTATGGCATTTAACATATATGTATATCTATGGACCAAAAATGGTCTAAGGATGGCTTATATTTATACTGATGCGCGGAGACCGCTGCCATCCTTAGGTTGGAAGATTTACCGCAATATACTAGTATTTAGGTACCTTAAGATCGATCGCTGCATACACGATACACAACACCTAAAATCATATTAATACATGGCGAGTCGGCAGGCTTTGCAACCAATAATTCTGAAATTTTCATTGAAACATGAAAGTTTGTTTGTGCTAACGGCGCGTGACGTCATATCTACTCGATTGACTTCTTGGTATGCTAAACCTTTTACTATATTCCGTGACTAATACGTAAAAACGGACAGCAAGAAATGCAATAGTTTCACGTGCAAAATGCCGTTGTCATGTAGTTGTGAGTTGGACACAAAAGCAAGGAATTATACCACTTGTTGGCCTATACATGTACGTCTCCGAAAGAGACAAACTTGTCCAGAAGATCGCGAAGCCGTCGACGAATGGAATTCACCGTCGGGCGGCCCTGCTACAATGAAGACACCAATTTTACTATATATGGACGTCGTCTAGGCTGTGAACTAGATCTTACCTATGTGTTAATTCAACACAAGACAGAGTTGTACAAATATGACAAAACACTTTTGATGCAAAGAAAATACAAGTTTGTGTTCATACAACACAAGTGTTTATGTGTGCACTGTACGTTTATATACAATGCTATAGGTGACTGACATGAACAGTGTTCATGTGAATTAAAAAGCGTTTATGTGCTTTTCTTGGTGACTGACATGAACACTGTACATGTGGCTGAAAAGGCGTTTCTGTGCGTGGTTACGTGACTGGCATGGACAGTGAACATGTGGCTTAAAAAGCGTTTATGTTCTTTTCTTGGTGACTGACATGGACACTGTACATGTGGCTGAAAAGGCGTTTATGTGCGTGGTTACGTGACTGGCATGGACAGTGAACATGTGGCTTAAAAAGTGTTTATGTGCTTTTCTAGGTAAGATAAACACTGTAGTTCTACATGTACATCTGGCTTAAGAAAGGTCTGAAGGTGATGCTACATGACTTCCCTGGGATACAAAATCAACAGTGATGGGCTGACAGTCACAATAATGTTTTCTACGATGTAAAGCCTGCAGCCTTGCGGATTCGCTTCAGAACTGGCTCAAGATAGAAGGGGTCCGATGTACTTTAGGAACACTTCAGAACTGGGTTAAGATAGAAAGGGTCGGGTCTACTGCAGGAACACCTCAGAAATGGATCAAGATAGAGGAGTTTGGTGGTTTACAGGAACACTTCAGAACTGGCTCAAGATAGAAGAGGTCGAGGGTACTACAGGAACACATCAGAACTGGCTTAAGATCAGGTCTGAGTATTCTGTTTGAGGTGATTTGAAAGGATAGTGTAGGTCAGGTCTGAGTATACCGTTTGAGGTGTTTTTGGAAGGATAGTGTAGGTCAGGTCTGAGTATGCCGTTTGAGGTGATTTGGAAGGATAGTGTGGGGCTTGTCTGAGTGTACCATTTGAGGTGATTTGGAAGGAAAGTGTAGGTCAGGTCTGAGTATACCGTTTGAGGTGATTTGGAAGGATAGTGTAGGTCAGGTGTGAGTATACCGTTTGAGGTGATTTGGAAGGATAGTGTGGGGCTGGTCTGAGTATACCGTTTGAGGTGATTTGGAAGGATAGTGTAGGTCAGGTCTGAGTATACCGTTTGAGGTGATTTGGAAGGATAGTGTGGGGCTGGTCTGAGTATACCGTTTGAGGTGATTTGGAAGGATAGTGTGGGGCTGGTCTGAGTATACCGTTTGAGGTGATTTGGAAGGATAGTGTAGGGCTGGCCTGAGTATGCCGTCTGAGGTGATTTCGACGGATAGTATAGGCCTGGTGTGAGTATAGCGTTTGAGAGGATTTCAGAACGTAGCACAAAAGTGTGTAACTGTATTTGGCCATAATTTTGAGATATTTTACATTTTTCTGTGATTGTCCTTAATAAGTATACTTCATATGGTTAGTGTCAGTCTCCAGATCTCGCAGCTTACCATCTTTGAACTGTAATAAACACTGTAATCCAGAGATACTGCATGAATTTTCAGAATGTTTGTTGATAATTCTGTGAGCTAGCTTCAAAGATCTGCAATTTCATTATAAAATAAGGGACAGATTCCAATCTTTCTAAAAATGGGTGCAATCTGTATAAACTGTAAGTATGCCTTTCAGAGGGGTTTCCTCATTGATCACGAATCTATCCATGATAAATTAGAGACACCTTTAGTCTGTAGTATATCAGAGGAACAGCCTTTGTACACATCAAGCCGAATATGGGTCGTATCGGCCAATGGACGTTTGCTTCTGGATAGCGACTTGTTTTCGTGATCTAAACGGCAGCCAAATCCCCAGTAAATTTGACCCAATTTGACTTGCCCTCCAGCTGACAAATCTCATTGGTGGAGAAAGCGGAAAGCATCGAGACATCATTACTATAATGGAGAAAGTGCTGACTGAATTAATGGTGGTGAATGAGTATTATTTCTAATGTATAAATGATCACCTTAGATTTTTACACCGTAAATTGCGTTCGTTTACCTATGGACTATTTAATAACTATGCTTTATGGGTAAGAAAGACATAATTATATCTCCAAATGCATATAATTTACGATTAAGGAAATTCTTATGTTATTTGTCTTTATTTCAGTTTTTTCCTCCTAGTGAGTCATATAATAACCAGTGCGAATTCAGGTAAGGACTACATTTCATCCTAAGGGAATATCCCCATGTCATTGGTAAATTTTTTGCGATGATGTTCCTCAATGGAATAATTTAGAAGAATTCCATTGATGTGTGATATCCCATTATTTAAATGACTTTAGTTACCGTGTAATATAGCAAATTTAATGTATAAAAAATTATATATAAAAGGCAAGTCATACTGTGATTTCAGCAAACTACATAACCTTATTGATACAGATATCTTGGCCAAGCGCGAAAGTTCAATAAATTAAAAAAAAAACGTAGGAATTAGCAATTTCTTTGGATTAGCCGTTTCTGTTTCTTTGCATTTCTTTTACAAACGTTGTTTTTCCTCTGCCCAAAGTCCAATTGTTAAAAAACACTTCAGCGTCTTGTATACCGTTTTCTTGACTTTCTTGAACTATGCATTTTATTTTAGAAAGCCAAGCAGCAAATTGGCTAGAGGAAAACAACAACCAGCCCGTCAAAGGACTGATAATTAGTGGCTGGGGACTCGCTGCAAGGTCACGCAATCCTTGGCAGGGGCCTCCATCTGTTGCACAGACCGGGAATTACAAACGCTCCGGCAAGTCCTCGTCAACCCTGTGTACCAGCGGCAAGACGAAACGCGATGGCTCACTATTACAGCGTTTACGGCAAGATGAAGGTGATTCCCTCTTCTTAAAAGAAGAGGAAAACGGTGTGGTAGAAGGGAATGTGATGTTGATACCCTGGATGCGACCACTGCCGGAGGACTTTGCCAAGACGGCTAGAGATTCGGAGATTGTGGACACGACTGGGTTATCTGGTGCCATGCCCACCAAGAGAGGCTGGGAAGGTGTTACAACGTGTGGCTGTTGCTCTCTGAGTCAGATGTCATCCTGTTGCAGATGGTGCCGTGGTATTACCAACCAGAACAATGTCCGAAAGGCCTTCTCGACCAAGAAACACCACAAGGCTACAACGAAGAAACATGTGAAAAGTTTCATCCAGTCGACGATGTGTATGTGTTGCTACCGAGCCCAGATTGACGTCTGCTGCTCTCTGTGTCAAACGGGCATTGATAAGGCGACATGTTGTTGACCTTCTACCCGAGCTTAGCGTTAAACTATGGTTTAGTTCGACTGTGAGGTATCAAGGCCCTCAGCGCTCAAACCACTGAGATGTGTGAAGCGATGCTGGCTAAATCAGAGCTATACTTCCAAAATTCGTCTGAATGTTAGAATTCTTAAATAGCTTGGAAATTGTCTACAGTGGAAGTTACATTCATATTCCCAACACGTGTATAGTGTGTTCATGTTTCGCAAATACAGTGTAACTTTTGTTAGGTGTTTGTCGCAACTTTCTTCATGGTCAATATTAATTTACCCTGAGCAAACTAGAAAGTTCAGATTTTCCATAAAAATTGATACATAGTTTAGGAAAAGTTAATAAACTGGAATTAAAGGTTAGGAGTTCTTTACTGGTTCAGTAAATGTGAAATTGTCTCTTACTAATGCCTTGCTTGATGGCTTGCAACAGAGTTGAAAGTCATATAAAGTATCACTTTCAAAAAAATATTGTCTTAATCTTCTCATTTTGAAAATCATCAGTGATGGCCACTTATGTGTATACTAAAGGAGCATAACCTCTTAACAAAGTAAAAAGATGACGGAATCAAGGCTTCAAATGCATCAACAATTGCTTCTTTGCGTTAACCTTAAAATACATACAGTTAAAAGATAATGCCACTCGTTGTGGTCTTTTCGGGTAAGCATGTGTTCTTATTTTCTTTCTCTAGCTCGTACAATGAATTGCACCTGCAAGCCGTGGTGTGATTTCTGTCTGTGCGAAACTTTATTTAATGTTCTAAAAGACTAAATTAAAGCTCGTGAATACCGTGTGCAATCTACACTGGTAAACGAGATAAAATAATCCAATATGTATTATGGAATTTCCAGACCGTTCAACGTCACTTCCGGTGAAAAATACTTATCAAGCTGTTATAATATAACAAGTCGTGCCATTCTGGACGCATTTACACGCTGTCCATTAGCTTATTGTGAGGACAGATATCCGCTATTTCCGATCAGTTCTGAGAATAAGCATATTATTTATTTAGCATACTGTACCAGGAGGTCATTCGTGTAAAAGCATTCTACGTCTTGCAACTTCAAGTCGCTGACATATTCACCATTCTGTGGTAAGTGCCAGCTACGTTCTTAGCCACCTCATTATGCATTGACAAATTCTGGCGTTAGCGTGCTTCTGAATGGCCATCTATAAGTTTTTTTTGCATTGGCATGAAAATGGGTATACATGTATTTTGGAATGGTCATCTACAAGTCTTTGCGTTGGCTTGCAGCTGGGTTTGACGAAATGGTCGTCTAGAAGTCTTTGCGTTGGCTTGCAGCTGGGTGTGTTACGGAATGGTCATCTATATGTCTTTGCGCTGGCTTGCCGCTGGGTGTGTTACGGAATGGTCATCTATATGTCTTTGCGCTGGCTTGCCGCTGGGTGTGTTAAGGAATGGTCATCGGCATGTTCTGGCGTTAGCTTGCAGCTGAGTGTGTTACCGAATGGTCATCTATATGTTTTTGGGGGGGGCCTCCGTGGCTCAGTCGGTTAGCGGGCTAGCGCAGCGTAATGACCCAGGAGCCTCTCACCAATGCGGTCGCTGTGAGTTCAAGTCCAGCTCATGCTGGCTTTCTCTCCGGCCGTAAGTGGGAAGGTCTTCAGCAACCTGCGGATGGTCGTGGGTTTCCCCCGGGCTGTGCCCGGTTTCCACCCACCATAATGCTGGCCGCCGTCGTATAAGTGAAATATTAGTACGGCGTAAAACACCAATCAAAAAAAAAAAAAAAAAAAATCTATATGTTTTTGCGCTGGCTTGCAGCTGGTTGTGTTACGGAATGGTCATCGGCATAATGTGGGGTTAGCTTGGAGCTGAGTATGTTACGGAATGGGACCACAGACAAATAAGGCTTTGGCTTTCAGATGCGTGTGTTTCGGAATGAGAACATAGACAAATAAGGCGTTGGCTTGCAGCTGGGTGTGTTTCTGAATGGTCATCGGCATGTTCTAGCGTTAACTTGTAGCTGAGTGTGTTTCGGAATGGTCATCTGCAAGTTTTTCCGTCAGGTCACACCGATACGCGCTTAAGAACGAATATCCACAAGCATTCGCGTTAGATCGCAACTGTATGTGTCACTATGTGTCTATCCACTATCCACTACCCACGCAGCTGCGTGGGTGGGTTACGAAGAGATCATCCACTATTGTTGCAAGTTTGGATGACATGGCTGAATGAAGTGTGTGACCGAATGAAGTGTGTTGGAACTGAAGTTTATACTAATCCATAAGAGAAAAGCATCCATATAATGCCGCTTAGAGGCCTCCTTTAAATGGATGTTTGTTTGCTCGGCGCATTAACAACGTAACAATATAGGAGCGACATAATTTCCATAAAAACACATCTAATGCTGTCAGATTAGTTTTTATATCATATAGTCTTGCACGAAATAGCTCCTACCTTGAACATTTAACGGTATATAGAATGATTTTATTGAGTTGTCGGTAAAAGCAACTTTACCCGCTATAAGAAATTAACGCACTAAACTGAAAAGCTTTTAGAAAGCCTGTGACGTATGACAAGATTTAACCATTGTAACAGAGTTTAGAGAATCATGTTAATGCTGAAAAGAGTCGATAATTTGTTTATTTTAAGTGCACAATCCAGGTATACTTTTTCACAGTGTTTTATACCGTAAAGTTCTGCATACATACAGTTAACCTTACCTTACAAACAATATTTACAATCACCACGATTCTAGAAATTACACGAAGCAAGAAGATGAAGACATTTGGTATCTTGAATCCATGAAGTATCATTTTATTAGCGTTCACTCTGAACAAATCACATCAGTAATAAAAGGATCCCTATATATATCTCAAAGTTGTTACTTCTTCAGATGAACAGTAAGACACATACACTTGTGATTTCAATACCATTAACGCTACAAGTGATTTAGAGTGAGACAGACAGGACCAAACCTTCACACAAGGTGTTTCAGTTTAATCTGGTATGATTCCAAATTTGAGCAATACATGACACAGCGAACAAAATTCATTGTTGATATGTCTTAAAAGCTGTTTCGCACGCATTGTTTCTCATGTTAATATGACTGATGCTACATTTTCGAGGGAATGTGTCATATCGTTCGCTCAGTGCTTGTGTATTGATTTATTTAATTGGTGTTTTATGCCATACTTCAATTATAATTATAATTAAAAAAGCGATAACCCAAGGCCATCCCCATGTTGCTTGCAGAACTTCCCAAGTATGGTCATAGAGCAAGCCACCAAGGCTGGACTTGAGCTCACAGCGACCGCATTGGTGAGAGGCTTCTGGGTTATTGTGCTGCGCTAGCACACTAAGCACTGGACCACGGAGGCCCCTTAATGAATGTTAAAACCGGTAGTAATGCTCTGTAGGGCAAATAGTGAAACGCTCAAATAGTCGAGGAAACTTCTGGCAGGCAAGGGTAGTGCCATTGGATTTTGCATCGCTGGAGAACTTGGCATAGAATGGATAGACGGTTTCAGGTCTCAGTCACATGCAGGCTACAGTTCTCCAGCTATTTCAGTCCTATGTAGCTTACAAGAGAAGGAACAGAGACAGCACCTTAAAACCGCACCACCAAATGACAAAGTCTTGAACCTCGACGTTTTCGTGTGTCGAGCAACTTCACGACTACAATAAGATTGCTGTTAGAAGAGCGTGCATTTGTACTTATTAATTTTTCTGATTACTCCTAAACTGCATACTCAAGAAGTTTTTACCTGTAGGATGGCGGTCATAGTTTCATGGTGGCGAAAATCTGAATCGGCGGGAAAATCAGCGACATAAGTGGTATACAGCATATTTGTAGGAGACAAGTCGTCTTCAACGAACGTACGGAGCGTATGCGTGGTAACACTAGGCGTCGTCGACCGCCTGTTATCTCCAAGGTCCCACGAACAGTAAGAGTGAAGGAATCCACAGATTTCCTATCCAAGGCGCACGTATAATTATAAACCACAAATGCAAATAAAATTCCGTTGAATGACAATTGTTATATTAAAAATATCTTTAATTTACAGAATATAATTAAGACACAGTCTCACTAAAATAAAAACAAGGAATATTTATTTTGGATATCTTCCGCTGACGAAAATTAGTGAAAACATTCACTGAGTTGGTGCTGTTCACTTTGTGAACGGTTTTAGAACTAGATGTGAGCACTCGAAAAAACAGGACTGAGTGAGACTGAACTGAACAGTCAGATCTTACAATCTGTGCGTAAAGATAAGTGCCAGATAGAGGTGTTGTCATCGTAATTCCTTTAGAAGTTTATGTCCATGGTTTAAAATCAGCTGTGCACCTTCGGCGTGTATGAGTCAATTTGAACCGTAAAGCTCTTTTATCTATAGCTAACTGACAATGATGTCGGACCTGAGGAGACGTTGTCAGTGCGACTGGCTCATGGCCTGGCAAACCTCACAGCACGAGGGGACCTCCACACGGTCACAGCATGCACATACTATATCTCGGATCACATCCACTCTCTTTTCTTGTCGGAATGACGTCTGACACAGCTGGAACAACACGACCGAAATCGTTCCCCTTGGCAGCAATTGCAGTTATTATGTACGCCCTCCCAACCACGTTTACCACGAAACAATCCTTCCCATCCACGCTTCCCAAATACTCCTTCCCATCACGCTTCCCAAATACTCCTTCCCATCCACGTTTCCCAGTTATCCCTTCCCATCCGCGCTTTCCACTTATTCCTTCCCATCCCCTTTTCCCAGAATAAATACCTTCCCCAACCACGCTTACCAAACACTCCCTCCCACCCTCGTTTGCCGGCCGCCAATCCTTCCCAGCCACGTTTCCCAAGAGTCAAACCTTCCCAACCACGTTTCCCAGGAGTCAATCCTTCCCAGCCACGTTTCCCAGGAGTCAGTCCTTCCCAGCCCTTTTTTGTGGCGCTGTACCGTCTAGCTTCTTCCATGAACTGATTTTTCCCACCATAAATACCCTCCCAGCCTCTCTTTCTCTCCTGTGGTGATTCAGCTGATAGACTCTCTCTTTTACATTAAAGTTTATACCCTCCCAGCCGCGTTTCCCGTGGAACTGTATGCCTTCCCAGCCTTTTTTGAGAAAGACCCGGGTTTTTCAGAACGTTTCTTGCCGTTGAAGTAGATACCTTCCCAGCCTCGTTTACCGTCGTCAGTTTGAACAGAATGCTGTTGGACTTTTCTCTGTACACTATAGGTTCCTTCTGCCGAACCCGTACCCCAATCCGCCAGCTCCCTCCCAGAAAGATTCTCTAGCTGTCTCTGTTCCTTTCCCACCGCAGAGTTTACGGACGGTTCCAACACCTGCAACGTCTCTGCGAACAAGGGCTTCAAAGTCTTCTCTCTCGCTCCAAGATCAGTGCCCACGGTTTTCGTCAGGCGTGTGTACACCCATATCCTGTGTGTGATCAGCTAATACCGCACTCAGACCTATTGGGATAAACAAGTACGTATATAGAACGGTACAATTAAGGCATACCAACATATTCAAACTACCTGGTCATTTGACGACAAAATGTTTATACATTATGTTTACAAATTTTTCAACAAAATGTCAAAATTATAAAAAAAAATCTTGCATAGTCTTCAACAGAGAGGGCACAAATAGAGACAGTGCTAAAAAAATTTTATTTCTATCTCTACACTGTTTATTTATTCTTAACAAATTTGTTTCAAACTTGCTGGATGGAAAATGCACATGTGTTATTTTGGAGTGCTATGACTGTCATTCATTTTCAAGTGAAAATTCGTAGCTTTATCATTTTTAATAGTTATCTTTCTATGTATTTCACAGAAAAGGGCAACAAATAAATTTTGTTTGTTTTTTTGCAACCAAATTTGATTGAAAAATCTCAGAAGCAGTATTTTTAATTGCAGAACATAGACCTGTATTTGGGTATGGGATTTGTCTGTGTCGATAACACACCTTACAGTGCTCCGGAAATGAAGTAGCTGCACAGAGTGCAACAAATCTGCACTCTAGCATGGGCTATGTTTGAGCCTGCGTACAGATGAGCGGCCAATCAATTCACAAGATCTGTGTACAGTATTGGCGATGGGTTGATTCTCCGCCCTCTATGACTTGAGTTCTCTGTATTCTCTACACTGATGATTATTGTACCAAGCAATCTCTCTTCATCTTTTTTCTTAAACATAGACTAAATCAAACAGAACATTACGTGGTAACGTCTAACCTAAATGCGTCAAACTCAGTCACTAGAACTGGAAATAATCCTCGCATTCATCAACTGTTTGTACCATTGTTGCGGCCTATATTATATAGCGAAAGTACACGTGACGCATGTAATATAAAATAAGATTTGTATTTTGTACAAATGATATTTCGTGGAATGGTATTTCAACTCTATAATATCCATGTGTCACGTGTCCTGGGACTCATTTCAAGGACGACAATGTGTCCTCAAATAACCTACAATGTATATTGGGAATTCCACCAAGACTTTCTAGCACACAATACATCGCTCAGATGTAGATGATAGTCCCTGGTGGCTGGTGGGTTGAAAATGTACGGAAATGTTTCTAGTAATTCAGTTATCAAGGGACCATTTAGTTCACTGGTTTAATGGCGTCAACAGCGTTAATGTTTTGAGTTTATTAATTACAAAGGTTAAAAGTGGGTTGCGTTATTCCAATCAAAAGTGACGCAACAATTAGGGGCACTTGTACGTGTGGAACACACTAATATTCCCGTGAAAGACACCAGGTAAACCTTGCAATTGGACAATGGCGGTTATTGAGGAGCAGTCAATCCTATAATAAAGCATAAACTTCAAAGCATACTAAGATGTAAATTGTGCATTGTCTTTCATGTCTCCTACATACTAAAGGGGACATACCAAGATTTAGTAAACATCATATTTCTGAGCAATACATCATCCAAAGTGCATTGCTGTTTAATTTAAATCAGTCATTTTTTTAAATCAAACCTTAGTTTTAACACTTTTTTAAAGGTAGTCGTTTAGTTGTTAGCATTACATGTTTTGCATCAAATTACAACAAATTTTGTTCATTTATTTGATGGTTGTTTCACGTCGTAATGTACCCAAGATGTTTCACTTGTACCATCGGGCCCAGATTTAACAGTGGAGGAAATTTTCCCGCAGTGCCCGGAGTATTTGGCATTTGGCGACATTTGACGAATACCTAAAGAACTCTCCCATTGTGGCACACATTTTTATTCTGATGGAAGACAGTCGTCTTAAACAAACTTCATTTAAGACCACACTAGAGAATACTGGCTGCCAAATTTTTAACAAAGCTCGCTTGGTTAAGTAAATACAGAGACACATTATAGGAAGCTCGATATGTTATCTGTAATTTAATAAATGGCATGAAATGTCTGCGCTAAATGACCATCAGCTTACACTCATTTTAGAGTTAGTGTTAAACTTTAACCTCTCCTGCCACCATAGCAAAGGTTTACTGTCCTCAGAGAGAACTGTGCAGAAGGTTGATGGTTTCCAGTTTTCGGGCCAGATGTAGCGTCGGGATGGTGACTAGTATACGGATATAATCACTGTGCAACTCTGCAGGGACTTCATGCACACGCTTGCACACGGAATGGCATGCTCGCAACCGGGGATCGATAAGGGCAATTTCCACACAGGGTATGTTAGTCGTGTGAGGACAAGCTATGCAAAGCGGAGCACATGTCCCCATTGTCAATGAGATCTGTAAAGGACATTCGCGAGTTCTTGTCTTTTTTTTTTAACACTTTCCAAGACAAACAAATCAAACGTATCGAATTGATACAGTTCCGCCGCACCAAGACATCAGTTCTCTCCGCCTTTTCAAACAATTCACAACGATTCCCTGTGCTGATTATGAACATAACTTAAGAAATTCTGTATTTATGCGTAATATAAGAGTCAGAAAATTCGTATATTGCCCATCTTTCACTGTGCGCGGGGCCGTGGCGACACGCCCGTGTAGCTGCAAACTGACTTGCGTTGAAATCTTCTGTTTCCACCAATATCGTGTACACATCTATATGTCACACATGGGAAAGCCCGTGAGTAACGTGCCAAATGTCTGTAGTTTACTCCACAGCATTTCGGTTTTCGCGACACATAATCTACTGTATGAGGGAAAAATTCTTGCGTATGGCGTTGAACTTCAATCGAACAGATAGTTAAATTACACACACACACACACACACACACACACACACACACACACACACACACACACACACACACACACGCACACACACACACACACATACATATATATATATATATATATATATATATATATATATATATATATATATATATACACACACACACACACACGCGCGCACACGCACACACACACACACACACATATATATATATATAGATGTGTGTGTGTGTGTGTGTGTGTGCGTGTGCGTGCGTGCGTGCGTGTGTGTGTGTGTGTGTCCACGCACAATTTTAAATGTCCTACCTGATAGAGTGAGTAGAAGGATGGCTGACAGCAACTGTAGTGCCAAACTCCGCCTGAAACAGATGCATAATGTGATAGACATGGGAGGTGGCGCACTAAGCTTTTACGAGCGCCCTTAATGCATTACTGTTCACACCATAGCCACTAATAAGACTCTCACAATACGTAAAAGAAGTTCTCTTCACTTAGATTTAGAAACAAAACCCTTTCACTAGAATTGTCAAGTAGCTGGCTTTACACAGCTTCTGCAGGCGTAATTCTTGGTGGATATCGCCCAGAGTGCGAAAACCAAAAAACGGTAGAGTTGCCGTGCACAGATGACAACTCCCTGAT
Source organism: Liolophura sinensis (assembly GCF_032854445.1). Lineage (NCBI taxonomy): Eukaryota > Metazoa > Mollusca > Polyplacophora > Chitonida > Chitonidae > Liolophura > Liolophura sinensis. Next base: position 16,967,741 of record NC_088295.1, read on the forward strand.
CACTGTGTGCACTCCGCGAAACCGCACAGGAAATACTCTAAGGATACATCTGCTGCATATAAACATACATTTCACTTTAATCCAGAAATTTTACTACTACGACAAAAATACTTTTATAAGTAAATAATGAACAGGAAACAAACCCCAATGAGTACCCTGGAGAACAATACCGGGTTACAGGAGACATGGGGAATTGTGCAAGATTTAACCGTAAACTTTGATTTATGTCAACTGATTTGATAGCACCCCTACTGGTATACCCGAAGGCGTTGATTTCATAATAAAAAAACTATTGCTGACAACAACCTGAACACACTCATTATTATGAGTAAAGTGTATTCTAAACACACATCACAGGGAATTAATAGACTGTTTCAAAGCTATAACTAAATTATTCTGGATCGCAGGAAAGTAAAGGTCATCTACACCATTCATCCAGCCAAACATGACATGCATGTATTTAAAACAAGGGATCAAAAACTGCTGAAACTTTTGACAACTTCACGTCTGAAGAGATAATGCACACCAATGTAATAACAGTAGATGACGTGTTAAACGAGTGTTGCCAGAAAAATGACTGGGCATATTCAGAATGAGAAATAATAATTCTCGTACAATATGTATTCATTTTCCTGCAAAGATGTAAGAATGAAGCAAAATCAGAGCTATGTGGATATCTAATGCCGTATGCCTCTTAAAAAACTTACGACACAACATATATCTTCAAACTTCATTAAATGACATTATCAGCTCTGATGGTGCACTTTATTTCAAAGTAACTATTTCATGTAATTTGGGTAGGTGTAGTTTCTTACCAACTAAAGTTATTTTATTTATTTCTAGCGTTTTCAGAAAGTGGCTGTGAAGGCTGAAAAGTGACAAAACAACTTACCTTTTCGAAGTCATTATATAATCCTGACTGATCCCGTGGGTTATTGTCCTCTGATGTCCAGTCCGTCGGACTGTGGCGGGATCTCTATGTCGTGGTCAGGAGGGGCCTTTATAGGGCAACTCTTCCTCCCACACGTTCCTTCACGGGAAACTCGAACCGACTTGGACACCCTCCAAGACAACGCCGTGTCCCGGTCTGTCACTCACCGAACCGAGCAATCAGACGAACAATTAAAAGGTGACGACGGTCGAGGCATGTGATTGTAAAACAAGAAGTGAGTTTCTAACCTCTCAACTCTGTGGCACCTTCGACAAGCTCCAAGGCAGTCCACGCTCTGTTCAGACAAAGATTTAAGCCTCCAAGACCGCAGGTTGCCGAGGACTAGAGATCACATACACAGTATTGTAACCCGCTGCCCTTGGACACAGGTCACTGGCAACATCCCTAACTATCTCAACGCCTGATCACTACAATTACTGAGACCAAAGAAATCAGGGATTGTGATTTTAAACCTGTGAAATACCTATCCCAGCCACTCCTGTGATTGCAAGGCCGCTCTGCTCTCGCTCCTTCAGCTATACTCAAAGATACACCTTCTCATTTGGGTGGGGCATCCCTTACCCTCCGGGTACTTGGTAAGCACAGGCTCGAGGCCGCAGGTTTTAACCACACGCCGGTTCTGCTAACCTCTCTAATCACGACACTCGGCCAGACTAATAGCTACCTAATGATCCAAAGTTACACGGAAGTAAAACCGACCACCAATACCATGGATGCACGAGTACCACTCTTATCTCCTGTACGAACAAGAATATTAGTTTCTGTCATGTAAAACGATAGCAACACGCAAAGTTTTAAATGTTACTGTATAAGATATTTTCTCTGTGTAATACTTTACTAGTATTACTAAGTTACTAACTTATGCGAACTCCTTGCAGTTTACAGAAGATGAACAATTGTCACTGCGTTTTAGCGAATTGTTAGAAAATATATTTAATGATCAACTGTACACTGTCTGTATTTCTTCATGTTTGTTTAATACGCAGTTAGATTAATTAGCTTACATGAACAGATATACAGCATTACAACCTAAACATATATCTTACAACCGCAATCTAAATTACTCTTAGATTGCGTGAACACATCGGGTTCTAGAGTATGCATCAAATTTCTAACAGAGCGTCAGGCATTGCTGTATACATTGGGAAGCATAGTTCACAATGCACAAAGGCACAAAGCCAATTCAGGAAGAAGATTTTGTCAATCTTCCTGGCAGATTAGAAATGTATATTCAACGACATTAAAAAAAGCATCTATCGACCTGGTTAGGTTTCGAGCGATCTTGGTATGCATTACAAATAATACTTGTATATACCGGTACAAGTTTCTGAGCATGAAACTTTAAAAATTCAGAGACTTTAGCTGTTAAATGAGTTATCGACAAAAAAAGGATAGGGTTAACATTGTAAGTACTGCATTGTATCACAAACAAAACTATTACCGCTACTGACATATCTTATTAGAAGCCATGTACGTCATATATCCAATTGCGGCCTATAAGTCGATATTAAACTGCGACATGATGTCATTGAATCTTTCAGATATCTGTCCCTAATGATTCAGACTTAAACGACGGGCAGTGATAAATGATAGGCCTCATACTGTGACCCAAAACTTATGAGTCCTTTTGCTACAGTATCAGATTTCCTTGGACTTCAACGACAAAAGAAAATATTAATACTGGTCTTGTCCGAAATGGAAACAATTGAAGTGGCTTGTATGCTATATTAGTTGTGTGAGCGCCAGCTGGCGACAGCATGAAGTTATGCGGATGGTCCTGTCTGTGAAGAGTTAGGTGGTTCCGGGCGGCAATGGTAACAGCCAATCACAGCCTCCAGGAAAACAGGCCAATCAAAAGCGGCAAACTCTTTGACGACAACCCAGGCTTATTTTAGAGAAAATGAGGCTACTATTAGGGGTTAAAAATAGCGAAGCAGAAAAAAGATGTAGGCTTTCATGTGATCGACAAATGCTGCAATTACGGCGAAAATATAACTACCCATTTAACTAGAAATGGACCATGTCCTTAAAGCTCTTGTCAGAACTCACGTTAATTCTTAACAATGGTTTAATCCCATGTATGTTCGGTACATAGGCTGAGGTACATTCTCTTACATCAATGTTAAACGGCACAGATGATATAACCATAGTCGTGAAAAAAAAATTCACTCTACCAGATACATTAATTTTTCATAATTAGCTCATCAAAGCCAAGTGTCATCACTCTGCCCTCACTATTCCATGACTTCACCATCATGTGATCACTCATTCATTCATGTGATGAAAAATTCACAGATGTCGGCAGTGAAATTACTCCTCAAAATCGTCAAGGGATGCCGATTTGTTGCACATTGTTCCAGCTCATCAACAACGTTGATTGATTTATTTGATTGAGGTTTTACGTCGTATACAAGAATACTTCACCTATGCGACAGCCAGCATTATGGTGGGAGGAAACCGGGCAGAGCCCGGAGGAAACCCCCGACCATCCACAGGTTGCTGAAAGACCTTCCCATGTACGGCCGGATCAACAACACTAGTAAATCAACGACTATATAAGTTAAGGCTTCATGCAGTGTACAACGACGAAAACACAACGTTTGAGAGTACATGGATGGTATTATAATAATTAAAAAAAAATAAATTCGAAAATAAAAACCTCACTTCGGTGAATATGTGACGTTTCTGGGTAAATATGTTTACGTCGTACTTTCACGATTTACAACCGAGAAAATTCCCCCAGTCCTGTGAGCATCACTGTTCCCAGAAAATTCCCCCAGTCCTGTGAGCATCACTGTTCCTAGAAAATTCCCCAAGTCCTGTGAGCATCACTGTTTCCAGAAAATTCCCCCAGTCCTGTGAGCAGCATTGTCTTCATAGAATTCCCCCCGTCCTGTGAGAATCATTGTTCCCAGAAAATTCCCCCAGTCCTGTGAGCATCATTGTCCCCAGGGAATTCCCATCGTCTTGTGAGCATCATTGTTCCCAGATAATTCTCACCTTTCCGTAAGCATCATTGTCCCCAGAGATTTCCCACACGTCCTGTGAGCATCACTGTCCCAAGAGAATCCCCCACACGTCTTGTGAGCATAATTGTTCCCAGAAAATCCCCCCAAGTCCTGTGAGCATCTTTGTTCATAGAGAATTCCCCCCGTCCTGTGAGCAGCATTGTCCCCAGAAAATTCCCCCAGTCCTGTGAGCATCATTGTCCCCAGAAAATCCCCCCCAGTCCTGTGAGCAGCATTGTCCCTAGAGAATTCCCCCCGTCCTGTGAGCATAATTGTTCCCAGAAAATCCCCCCCAAGTCCTGTGAGCATCTTTGTTCATAGATAATTCCCCCTGTCCTGTGAGCAGCATTGTCCCCAGAAAATCCCCCTAGTCCTGTGAGCATCATTGTCCCTAGAGAATTCCCCCCGTCCTGTGAGCAGCATTGTCCCCAGGGAATTCCCATCGTCTTGTGAGCATCATTGTTCCCAGATAATTCCCACCTTTCTGTGAGAATCATTGTTCCCAGAGAATTCCCCCCCTAGTCCTGTACTCCTTCAAGATATCAAGTGGATTCACACAGCCTTATCACAAAGAGAACACCATAGCCTTTAGAAAAGGGCAGGGCACCAGAAAACTCAAGGCATTAAGAACAGGTGTACATACAGTATATACATTTGATAAGATTTCAAAAGCCTTATTACCAAGAAATGTATTGCCAACGGATTTTGCCCAAGGCTTGACACGATAGTTTTGTGAAGAAAAATTGATTGTAGTATGACAGCATTCAATATCATCTGCCAGGAATTTTGACAGGCATATGGTACCATGGCGACCACCGTTGGTCACCTGGACAGATGCTTGTGCATGTGTTTGTGACCCCTGTACCTGCTTTCTGGGTCAAATGCAGCTATTGACGCCTTGTTTTAGTTCCCATATCCGAGATTTCGACACGTTTTTAGTGGTGTGTCACAGATTATAAAACTTTCCTTTTAGCATGTTGTAAACGTTTTCTGCCAATGATAGAAAAAAGAACAACAACAAAAAAACAGAGTTGTTTCCATTGGATTAGCCGTTTATGTATCCGGATTTAACCAGTCAAATGCAGGGATCACCACGTGTGTTATGCTCTTGCAGGGTGTAGAAAGAAAACAACTCAATACAAGATTGTGGTGAGGGGAATAAGAGTCCCTAAATCCCAAAGTCATAGTAACTTATCGAATGCTCAACAAGCGTTTTGTCGTACAGTCAACAGTAGTTATAGGTAGCTGGTATCTTCTGGTCCGCATTGATTGACAGTACTAGATTATTTTTCCCTTAAGTGGCCGTCCAGATTTGTGAAGAGAAAACCAGACTTTCTCCTGGTGCCGGTTTTACTTCTCATTTGCTATTTTGATTTGCAGGCTAAGCCACCAGACGTGTTGTTTTAGTTCCCATATCCGAAATGTCCACACGGTTTTGGTGGTGTGTCACACAATTATAAATTTTTCTTTTAACATGTTGCAAAACGTGATAAATCCAGCAATGATAGAAAAACAGAAAAAAAGCGTCATTTCCACTGATTTAGCTGTCTTGGTATCCGGATTTAACCAGTCTAATGCAGGGATCGCCAGTGATACAAATTTGAAATTATTGATCATATAGCAGGACTTCACGTATGTTATGCTCTTGCAGGGTGTAGATAGAAAACAACTCAATACAAGATTGTGGTCAGGGGGGATAAGAAAAAACTTGACTGAATGGCCCGGTGTCAGTATACTGTAACAGGGTGTCATATCTGTTGTCTCCAGCATCATATTTCATTGGCGGCAGAACCTTAGTGGCGTAAGGCTCGCCATGCAACAAAATATACGTACAAACACCTAATGACCCCTCGTCGTCATATGACTGAAAATTTGTTACTGTGCGACGTTAAACCCCAAGCGTACATACATACATACATCCAAAGACACCACAGTGTCTGCTGACCATGCTGCTTGTAAGAAAAGGGAATAAGACAAATGCAAAACTAATCATTTATTTTTATAATAATACAATCCAAACGCAGTGGGGTAAGCCATTTAGCAAACATACATACATAAAAGTTGGATGTGATAAAAATTCATTACGGAAAAAAAACTCCGTCAACATTTTGGAGACCAACATATATCAGACGATGAGAAATCCTGGGATTACAGACGAAACAGGCGTGGAATGACGAGGCTTATTTCAGTACTGTCGACAATGACAGTCGTCTCATGGATATAAAGACATTATGCACAGCTGATAAAAGCCTTCTGGTTGTTTGGCCAGACACAAGAACAAGTAAGTATTTATTCGTGGTTTTCCAGGGTTGTGTGGAGAATGCACAATGTCAGCTTAATACACAAAAGCTTAATGTGATTGTATGGCAAGCTATGAATACATGTCATTTGAATGCCAACAGACCCAAGGTCATACATCTTCATTTAATCAAGTTCGATGTCTCACATCATCCTTTCTGGCAGCAAGATGATGATTACATGGAGAGGGCAAATAGTAAACTGCTTCAAAACTGATTTTGAAGTAACAGGAGTTTAAAGCTAAATATACAGACCTTATACTAAATAAACACGTGAAACAGTTTCCTACTACCTGCAGTGCAAACTAAGAATTGTAAGCCTTGTTTGACTGCTAAATAATACTCAGGTATTAATGAACGAGACCGGTATTAGAGCTAATTTATCCAGTGCTTTATAACAATCCTTTCCCCATACCAGTACCGATCGCTGATATCGCAATGATTTATTAGTGACACAGAACATAGCTGTAAAATCTACGCTTTGCATGGCCTTCTTACTGGTAATAGAATAATAAGTTAACCATTGTGATTTTTATCTGTCTTTTTAAAACAGATACAAGAGGTCAGATGTTCTAAGTGCACAATTAAGCTAACCTTCATCCCAATTCAGTAAAAACTCAACCTTGTAAGGTTGGCATGTAACCTCAATACTTCACCACTACAATGCTTTAATGTCAATACACCACTATTTTTTAGGCCATAGTAAAATTTTAAGAATAAAAATGCCTCTCTGATCCAAAAAAAAAAGAGAAACAAACTGGGTGACTTTTAGGAAACTTCATTTCAGGAAAAAAAAAACCATACCTGAAATGAGCTAGAGATAACATCCACATCAGATGTGAATTTATACCCAAAAACTCAATAAATATGAGATTCATTTGGATAGCTCCAGCGACCATGCTCACAGCAAATGAAAACCTTTGGTAAATACATCATGTATAACCTTACTAACTGATGTGTTCGCTGGAATTACTAATGACATGTTCAATGAAACAATCCTGTATTTAATTCTCGCATTATGACTACAAACATTACAACTGTCATCTATTTTTACAGCACAGCTGAGTTTAACCGTTGATCATCTGTATATTCCACTGTAGTGATCTCAACCTGCTATGTACACACTGTACCATGTACATGTCACAAACCATGCATTGTACGCAAGCTCTCAAAATGTCCCTATCTAACACAATAGTCTGGCCAACGAACATCACCTGTAAGTTACATAATTGGTAGGAATTTAGGTGCAAGTTAATTATCTTAACCAGTTAGGCCTAAGAACATAAGGTCTGGCAAAATCAGTTACAAGCGTACATTGTAACAGTTACAAACTGCCTGCTGACGGTTTACTTACCAAATTCCTCAATCCTTTCACATGTGAAAGGGCAACTTTCGGTGTGACTTATGCAGCCTTTTAATCTTATTTTGAAGACAAAGCTACAATGGTCGGACTGTCTAATTTCAGGGCTTCACAATAATGCCATAAGAGAATGCTTTAATAAACACCTTGTCACCTATAAGAAAAGGTTGAAGAATTACAGTACATCTAACACATGACAAGACTGAAGTTGTGTCTGGGATAACAAAATGTCCTGAAATGTTGACACATCTGTGTATCAGAAACTAACAAATCTGACCATTTGCAAATGGGCTATGAACCTCATTCGATACTACACAGACTGCACAAATTACCAATAAAAATTTTAATTTTCATAAAAATTAAAAAAACAATAACCGGCAGTAACAAGCAATGATATCTACTCTTGAAGCATCACAGACGTATCACACACACTGGTAGATTCATAAAAAACGACACATCTAAAGTATAAATGAAACGAATTTGAAAGAGATAAAATATATCATATGATATCACAAACATTAAAACCCATTCATGTGAATTTACAGTAGCAAAACAAGTCCTGCATGATCACAAAGTAGTGGAGTACACTGGCAGCTTATCTGCTATAATTAGCCAACAGTGACTGACATTCTCAGAGATCCACAAAGCCCTTGAATATCTAGAGTAGCACAATGTAGAATTGCCTAAAACTACAAGAAAATAACAAGACAAATTACATGAGAGGATTCCAAGCCATGATGGTTGGAACAGCAAATTTACAGGCCCGCTTGCTAGTTTTCATCTAATTTGACTCAACAGTTTATCTTTAGATAAAAGGCAACTTTCAATACAACCACAAGACATTTAACTCACAAGACTGAGGATAAACCACATGTTGTCATTTGGGTGGTAGACTATGGAAGGATATGTACATGTACAAATATAACAAACAGACTTCAGAGTAAAGAAAGAAATCTTAATGAATAAAAACAACAATGAATGTGCTGAAATCCAAATTTATGTGCTGGCATCAAGCCATATGTATATTTTCATTCAACATTAAAATAGTGCAAGATTCAATAAAAAAAAACTCTCATGAACATTTGCAGTAAAAATACGTGTAACTGTTAGAAATTTAACAGCAGAAAAAGTGAACTGTCAAAGAGATAAAAAAAAGGGTAGTACAAATTCACTTACACATACATGTTTTTATAATCTATCAAACCGTCTGCCAATAATTGAGCATGGTGTAAAGAGTTCATGTAGAAAGATCAGATGTGCTTATCATCAGCAGAAGGATACCGCAAGTAACAGATAGTTTATTTCAGGTCTTGTCTGGATGCAGGAGGTCACAAAACATTCCAACAGCACTATCCAGACCTTACAGCAAGCACTGCCTATATGACCTTTATAGCACATGGGTGTTAAGTTTGACACCTTTGTGCTCTTCACACCATAACACAAGATAAACCAACCAATATATCAGGGCCAAAGTACTTCAAAGCAGTCTTGCCAGTTTGTCTTATCCTGGGATTTGTAAAAGAAGACATAGCTGTACATATATATTGTTTACAATATATACATATTATTAATAAATTGGAATATTTTCTATCATAAGAACTACTACAGATGTTATACAAGTTTGCTTATCTTGGTAAATATCCATTATGTTGCTTTTCATCATCATACAATATTATACATTGGCGTTATACTGCTATTACCTCCCCCTTACACAGAGAGAGCTCTAGGTATTCACCACTAGGGGGACATGGGTTTATGTGGTGGAGTCTTGTGTGCCTTCTTCATTTTCTTTGAATCTCGCCAATGGAGTGGCTGAAGACAAAAAATCTGTGGGTGAAAGAACAGAAACATTTTGTCATTATCACCTTATTAAATCTCTGTTCATGACTTCATGACTTAAATTGATAAAAATTTATTTAAGCAAATGGTTTTTAAAGAGGTTTCAATTGTTTTACTCTCTGAAACAGGGCAATCCATGTCTTCAACAAAAAGTTCATACAATCACAACAGGCCTATCAATGACATAAGGAGCTACTATTAATGAGACAAAGGAGTGACTATCATAGCATTTGTGACATTTAGTTGCTAGGCAGATGTCAACACATATCTGACAACTCACTATACAATGAATCACTGACCAATGCAATATGACCAGGCACCATTCACATGAACAGCTCACAAAACATGGGCACCTCTACATAATACTGGTACACTGATGGAAAGGTGCAGCCACTGTCAATCCAATCCAATACCAGTGCTAAATATTAATACAATGTTAAAGTGTGGCTAAGGGATAAACAACTACTCTATGCTGCACTGTTATGTTAAAGCAAGTTAAGCTGTAAGATTACACATGTACATCTAACTACACATTTGAGCAAAGAATTTTGTTTTTTTTCATGTGAATAAGTCTAGTAACTTTACTCAACAGGGTTTCATTTCTATAGTGGGACTTTAACTTCTTTTTTCTCCCTAACTCATAAACATGTACATGTAGCAATTTACCTAAAATTACACTGACTACATCAAGAAACTACTCTTGCACTCTTTTTTTGTCTGCAGCAACTATATTGCCGTATTTTCTCCAGTTTCAGTACAATATAGTATTGGATGGCAAATATTCAGATACTCCTCAAATGGCTGTTTCACAAATTTAAATCAAAATAATGTCTGCAGACTTGTTGTTTTCATATTGTAACTAACTAACTAGATAGAGACTGATAAAAGGTAATGATAAATTTGTCACAATGGATAACTTGGACCAAAATCTTATGCCAAGTATTGATTTTTAACAGTATTAATTTGTGAAAATTATTAGTTTCAGTGTTGTAGACATGCACAGGTAAATTTATACTGTGAAAGAAAAGGGTGACCTAAAAGTATCTTTCCTATAAATTAATGCAGCCTAATTGTACCTACCGTATAAAACTACTGGCCCTAGGGACAGGAGGGAGAACAGGGCTGGGAAGTTGGGATGCACACTGTGAGACAACTACTCCATTAAGATTGGTGACACAATAATGGCAATTTTCATATCAACAATAACAATGACAAATTGGCAAACTTAACAGACCTTCACTCTGCAATGAGAATACACGAATTTTACCATTAAATGTTCTCAGTTAATATTACCCTGGAGAGATTTTATCAGCTCTGTACTGGGTATTGGGAAGGAACGATAGAAAGCAGATTATGACATTTCCTTTATAAATTCTTTAGTGTATTATATCACTATCTCACAGTGTGCAAGGACTTTGCACTACATGCATTGGACACTGCGCAAAACACAGCTGCAATACAGCACGGCACCATGTGCAAACACGGGCACACAAGCGACACAAAACAGGACTCACTCACACTGCACAACGACAACAACGTCATGCAGGCCCTGGCCCAAGGACTGGGTCAGAGTTTTGTAACCTCACGTTTGTCAATTTGGTGGGTGTCACACGATGAAGTAGACTGAGAAAAGTGGCAAGGTAAAAGACAGAACACCTGAGAAAAAGAGATAATTTCGACGTAATCAGTGGATGCAAGGTGAGAAAATAAGACAGTATAAACCCAGACTCAAAAAAAAATCAAACCAGGCACAGTGTAATATACATGTACATGAAAATACATTTGTTTTATATCAATAGTAAAAATGTTTAAAAGTGTCAAAACATGCTTAATAATGGGTGAAGTATTACAGTGATAGTTAGATTCTCACCCACATGATAATCACAAAATAAGAGATCATGTAGTCCCAATGTGTTTTTTTTCTCAATTTAACATTATCCGAGCATAACCATGTAATTTCCCCTCTCTAGTAAACACACAAATTCAACTTCACTGAAAAAGTTCAATTAATCCATGCATGCAAATCCACCATTACCTATGTAATATGTAATTATCTATGTAATATGTGATTACCTATGTAATATGTGATTACCTATGTAATATGTGATTAACCTATGTAATATGTGATTACCTACATAATGCCAAGTGATACTATTACTCTCCTCACATGCACCCAAGTTTGGGCTCCAAACATTAATGCACTAGTGACATAGCCATTGAGTGTTCACAAGGAATTTTAAAAACACCAGAATGAACATAAACTTCCATATCATAAATTTCCATTTCAGTCAATAAAACATCATAATAAAAATGGTCTGGTGTTACAAACTGGCAGCTAAAATATAATCCACAAGAGCACTTAGCCTTTGTAATAATAATGACTAGGAGCTAATTTCTCCTAGGCATTCATTTAGGACTTGATTGTCAAAATGGAACAGTGTTGAATAACTAATGTATGATTTACTTGCCATTTCCCATTACTTTGGGCAATTACTTCTCCCAAGCCATTTTGCATGCATTATTATGATGCAAATGTGAGTTAAAAAAAAAAAAAAAAAAAGAACAAGGAAAAACCAGAAAGAATTTGGAAGAAAGAGATTAAAGTAACATTACCTCTGTGGAAGAAACAATGGGAGAGTGCCTTAAATACAAAGTTACACAGAGGGTAATCAAACCGGATACTGAGAAGATGTTATATACGGGCTTACTTGATCAGTTGATCGCAGGGGAAAATCCTCAGGGGGATTGGTGATCACATAACGCTTGGAGGACGGACTCTTCTCAGAGTCGGCAGTATCTCGAAACCGGTACAGGCCGATACATAAAATACCGTAAGTCTTCAGGGCTTTAACGAACAAATCCCCATACCGTCCTGACTCCTGATAAAGATAGCAGGCAAGGCTTAGACATGTTGGTGAGATTTCGTACGTTTTCATTTCTACAAACATTTATGCTCATGTATTATTTACAACATAATGTCCTCAGTGCCCCAGGTTATCATGGCAATGTAAATAATGGATTGACACAGTCAAATGTGAAGTTCAGCTTCTACAAAATATGTTTTAAAGAGCAACATCACAGACAAATGCATTCTCAATCTTCAGATTAGAGTCATATACACATATTACAGGAGGGAGTGAGTGAGTGCTTGGAGCTTAATGTAGTACTTAACAATTTTTCAGTCATATGACGATGAAGGAGTCCTTAGAGTGCATGGAATGCTGAACGCCAAGTTTGGAAGTTACAACTTCCTCTTTTTAAGGTCTTAGGTGTAAAACGACCCAGGACTGAAGCTGGATCTTCCATCCACGCTCTAACAGATGAGCCATGGGGGCTGCTTCACATGTATTATATTATCATCCAGCCTTGATTCTTTCTCTGGAGAAAACAAATATGCATTTCTAAACTTACTGTAAACTGAGCAAGGGGTCCATTAAACAGTGAGATCTGCCCCACCCTACACCTGTCTCTGTTAGCCAGCAGGGCTGGGGTGTTGTATCCACCCCTCATCCCCGCTCCCTCAGCTAATATCTGCTCTAACTCCGGCGTAGCGCCCCCTGTGATCAGGGTTCGGATCAGTGTCAGGGCGTTGTCATTGAAGTAGCTCTGAAACATGGTTAGAAGTAAACATGTGAATAAAAATGGATTTCTTATCTGGGTCACTAAAAAGAATCTGTTTTATAAAAGAGCCACACTCTGTACCCAGTGTATTAAATGTCCCTTACAACACATAATGAAAACATATCTCACCATAGTATAATACTTAGGCAATAATGTTGTGCTATGTGAAACAGGTCCCAGGAGTTTAACAGTACCAGTAAAATTACTCTATAAATGTGTAATGCTAACACTTAAGGTCTTACCGTGCTCATGAGCGAATCTAGGACGCTGACAGCAAAAGCTGTACCACAGGCAAACGGCTGCGTGATGTAAAGCTCTGTGTCTGGGTCATCATCATCATCCTGATCCAGAAACTGCACATTGGAGTCGTTTGCTGCAAGTACATCATAAACATCACAAATGTACATGTATAAATATCACAGACTGTCAAACTATCACAGACTGTCAAAGTCTATTTGTATAACAACATGTACATGTATATGGTATAAAATCAAACTGCAATTATTTACATATTGATTTATTTATTTACTTGATTTGTGTTATACCTTTTACTCGAGAAAATTTCACTTATACGACGGCGGCCGGCATTATGGTGGGAGGAAACCGGGCAAAGCATGGGCAAACTCACGACCATCTGCAGGTTGATGACAGATCTTCCCACACATGGCTGCACAGCAAGCCAGCGCGAGCTAGATTTTACATATTGCAAACACAAGATACTTCATTAGGGGTGGGGATGACTTGCAGAATAATTGTCTGAGATCACAGCTTTTTAGCTCTTGAGTATAAAGGGTGTTTAAGCTGAAGTCAGTTGTCTTACCTAGTTCAGTAATAATAGGCACATTTGAGCCACAGGTTGACCCTCTCCTGCCAAATCTCGCCATATTGCCCAGGGGTGAGAAGCCAGGAGGAAGAAAGCCTAGGAGGGGGGAGAAATAAATACATGAAAAATATTTATTTTATTTATTTGATTGGTGTTTTACGCCGTCCTCAAGAATATTTCACTTATACGACGGCGGCCAGCATAATGGTGGGTGGAAATCGGGCAGAGCCAGGGTGAAACCCACGACCATCCGCAGGTTGCTGCCAGACCTTCCCACTTACGGCCGGAGAGGAAGCCAGCATGAGCTGGACTTGAACTCAGAGCGACCGCATTGGTGAGAGGCTCCTGGGTCATTGCGCTGCGCTAGCGCGTTAACCAACTGAGCCACGGAGGCCCCCCATGAAAAATAATTAACCACTTAACATAACAACAGGAAATGATTCCATGACGGCACAGAAAATCAATGACAATAGATTATTCTATATCACACAAGTGAGTCTTCAGCGGAACTTCTATGTCTTTATCAGCTCAGCTGGTTAACTTTTGTCTATACCAGCAATGGAACCATTAATTTGTCAATACCCTAATAAACATGAACCCATGAAATAGTTTCACTCAGACAGCTTTTAATGTGTTTTTACCACCACTAAAAACTATTTTACAACCAGCAAATTTCACATATCTTAAATCAAAAGGAGGAAATGTTGATTTTTAGTGCTTTCATTTGATCAAATTGGTGACTGGTGTTGTGTCACATTCGGCAAACTACAAGAAAATCCAAGAACGTGGGTTATGCCTAGTATGCAATGATTATTTGTTTATGAAGAAGTTCAGGTCAGTAAACTAAATTTACTTACATTATATATCTTGCGACAGCAGCTCTTTATACAGAGGTGTATAAGCGTATTGCTGGGATTTGCCCTAAATACATCACAGGGCTCTTTGATATTGAAAGATCCAGTTACAATCTAAGTAAGTCTGGCATGATGAATCACTGTTATCTAAAACTACTGATTAATGCCTAGCAAATATCAGGGAGCTAAGCTATAGCATGCTCTTCCAAGCAGTATTTAAGAAGTAACTGAAGTAAAACATTTAGAAAGTGTAAAGCAGACTATACAGTGTAGTTTCCAGTCTTGTGGGCTAACATATATGTATGCATAATTTACTTTTAAAATAACACAATTAAAATAATTTGACAAAGACAAGAATTTAATTATGTTTGTATATCAATTGTTTATTTATCTGTAGATTTATATTCCGCATGTTTCCCAAATTCTTACATACAGATACTCTTATTACTATTTTTACTGCAAAGTGTTATTTTATTCCAAAAAGAGTTATTCTTATTTGTGTTTATTTTGTTAGATGTGCCAATGATAATAGGCTCTTGTGAAAGCTAATGTTTTATGTTTGTAAAACAGTACATATATTTTTTGGGGCCGATTCCCCAAAGCCAATTTTGGCTCAAGTCCAAACTTGAAATACTATTTAGAGCTTGTTTTTAGACCCTGTGAATGAAAATTTGGACCGCCGGGCCAATGTTATCTTCAAACAAATGTGTAAAAATTTCAAGTTCCATTATCAAAAAATAAGCACTGTGGCAAGGTCTAAATTTTGATTTCTGTCAGAATTCTGTTTGTGGAATCGATCTCTGATCTTATCTTACCAACACTAGGTAAGGAGTTCTGCAGGAGGCCAAGACTGTCATCAAAGGTCATGGCCTTGATGTTGAGGGAGCAGAGAATGGCCTCCTTGTCCACAAGGTGGGGGTCATCGTGGCTCTTCTGTTTGGCTGATAGGATTACACACATATCACACAGGTTAATGTTGACTGCACGCAGATTGGCACGGTTTAGCGGCGAACCCTGAAACAAGAAAGCAATGATGTGTGACCAAGTTAGGATATACAGTACATAGAAACCTAACACAAGTGCCACACCCTTTAATATTGACACTGCAGCAACTGTACAGAAGCCATAAACCAGATATATGTACATGTACATGTATGCAATGTTGGCAGTTACTAATCAATCAATCATACATCAATAGACTACATGAGTGTATGAAAATGGGTGACTTTATCATTTCAGCGCTGGTGAACTGTGGTCCTATTTTCAAAAATGCATGACAGTGGACAATTAAATCCAATTGTTTCTACATAAATTTAAGGCTCTACACCGAAAATAACATATAACCTGGGCATGTTACATAAATGTCTGTACAAATTGAGATCTCTGCTCTTATATACATGTATATAAATACATTTAGACCACAACAGTACAGTAACTGTTGTATGTAAGCCTGGTAAGGATCAAACTCTGTCATACAACTTCATGATTGCTGACATGAATGTAGGTGTGACCACCTCTGAAAACAAGATCGTCATGTTGTTTCACTAAGGCCAAATAAAGGTTTTTTTAACCTTAACAAAAGGGAGGGTATGGGGATATTGAAGAGAGATACTAATACAGGTGTAAACCTGACAAGTAACAGGCACATGCAAGTCAGCCATTGGTTGTATTATTTCATATTTTCTCACAATGTAAATATCTATATTAATTGTAAAGGGTTATTATTGATCTACTATAGCAATATAAAAAGTGTAATTATAACAAGACTCTAAAAGATATAAATACACAAATGTACACATTGCAAACAGCCAGGTGTAAAATTTGTTAGGATAACAACATGCCACATGGAATAATTTAATAACAAATGTAAGACTTGCCTGCTTGAAGATAATTTAGGTAAATAAACCTTAAAAACCCTGAATCCAATAAATGTGTCAATCTTTCACCTAATACACAAAAACTTTGGCACACAAATACATGTACACAAAAATAAACAAAACATGGACATTTACACACAATTTAAATACACACTGTAGCACAATGTTACATATTTAAAATGAACTAAAACAAGGGTTTATGGTTTCTTGTGGAAAATAACTGGTAAATTTGGTTGAATTTACCAAATGGTCTTCTCTGCACAAGATTGCATTTCCCAATGTCTTCCATATACATGTAACTAGAAAAAGACTTAAATTGTGCTTTTTCGTCTAGAAACTGAGACCAGGTTTGCAAAATATGTCCCAGTCCCCTTTAGTATAGCAAGCAAATAATGAAGTACAACAAGATGAGCCAAATAATTATAGACAACCACAAACAGTTCGCAGCAGTCAAGATACATTGTACAACACACAGGGTGTGGCCTGTTACTATGGTTACTGTCAGTACAATAATCACTGAAGGTTTTGTAGCCTACGGTTGCAATGACAACATATGCACTTCTGCTTACATGAAGGACAGTTTTCCGGTAAGGATCATCGCAATCAAGTTTATCCTGTAATAAACAAGATCTTTACCGATATGCTGCTAACAGAAATCTTGGACATTCCCAATGCTTCAAAGACACTTTACCATAATGGTTTTGCGGAAGATAATTTTGTGACTTTTGCCAACGAATAATGCATAAGGCTTTCCTTGACTTTAAAATTTCCCATTTGCATTGGAAAAGATTTTTCACATGGTCAATTTCCTACAATTTTGTATCAATTCAAACATATAAATTGTCCAGAAGAACAAAGCAGCGTTCTCCTCTTTTAAAGTTTCAGCGTTGTCTACATACCGGGAGAACTGAGATTTTGGGGAAGTTACGAAGCGTTTTCCACTCCCTCTGCAAGTACTTGAAATCTCCCACAATCACAACATGCTTCAATTCGTTGTAGTGAAAGTTGCTAGCTCTCAGAGGCATCACCAAGTTTCGCAAGCCTATGAGCGGTGAATTAGCATCAGCGAATAGACAGACGACCACATGGTTGCTCATGACGGTCATGGAGGCTTGATTACGGTCCTGGAAACAAAACATTGCAGAAAAGTGAGATTGACCAATAGGCATTAGTGTGTAGAATTAGTATCCCTAAACATCCTTGGCAGAAAACACAAGCTTTTCAGTTCTTTTCTTGCCCGCATGGAAAAATTTTCCATAAATTTTCTATCATATACAATGTTCAAGTAAATATATCTTGCAAAAAAAACTTAGTTTTCTTGATGCTTTTTCAGCCATAGTTTTCTGGAGATTTTACTTTCAAAATAGGAATTTTATGAAACATTTTCTGGATGTAGTTTTCTGGAAGATTTTTCTAGATGTAGTCTTCTGGATTTGGAAACAGAATGCAGTTTTCTAAAAGATTTTCTTGAAGCCTTGAAGTACAATTCTGATATCCTTGCACAAAAGATACAGTTTTCTTGAAGTCTTTCATACTCCCAAGATGTAGTTTTGTACAATAACCTTCGTAACAAAACCAAACCTGGGAATGCAGGCCCATATTTTCTCTTCCCACCTCTCCTCTCGCAGATTTGTTTTCTCAGCAGCTTTCAAAACTGTCATCATAACTGCAGGCTACTTAATTCACCCAAAATAAAGCTGAAAAGTTTTGTCCTATTTTAGGACACATACTAAAGTGCATATTAAGAAATAAAATCCAAATGATTGTGGTATCCTTAAAGAGGTTACAACACATGTACAATGTACATCTCTACTTATTTAGGGCACTGATGTCTGGCTAACTCACCATTAGCGTGTCCTCAATTGGTCTATCGGGACACCAATGAAACATTCCGGTGGAGTCAAACTTACAGACGTCTGCTGTTGCCAGCTCATCTTTAGCTGTATTGTCCTCTCCACTAGGGAGCGTGTCAAGCACTGGTAACAGGGGTTTCGAGGGACTAGCCAACCTGCCAAGATACAATACATTGTAAGCCACATACACGTGCACGAAGGCAACTAAAAGTGATCATAAAACTACAAATAATGACCATCGTTAAGTCCTGTCTGCAAGACAAAGTAGATCATGTAACATTACAAATTCTATGGAATAAGTCGGGAAATGCTGATACTTGAATGTCGACAGAAGAATCCATGAATTGTTTTTCATACTATCTATTACTAATATAGTTCAGAACCCTTCATAACAAAGGCTGTTTCATCACTTCTATTGGAAAACCTAACCAAAGAATCATTCCAAGCATACACAACAAATTGCTTTGGTGATGCATATTAGAAAAAGCGTTATAAGAAATTAACAGGGTCAATTATTATTTTTACAACAAACATGGAAATTAAAAAAAAAATATCTCTGAATTCAAGGTAAAATTTGTTGAAAAAAAAAATGTGATACATGTAACTGCATGCATAAGAAATTCCCAATAAGATGTTAACGACTATTTACATGCACAAACCCCCAGAATAAAACATTAGTTGTACATTTCCTGATTGTACTGACAGGTGAGTGGCTGACGACAGTTGTCATGCACACAGTACATATGCAAATGAAAAAAAAATGGTGATTTTAAGGTGAAAGAAAGCTAGAGAAGCTAAAATTGGCAATAGCTATGAAATCCTACAAAAGCTGGCGCCATCTTGCACTCAAACACCTCAGTATTTATTAAAGTTAATGACCCATATTTAAAGCCAGTGTTTCTCAAATTATACAAATTAGGCCTGTTAGAACTGCTTGTCACTGCTGAAAATCTCAATTTCCATTCACACATGTTACATGCAAATGTATTTTACTCTGGGTAGTAAAAACTCTCTAACATAGATAAGATCTTTGAAGAGGCATTTGGAAGTTAGATGACTACATGTAAGAAAAGAGGAAATACTTATTTTCGTTTTCGGCTGGCTACAGTGAAACACCATGGACAAGTTTAGGATACGTTATTTATACCGTGTACATGAGCTCTTCCCAATCTCTTGTCACTCAAACTTCAGAACTTGTACATTCATGTATATCATGATATGTCAACCAACTGCCACTTTGGGGCAATACACCGTGCTTCATTTGTTCTACATGTATTCGAATATTCTAATACCAAAGCTTAAAATTAGCTTGTTAAATGTTAGTATGCCTATGCAGACCAAACCGTTCCAAAAAATGAGTTCATAATACCAGTAAACTGGTAAGTGAAGGTAACACCAAAACTCATGCTATTTTTATTTCAAAGGTGAACAGAGTATTTGAAAAATCCACAACATAGGTGCAGAGACCAAAAATTCTTAAAATTTAAATCAGATAAATTGCTACTGTTGTCACTCTTCTGACATGGACATAATAAGTTTATTCTGGTTAATACTGAACAATTATTGACAACAGACTGAGTACGAAACATCTGAAAGAGACACTTGTATGCAATGTGACAATGTCATCAAAAGCTGACAAAGCCTTCAGAAACCCCAACAGGCCTATGAAAATCTAATGTTACCAGAACAAGAACATATACTAGTACATGATCACTTTCAAAAAGATTAAGAAAACATTACACTGGTGTTCTCTTCATAAAGATGAAAAGTAGTACAGGTGTATTTGTATGATTTAAAGAAAATTTATGTTTTAACAGAAAATGCCAAAGGAAATTCACTTTTCACTTTTAATTACTTTATGGAAGAACTGCGATTTACACATTCCCAGCTGGCAAATGATATACACCAGTACTGGCATATCAATGTTATCTTTCCCAGAAAATGGGACATTTAAAAGAAGATGACTTTGTGATAGAACTACAATGTTTACATGTACATTGTCATCATATAATGAGACAGCGATGTGTAGTACTGCCCATTCAGCTGTGCTGGTAATGTCTCAGATATAACAGGCCAGATGGATCAAGGTTCAGATTCAAGGATGAACAGTTCATTTATTACTCTCAGGAGAACTAGTATACAACAGCAGCAGAACTTGCTGTGTAGTCACATAAGGGACTACAGGCTGATGTACGTATCCCAGTAGTACCTGACCGTACATGTATACATGCCAAACTCAAGTAAAGACGCCAAACTCAAGTAGAGACTTCAAACCCCTGTTTCCTCTTGCCATGATGCTGGTCATCTTCACAAAGGCTAACAAATCAGTTTAATTAGAGGAATTACTCAATATTCTGAAGAAATGGTGCAGTTCTGTCATATACATATACAATTTCATTATCAATCAGTATTCCACAGCCAAAATGTAATTTAAGGTGTTATTTTATAGATATGTTAGCAATATATCCAAATATATCGTCATTTTATAGTTTAGTTACATATTAAATACATCAACCATCATTCTTTGAGTCTTATCATCAATCAGGAAAATAATTAAATTTTTGTTGATACAAATGTAGATATACAGATTTTTCATGAGCACTTCGCTGGCTTCCAATAGTTAAGGTAGGATGTCAAATGATCATAATTGTTTTGCCTTATATAACCCCATGTGAGTACATTTCAAGTGCTTCAGCTATAGCTGCTGGAATATGTGTCATCATGCAATAGCTGTGCCAACATTTGCCATTACATCTGTCCACGCATACAAGAGTAAATAGGACTATCAATTGTTTTTTATTACATCAGATATATAAAAGATACTGACGATACCTATAAATTTATCTGTCATATTCAATATTTAATCTTAAACCTTTATTACCATTCATTTGGACACCAGGTAAGTTGTTAGCAATTAATCAATAAATGTTAATGCAGTATATAATAAAAAGATTATTTAACAAAAGAAAATAATATTGATAAAAAAAAACCTGTTGAACTGGGGCTTAATGACCACAATGGCAAACTGGCCAAAAGGGAGAAAGGAAATAGAACGTGTGACCTATAACAACTGAGGAATCAGCAAGCCAACAACATTAAACCAATGTAGCCTTGAATGGTGAGGATTTGAAATACACGTATGTGAATTGTTGTGAAGAGGGCAGCATTCACGCGAGCAGTGTACCAGTGTACGGGCAGCTCACTGTTGACCAGCACTTTGCTTGATGTTGTTCTACTTGGGCACTGAACCAGTACCTACTAAACAGTGCTACATCCTACATCAATTTTCATAGGGTTAGACCATGCACACATTCTACATCCCAGCTAAAGGCATTTCAGCTCTGGCATGCTATATGGAGCACATACAATGTATGTAACATACAGTACACATAGCTACATATATGTGCCAACCGAAGAGATCATCTGCAGCCCAACCCAAGTGAACGCTTTTACAAGATTAAATGAGTAGAAAGTCGGTCAGTATGAAGAATGCAAAAAAAAAAAAAAGACCATTCTCTGGCCAAGAAGAATTTTTTCCAAATCTTGTTTTTGTCAAAATTCTTCTAAATTCAAAGAATGGTCCAGAAATAAATGGAATGTACAGTAAATACATGTACGTATGAGGATAACAACAGTCTGACTTCACAGGAGACAAAGGGTGATGATGAAGATGGTAATATTACTGGGCAAGCCGCGAGCTTTGAGGCAATCGCTCCTCTGTAGCTGCCCGACGTTTCCCAAGCAAGACATTTTTACTGGAATCATCCGTATCCACATCATCTTCACTGTCGTCATCTGCCATTCGGAAATTACTGCAACAATAACGCTTCCCGGTTAATCTCGGCCACACCCAGGATTCAACATGGCTGCAAGAGGAGTCTGCTCAAATACCACTGTTCTCTTGCCCAGCACAATTCATTCTGACAGTTTACTGGACAGGTCAACTGTCATGGTATTACCTACCCACCATCCCCTTAAAATGTCCACCCATCAATTATATACCCAACATGTTTTAAAACATGTAAAACCAGTAGCTGAGTGGGATATAAGAGTTGGATGTAACACATGTAGGTGGCTCAGAAAACAAGCATAAACTGTATAATTCTGATTTTAGTTGGTTAAAAGACTGCTGCTGTCAGTACTTGCTGAAATACATTATGTCTGTGAAACTTATGATCCAAAGATGATGTCTACATGTATCAATCAATGAGAAGAGAACTAAAGTGATTATGATTTAACTGAAACAATAGCTCCAGGGTGCAATGACTGAAAATGGTAACCAATGAACAATGATAACCATGGAAGAACAGTACAGCTACATACAGTAATAACTAGTGTGCAAAATGGTTACCAGTTTTAATGCAACTCCGACAAAACCCTCAATGCAAGAACATGTTGTTAGAATAAAGCTGAGAAACTTGCTTAAACACAGTTAAACTTAATATATGATGCACAAAAACAGTTGTATCTCAAGTGACAGCATGAATTTTCTACATAAAAACTACATATTCAAATGACCATAAAAATGCGTGCATATCCATGAAAAAAACCCTGTTTAACACAGAAGTTAATCTGACAGCCAAGATGGGCAGGTTATGAGAAGCTAAAAATTTCAAGATTTACAATTATAAGTATCCAAATGGTGCTCCTTTTCAAAGGCCTGGAAACATCTTTCACATATGTTAGGTGAAGTACATATAATTTAGCAATAAACATGATATCCTACGATCATGTTTATTCAGAAATATTATAGTGACTAACTATATGCATGGGAATAACCAGGGGTTACAATTAACTAATTTGAAGTATTATAATTACCACCAAAAACACAGACAGACACATAGAAGATTCAGTTTTATGGAGTTGTTAGCATGGACAAACTAATGAATATGTACACCAGAGAACATGAGACTGTGCACTGAATGTGACAAGCATTGTTTGTAGTGAAGCAATGCTCATCTGACTCTCACACTATAAAATGTGGTCAACACATGCCAAAGACATCCTGATTGCACTCACTTCTTTTCCTTGAATACATTTGTTGGTGAAGACTTTGCCAGACTGGAGAGGCTTGAGCCCGGTCCTGTGGGCAAAGCAAAAAGATAGCATTATTCACACAAGTAGGTACGGAATGAGGCAGGATTATGAACAAAATGTCTACAGAAAACAGATATAGAAGGGAAAAGAAGCAAAGAAAGGCTTCTGTTGCAAGAGCTTCACATTCTGAAAGTACATGCACCTTCACCAAAAAGAGTGAAATAACTATTCATGTTTTCCTTCTTAATCATCACTGTAACAAACATATATATCACTCGCTGACTGAAACATAAAACAGGATCCATTTGTAAAATTTTCAACAAAACGCTTCAATTTCACTTGTATCCAATAGAAGAAGTTTTGCACGAAGTACTAAGGCATAATGAAAAACACATGTAACACATTTAATTATCTGAACATTGTTTGTTTCAACTTGCAAGCTGGTAGAATTTTCTGTATATTCTTGGTTATAAGTTAGTAGTGATAGTCATACATTTAACTGAATTGTTATCTATATGCATACATTTCTCATGAGCAGAACTATGAATGTTGAAATGCCATATCTATTACTATTAAAATTTTGATGGCAAAATCTTCTTAGGGTATTAGTATTATCTATATCAGTAAATATCTAATCTGTAATCAATACCTAAGAGTATTAACTGTGAACAGCTACAGAATACAGTTCAATACATTAAACCTGAAATTTGAAACATAAATACCACAGACAGTTATCATATACCTTCATGTTAGACAAACAAATCAAATCAGTCATAATCAGGTAAATATATATTTCATGCACAGAAATTTTGCAGGCTTTGAAGTGAAGCATACTGTACCAGACTTTTTGGTTTCCAATACTATGGTAGTTCGGGATGAAAGTGCAATAAGAGTAACATTTCCTAATGCTTTAATCTGAATGATATTTTCAGGTTTTTGAAATTTAACTGACTAATGCATCTCTATAATTCCACTTCAAACTTTAGACTAAGATTTTATTTTAAGTCATTTTACTTTGCTGTGTTTAAGTAATTATCAAGACAAGAAAGCGCTACATCTGTAGTTCATAATAGGAATATTACTTTTTATCCCTGGACAGAAGATATATTCTTAAATTAACAAGAGGGAGCAGTGAATACAAACATATCTTATAAAAGTCTGCATATACAACCCACTATTCTCAGAACCAGGAAGGCTATCACTGAAAGTGACTGACACCAGGAAGTGCTGGTCAATTAGTCCTGGAGCAGCTAGAGTCCCGGGGGCGCAGGGCTCAGTCATGGATAATTGGATTATCACCAGCCTGACAGCTGTTGACCCTTCATACCATCACCAGCATCTACCTACGTCATTAGACAGTCAGGTATGTGTGAGTCTGGCAGCGGCAGGACCAGGGACAAACAGCAACCAAAAGGTGAAAATAGGTTAAATAAGGTTAAAGCTGGGATGTGGATGACAATTAATCAGGTATACAGATTTGTCCATGCAGACAATGTTGAGGTCTAGGTTGTTTTGAGCACAAACTCAGCCAAACTGTAGAGGCTGCCTTCAAGGTCACTTCATATGAGAGCAGGGTATATAGATGTATGTATACTGTTAGTAGCAAGATTATCCCAAAGTTGGTGTTGTGCGGCAAATGAATCAGTGTAAATTGTAAACAGAATTCTGACATTCTTTCTCCTTGAAAATAGCTATGCTTCATAGATATTCTTTCAATTAAGCAAGACTTCAATCACTGTGCAGTAAAAATGAAAACTTGTATGACATGTTGGAAACAAAGAAGTTTTTCTGTTTAATAATGTTTGCTTTGAAAATTAACAAAGAAAAGGAAGTTTCCACAAACAATCAGTTGTAAAAATGATGGACATAATGACAGCCAAAGAAGACCGTCAAATGCTACCAGAGAGCACAAGTTACAGGAAACACTTGGCTTTCACAACATAAAGACTGACTTGCAGGATATGAAAAATGAAGAAAAATGTGAAAACGCTTGTGATGCCTTTTTGAAGACCTACAGATTCAAAAGTTAATCAACACATTTGTCAATTCATCCATAAACAGGAAATCATTTTCTATGGCAAAAAATGAAGCCAATGCCATTATATTAGTAGTATATTTATGACTACACAGAATGTAAGCCATGTACCACACTGCTGTTTGGTGGGCACAAAACCCACTCCTCAGTTAGTATTCAGGTTAACAGTTCACCATTATTATTCCTTAAAAGTGGACAATAAACAACCGTGAGAAATTCTGCATTACCCAGTTAAACTGTAAGTAAATGCATATTTATGTATGCAGCATCACATGGCTGGAATAGAGTTGGGGTGGCTGGAGCAGGACATGGGTGGCTGGAATAGGGTATGAGTAGCTGCTGGAAATAAGGTATGGGTGGCTGGTGTAGGGTATGGGCTTCTGGTGTAGGGTATGAGTGGATAGGGGGGTTGTAGCTGCTTGTCAGTTACTAGTCTCTGCACAGAACACAATAAGTGCACCCAGTTATACAGAACATAAATATTTGAGTATTGGTTGAACACCTTTGTTATATAACCCATTCAATGACCTCATACACATAGCTAAAAACAAATCCATCAAGATTATTTTTTCAGAGCATACATTATAGTTTCTCTATATCATTTTTAGTATATCCCCTTTAAAAAATAGATTTGATGGTAAGGCTCCCAAGAACTTGTCTGTAGTGAGCACATGAATGCAAAACTTCAGGTCAACACATTAAGTACTTAAACACTTACATGTACCTTATTATGGATTCTAATACACAAAGGAGATATGAAGGTAATGATATTTGAAAGCTATAGTAATTAAATATGCACAAAGGGCACTAATTAGGAAGCACTCCTCTTGTGTTAATGTGCTTTGCAAGTCCGCAAAACCTGAGCTCAGTGCATGCAGTGCTTTTCAAGATACCACCTTTAACCTTCACCATACAAATATTGCTTTCCCTGTTATTGGATGCCAACACTCTGGGTATAACATAAGCTATGCCTGTACATTTTACATCTGAGCTGACAGCCAAAATCAAAGGTATCTGGCAGCAGCTACAAATCAGGACTTACACCATGAAATTTTAAGAAACTATGGTTAAATGATCCCAAACCCCAAACCAGTCTGAGTGCTAAGGAGGTAAAATGTGAGTACCCGCAACACAATTAGAAACAATAAAGACTCAGGACAGTGTAAACGTCCCTTTGTCTTGAATACCTAAATTCTGGAATTCAGAGTTGTAGTAGTTATCTGTGAACAACAATAGAGTAAACTTTACAGCCACAACCACAGGTGCAACCTGAAATCATTTCAACACATCACTTTACATCAAATACTGCACAAAAGATAATAGTCAAAACAATATGCAACATATGACACTTGATTACTGAATAGGTGTGTGAATGGGTATCTGTAGTCAAACATATGAAGGAACTTAAAAGTTCTACACAAACCTTAACAAAGACACAGGTACACTGATTGAATACATAAGAAATAACAAGATGGATTTTTAATTATCCAGACAGAATGAACTGTACCCTGCTTCCCTGTTCCTCCCTGGCTTCCCTCACCGTGGGCGCGAGAAAACGCTGCATGGAACAAAAAGAACAGATGGGAACATTGTAGTTTCACCAGCCATCTTATACCTCCACTGTATCACTGTTTAGTCAAATACTCCCATGACGCAAATGCTGTCAGATTTACTGGTAGGATTTTTTTTTTAAAAGTATAATCATGGAAACTGTAACTGGAATATTCCTGAAAAGAATATATTATAACCAGTATAATGAACTCGGGAGAAATGATCTCGGAACTTGTGATACAGAAATTGTTACTTTTTTATGGTTCAATCATAACACACTAATCACAGAGGACAGCCTACAAGTACATACTGACTCATCCATTTCTGCCTCAGGTCTGACGAGAGAGGAAAAATTAAAAACTTCAATGCTACTAGGCATACACATGTGAAAGTAACTGACAGCAAGAGTTTGCTCCCTTGAATTTGAAAGCATTTCTGAGACCAACACATTGAAAAACAAGAATACAACTAATGAAGTACTATTCACCCATCACACTGTACCACATACATAATATACCACAATATCAGGATAATTCAACATTGGTACTCCAGTACTGAAGCTTATGGATGTCTATTAAAACATAAAAAGTTTCCTGATGCTCTAAGATATGAAGCTATGATATACAGGAAAAGCCAGAAAATCTCCATCCTAAAAAGGTAAATTTTGACTTGGAGCTCCAGGTTGAAAGCAACATTCAGCAAGAATAAAAAATGCTATTGGAACATGTATCAATCTATGTTAGACCATCACGTGGACATCACAAATATCACGTCAGCTACATGTAGTAAATGCAGTACTGATCTCTAATGATGTGTGCTTCAGCTGTATGACTAAGCGTCTCAGTATAGGCCTGCATATGGGGATTATATTCTGGATATTTGTCCTCAGGGAATATTAAGCCTGTGACAAAAGTAAGGACTACAAACAATGAAAAAAGTGATACGAAATAATCCAAAATGACAACGAAACACAATGTTCATGGGGCCACAAGTCACGTTGATCTGAAGTTCAACTGTACACATTTCACTACATGTCACAATATAGATGGCTTGCAATGGCAACCATCATTGAGGTAAGTTTGTGTATTGCCCATTGGGTGTTTATTGTTAGAGGTGTCGTAAGCTGGGCTGAGGCCCTTGGCTGGCAAGGGCATACAATTGGCAATATACACAAACTTACTTCAAAGATGACTGCCATTGAAAACCATCTCCAAGAAAGCTTTTTATTAGCTTAATTTTCATAGACAAATCCACTACTTCAAATCAGAAAAATGCCTAATTTTATTGTCGTATTAATAAAGTCAATTTCTCTCTTACTTCAAGCTAATATTTAATTAATAAACAGGAAAACTATAAGGGCATCAGACTAATGATAACAGAAGGCTGAACAAAAAATAGGCTGAAGGAATATGAAAGGTGAATGTGTGTTGATGCAGAGCAACTGTGATTCACTCACTGCAGTCAATAGTAAAATACAGGTACTAACTCAATTACCTGTATGGATTTTCTAAATCTATCATACACTTTAAATAACTTGCAAAGATACAGCCATATAAATACATGTACAATGCAAGTCTTCAAAGAAAACATATAATTAGAATTTCATGCTCAACTAAGGAAATGCAATACAAGCCTTATTCCGTCTTTTACATTGCCAAGCAAACACAAAACAACTAGAAATAGAATGTGCATAACTTACATTAAAAGTAAACCATGCAAATCAAAAGTTAACGCAAGGTAACAGCACAACATATTCTGCACACCTCTAATGGAGAGATTTAATTAACACTAACTTTTTAATTAGCCTGCAAACTTGTAGGGTAATGCGAACACTTTGTATGACAATCAAGACCACCAAAAACATTCACACCAACACAACTACAAACAGGATTAGTATATCAGATTTTGTACCTAACACTGCGGCAGCTCCCTTCTTAAACATAGCCACTGTTCACAAAACAAGAAACAAAAAACATCAGTAATTCCTGTGTACAAAATCTTCTAAATCCCGCTATTATCCACCTATGTTCTCAGTAGCTTAACAGGACTAAAACCTGGAATGTTGAAATGATCTGCTTTTGTTCAGAATGTTTACATTTTTCATCAAAGGAATATAATAATTTGAATAAGGTCAACTTCAAGGAAATCATTTTCAGATGAACTCCACTAAAAAGATGAAACATTGGAAATGGTGTTTAAAGGTACATGTAGATGTGTTTGACAGAAGGGTAATGTCATGTCGTTTACTTTGCTCTAGAGGATTTGTCACACAATGAAAAAAGATGACCCTGAAAATCATTTGAAACATTTATACATTCTGGAATTGTTTTTTCATATACAAAATCTATATTTTTTACAAACAACCTTACTGATGCTAAAAAACAGCAGCTTAATAACAGCTTTAATTTGTGATTCATAGTTTTCACTGAGGGAACATGTTTTATGTGTCCAAGAACTTCTTATAATGAACAATGATGCCAAAAACTTCTCATCCAAGGTATATCTATGATCTCTGCGTGATATTATCATTCAAACAGTATATATAACTTACATGGTCGACAACGGCATTTCTTGATACCCCGCACATCTGTGACTTCACTGTGACAATTCTTGCAATAGTAAAATGCTCTGAAACAAAAATTTACCAATTGGACTAAAGGGGAGATTACTGCTACAACACCAACACACAAATGACATACAAATGGTTTTAAACCGAATATATGAATACAGACGTCAGATTCTCTAAACCACAACACTCTACTATCCTGTGTATCAAGATAGGTGAATAAATGAGCTTCAGTATATTCTAACATTGATCTATTCCACAAAATTATAGGATATTTACTGTATCTGTCACTACAGAAGCACTGGTGAACAATTTGGTATGTTTTATCTTCTAAAACGTTCACATATTAACTTCACGTCTGAAGTTTCAAGTTAACACACTTTCTATGGACTCTATTCACTCTATTGTCATGTATCTTATACACTTTACCATACCTAGACACATGTATATCAACAAAATATGGGGGTTTATTGCAGTTTGTTAGGGAGCGTCACCAAAATTCGTAAATTTTTAAAACATGAATCTTGTTAATCTTCACGTCATTGTCATCTAACGATGTGAATTCGGCTGTCACCAAAAATCGTGAGACAACTCTTTCATCGTGAATTCCCCGTAAGCCGAGGTGGAGTGATTCTGATTTGCTCATTGTGTGGTGCGCCAGTAATTGTGGCTAACAAAGTACTCCCTTGATAAGACGATAAGATATGTGAATATATACAATGATGCATAAGTTCCCTAAAATAAATACCGATAGCTAAATCTGTTTATACAGAAAATAGTAGTATAAAACAATTATATCAATTCCCACCGAACAATAAAGGTGCCGAAGCCACTGTTGTTGTACATGGCCGCATAAAGGCAGTCTGTATTTTACTCAGGCTAAGCAATGTTTGCAATTATCACAATAAAAGTTCACTAGTATGTCTTCTTCACTTGGTCTTTGAGTTACTCAAGTCAGCGACTTGGCACAGATTATAATTTCTGTGGCACGAACGCCCAGTGAGATTTGTTCACGGGAGTTAAACATGTATTTTGTCACCTGTTGGAGTGGTTTGGTATGTTTGGCTTTCTGACTGGCAAATAAGCACTAAAATACAGAAAACTGTCAGGGACTTCTTTCTCATTGACAATAGTAATCTATATTAGGAACATTGTGAATTTATTCACTCTGGCTACACATTCAAAATGAACAATCATAAATTTTGGAGAAAGAAAAAGTTTCTGGCATCTCATTCATGCACGATTTTTGAAGATGCTCCCTTACAGCTTGAGTGTCTGGGGACCAGCTATTAGGGCCATGACCACTGAGGATTCCTGTTCAAATCCAGTTTTCACTGATGATTCCAGCTGTAAGTTCAGACATTTGTCAGGTATCGGACTAGGGTAGAGATTTACTCCAGTCACTCTGGTTTCTTCCATCAACAAACCGGACCATCATCATGTAAGTAAACATTCTTGAGCACTAATCAATCAAGGAAATACATTCAGATCACAGCAGTGGAAAACCAAGTACACTGAGACGTCATGAATGCTTTATATCTACCATCATTTCATTTTGTCATGACTGTGAGCTTACCTTTTGACCTCTTCTGCGGATTCGGCAATGAAGAAGCCTTGCGTGGCATTCTCTATCTTAATCTTGGGACCTGGGTTAATGGCCAGTGTGCTTTCTCGGCCATCCTGGCGTACCTCTATAGCTATCAGCAGTAACTTCAGCTTACTGAAACACAGTCTACAAAAACAATACAAGCACAGGATTAAAATGACACGTAAACTCTCACGAAAGTCAATTGAAAAAACAATCAAAAAACATAAAAGGATGACTATCAAACATAGAGAACACACTAGTAAATTTATATCCATCTCACATAATAACAGAGAGCAAATTATAAATGGCTACCATCTGGCTACCAAACAGGTCACCTGTAGGAGGCACATGAATGCAAATTTTCAGCTCAATACAGAAAGTACTGAAATCATGAATTTGGTAATTAATATGCACACAGTGCATAAGTAATGGAATATGCCTCTACGGTTATTGTGCTTTATATGCATGTAAAATTTCAGGTCAATACACGCTGTACTTTTTAAGATACCACCCCAAACATTTTGTTTAACTTTTATCATAATGCAAACAACACTAAGGCAGGAATTTGGCAATTTCTGGTATTTAATCTGCACACACCGTATCAGCAATGGAATATCCCCCTTGTGTTATTGTGCTCCACACGTGTGCAAACTCTGATCTCAATAAAAGTATTTCTGAGATAAAACCCCTAACATTTTGCTTAACTTGGATTCTAATACACTAAGTCAAGAATTCAGTAATTTACCGTATTTAATATGTATGCACTGAATCAACCATTGAATATCCCCCGCATGTTATTGTGCTCTACATGTGTGAAAACCCTGATCTTAATACCAGCAATACTCTTTAAGATACCACGCTAATATATTGTTTAACACTGCTTTCCCTCTAACTGGACACCAACGCTCATGGTATGACATGAGCTACCTCTGTACTTTGTACATGCAAGTTAAAAAGTATGTCCATCAAAGACAATATCTGAATATTTTCTGAACGTTTCTGAACATAATCAGCCTGCCGTTTAATGACCGTAGCCACACACACTGACTTACACACATAGAAAATACATATTCCATATTCCAAGACATCACGTGCAAAAATTTATGTTTCTTCTAGACGGTTTTATCTCCCACAAAATTTAGGACAGCTCCAAGTTGTCATAATACACCATGTTTTTTTATTTTTAAATTTTTTTAAACATTATATGATTCTGAGTTTGTGCAAGTAGGTAAATCTTGACTTGGTGAGACACATGAACATGTGAACAATAAAGGGCAAGACTCACTCTGCTGCCTCTGGAAAGGTCATGCCATTGAATGAGCTGGAGAGATATTCTGTGTACATCTCCATGGATGTACCCCTTAGGTAGTCGTTCTGCCACTTGGGCATGTCCGTCGACTGAAAGCACACAGCAGAGAAGAAAAATCAGACAAAACCGTCAATTCATGCTATCTGAAGCACGCTTTTTTTTCAAATCTGGCAAAAATCATACATAATTCACCATAGACTCACCCTGCTATTGTTGCAAAATTACTGAAGCGGCGTTAAGCTATAACCATTCACTAATTCACCTTACAGGGATCACTGGGCAGAATCAAGTTTTGTTTCACACTCATGTCATGTGACATTTACCTTGGTTCAATAATTTTATATTTTTGACACATTCTGTCACAAGAACTTTGGTCACATATGTCCCACTTTGTTTCAGCTAGCATACGGCCTACTATTTAGTGACTTTCAGATTAGGTTACACAGTCCCTTCTTGTGTATTGTATTCATAAATTCAAGAAAAAGTCCAAAAAAGTGTCAGAAACAGATCATATAGAACACAAAGAGTGTCAAAATCAGATCACACATGTCAGAAATAGTGTCAGAATCAGATCACACATGTCAGGAATAGTGTCAGAATCAAATCACACATGTCAGGAATAGTGTCAGAATCATATCACACATGTCAGGAATAGTGTCAGAATCAGATCACACATGTCAGGAATAGTGTCAGAACCAGATCACATATGTCAGGAATAGTGTCAGAACCAGATCAAACATGTCAGGAATAGTGTCAGAACCAGATCAAACATGTCAGGAATAGTGTCAGAATCAGATCACACATGTCAGGAATAGTGTCAGAATCAAATCACACATGTCAGAAATAGTGTCAGAATCAGATCACACATGTCAGGAATAGTGTCAGAGTCAGATCAAACATGTCAGGAATAGTGTCAGAATCAGATCACACATGTCAGGAATAGTGTCAGAACCAGATCACACATGTCAGGAATAGTGTTAGAACCAGATCACACATGTCAGGAATAGTGTCAGAATCAGATCAAACATCTCAGGAATAGTGTCAGAATCAGATCACACATGTCAGGAATAGTGTCAGAATCAGATCACACATGTCAGGAATAGTGTCAGAATCATATCACACATGTCAGGAATAGTGTCAGAATCATATCACACATGTCAGGAATAGTGTCAGAATCAGATCAAACATGTCAGGAATAGTGTCAGAATCAGATCAAACATGTCAGGAATAGTGTCAGAATCAGATCAAACATGTCAGGAATAGTGTCCGAACCAGATCACACATGTCAGGAATAGTGTCAGAATCAGATAACACATGTCAGGAATAGTGTCAGAATCAGATCACACATGTCAGGAATAGTTTCAGAACCAGATCACACATGTCAGGAATAGTGTCAGAACCAGATCACATATGTCAGGAATAGTGTCAGAACCAGATAACACATCAGGAATGGGGTCAGGAATAGTGTCAGAACCAGATCACATATGTCAGGAATAGTGTCAGAATCAGATAACACATCAGGAATGGGGTCAGGAATAGTGTCAGAACCAGATCACATATGTCAGGAATAGTGTCAGAATCAGATAACACGCCAGGAATAGTGTCAGAACCAGATCACACATGTCAGGAATAGTGTCAGAACCAGATCACATATGTCAGGAATAGTGTCAGAATCAGACAACATGTCAGGAATGGTATCAGAATCAAATCACATATAGTACACCCAAACAGCTATTTCATCACACTAGTCATTTGATGAACAATAAAAGGTGCATGTTTATCACAATAATGAATATTAATCCATTTCATCATGAAATATCAAGGAAATCCACGGTTATTAGCAAAAAACTTTGTGCACAGAAATTTTCAACAAATTAAATAAATTATGTGAGAAATTGTCGGCTTATGGTGATAAAATATACAGCTGGGAAATTTATTTATCAAAGTGATTTCAGTATTGTTTACAATTCAATCATCATTATATTTTAAGCACAACATGTTAATACATTTGTAAACAGCTTTATCTATTTATTTTATATTTAATTGGTGTTTTACGACGACAGCTAGTATAATGGCGATAAGAAACCGTGCAGGGCCTGGGGGAACCTATGACCATCCGCAAATTGCTGGCTGACCTTCAGGCGCACAATTGGAGAGGAAGCCTGCAAGAGCTAGAACCCTACGACAGGTTTATAAACAGCCACAGATTATATGATAAGAAGGCAGAGTTTATCTCATGTCAAGGATGTTGGGAAAAGCTGTCAGTTTTTAAGACAAATGAATAGCAAATTGCATTTTGGTAAATTTAAAATTTGATACTCCTCTAGTATATTGTAAAATAGCGAGTAAAATAAAGAACTAAGGGTTGTAAGCTCGCGAAAGCTAGCCCATAGGTTAGTTAATGCAAGGAGAATTAATGCAGTTCATAAAACAGGAAATGTGTACTTATTAACCCTAGAATGTAGCATTTGTCATCATAAGGCATTTTAAAGCTGAGCACTTCAAACTGTAGCAGAGTATACATATTCAAAGCTTATTAAAGATTTATACACCCAGGTTTGTATGTATTTTCATACCCATACAAATTTCATCAAACTTCTACGAACTCTGTTTGACCTTGCATATTTAGGTCCTGATGATGCTGACCTCCTTTTCTGAAATACATGTCATCACAAGACTCACTGATAAATGATTCAAGACAAAATCAAACTAACCAGCAGAAACTTGACAAGTGTTTCAAGTGAGATTGTATGTGGAATTCTTTTACACTAGTTTTACAAAGTCCTGTCACTCTGTTCAGAGTCCACATTAAAGCCAGATAAAAGAAATGTATATATTTATAAATGAACTTGGGCATAGATGTGGCTGACCAAAACCAAGATATTGTTTTACTGTTAGCCCACACAATCTCTAATACGAGTACATGTGGGTGTTATGCACACCTTTTATAACTTTTTTTATATTAAATATTAAATTATGTATTATTTGTCAATATAATAAGTTTAAACCATATCCCTATGTGTACAGTTAATATATTTCTAAGGGTTATGACAATGTTGAGCATTAATTAACATGTACCATGTTAACCTGTATCATGTTTAACAGCATGTCATTCCAATACATTGCTTATGGGTCAGATGTATCAGTACTTGTATGACAATGATGAATTTTTTTAAGTACAATTTTTCATCTATACTATACTTACTATACTTATGTATCATCCGTTCACTTGTTTCTAGACAAACAACATTAGATTACATGGATTTCTAAGGGCACTCTAAAATATAAACTGATGGTATGTCAAGATATGAACATTAGCACCTTAAAGGTGTAAAGGGTAATGAGGCTCCTTACCTAAACAATCTATGCCTTTTTTATCACAACTTGTTAATATTTTGAAAAAGTCAGACAACATAATGTATGCAAGAAGTTTCATGCCCTCCCAAAAAAAAATTAAAAAAAAATTTATTGTGTACAACTGAACTGCTGTATACACTTAAGTATAGTTAAGACAAACATACTGTACTTCACGTTTCAACAGAAACATTTTGCTGGATTTGGAGTGATTCATCCACATGATTGGGTCACTTTAGAATTTTTTTTGAAGTTTGATTAATTTCTTATCAGAAAAACTTGAGTGTAAGGTCCAAAAGTATCATTTTAAGGCTTTCATGCTTCTAAAGTCTGAAATACAGCAATTACCTGTACAGCTCATCTTCAAACATCAAAGCTTTCATCCTACTATTACTGCTTTATGTCATGTAATTACAGCCACTGAAACAACATGCCTCTTTAAAACAGTGCACAGAGGCCAAAACTATCACATTCTAACATATTAACAGTAGCAGAGAGAGGTAAGACTTACTGGCTTGTGTGACCTCATAGTGAAGAGATTAGCCATTAGGGTGGAGAACCCTGGAGCCAAGCAACTCTGAGCAATGAAGCCCAGCTTGAGCTCAGCAATACACACAGCGTCATCCCCTCGCTTCCAGTCCCAGCTTGGGATATTCAACAAGTATGCCTACAACACAACAACAACAATAATAAGGATATATGTGTAAATATGGTCTGAGAGTACAGTAACAAAGTATCAGGATCCAAATAAAGACTGAATTCATTATAAGCATATGCATCATTTATGACCTGTTTTCAGTTCATTGGTATGAAAACTTCAGTGTTGAGAAAAATGTTTATTCATCACATAACACTTTTCACATTTTCAACCTTCTTTACTAGGTGTAATAAAGAATGTATGTGCATGTGCATACACACTCGGACATGTATACCTCGATAAATATTCTAAAAATAGCCTTAACTGTATTACATGTATAACCTGGCAACCTTATAGTTTTATACTACAATCACTGCTTTTAGTACGTTATTTCAAATATAACTCTGAGACAACATTGTAACTAGTTTGTGACAACTCAACATCTATATAACATGTAAGTGATGACAAGGTGTACAGACTTGAGTCCATAATCAGTTGTGTGCAAATTGTGTGCCAGACAGTGACTGATAACATTATATCTACATATAGATTGCAAAAATGTCTCATATGGTGATGACAATGTGTAGCTGACAAGTCATCCACTGTGTGTGCAGAGTTGTCTCACCTTGTTATGATACTGCATAAGCTGGACAATGACTTTGATATCAGAGTAGTAGTTTTTGATGGAGATGACCCTCATGATGTTGGCAGCATCCTCCTGGTCAGGGTCCTCGCAGTACTTATTAGCCAGTACCAGGCATGCGTCTGCATCACGGATCTGACAAAAAAGTGGCATTAAATCTCATTATACCTGACCTATACAGCTGTGGGAATTACATGGTAAAACAGAACAACTGGCAGATCCAGAATAAAGTCAATGGACCGATAAATATAGATAACCATCCACTATGATATAGTGAAAATAAAGTATTTCTGAATAATAAAATAAGGAAAACAACCACAAATTATCAGGTACAGACTGCAGGCACAGGTTATAGGCATATGTCTATTAAGAATAAATACTGCTTTGGGAAGAATAAAACAGCACTTTTGATAGATACAAATATATGAGTGTGCAGGCATGCATCAAGTGCAATCAAAGTTGTACATACATTCAAACAGGACTTTTATATCTGGACCAATGACCCAACGGACATGTGATAAACTTTCAGAAACAACACCAGTTCCTTACTAAATTCATATGACATTCATATGATGAGAGGACTCATATTTGATGTGTACAAATAGTTATGATATACCCAGAAAGTTCTGATACAGAAATTACTGGAGAAAGTAATCTGCATGAACACAAATGCAGCTGAAAACAAGTCTACAGTCAGAAACTGAAGTGATGTTAATATTTTATAAAACATAATTTAAAAAGAAAAAAATTATCCTGGCAATTACAACGCTGCTGTATAGTTTTCTCATAACATGGTAACATACTACATGCAGATCAAGGGAAGCTACTCACAACAACTTAGTACTCTAATTTACCCTATGTGATTATGTCCCTTGCAAAAAAGTTGTGTTCTCTCAAAAAAACTATGACTGGAAGAGTAATTTACTCAACGGATGGATAAAAAGCCTCACCTTTCACACTTTTTAGCTTAATAATTAGCTTTGTTCAAGCAAAAGGCAGATGTTTTCTTCTCACAAAGACAATGTTTATTCACTTTACAAAAAATTTGTGTTTAGGGCCTACAGTACACCGGCAATGTTCATAAGTACTTTGAGAGATTTGCCTACCATGTTTACAAGAATTATCTTTGACCCATACAATAAACTTAGTTTATTTCTTAGTTATTACTTACCTTGATTCTCTCTAAATCATTAGCATCCATCACAGTACCCTTGAAAAATTCCACTTGTGTAAAGTGTCTCTTCAATAGACCTTCTAGTTCCAGGTCTGGTAGTTGTCTGGAAATCACAGCATCATGATGTGGGGTAAAATAAAACCATGAAAATATAATGACATGGGTTAAGAAGGGAAACCATGAAAATACCTTACCATGGGCGATACTACATACTAAATACTACAAAATAGGTCGTACAAACCATGCAAATGTCATGAATGTCACAACAATAGAATTTAACCCTGAATTTATTTATTTATTTGACTGGTGTTTTACGCCGTACTCAAGAATATTTCACTTATACGACAGTGGCCAGCATTATGGTGGGTGGAAACCGGGCAGAGCCCAGGGGAAACCCATGACCATCCACAGGTTGCTGGCAAACCTTCCCACTTACGGCCGCAGAGGAAGCCAGCACGAGCTGGACATGAACTCACAGCGACGGCATTGGTGAGAGGCTTCTGGGTCATTACGCTGTGCTACCGCGCTAACCGACTGAGCCACGGAGGCCCCAATTTAACCCTGAACAACTCCTTAACAATGGCTGAGGGAGAAAATCATGAAAATATTTTTTCAGAAGAGGGGAACATCAAGGTGTGGGGACAAATGAAATCCATGAAAAAAACATGAAAGTATCAACATGGGTTTACCATTAAGTAAGGAAACCATAGTAAGGAGAAACAAGGAACATGGCTTTTTTATCTTGAGAAACAAGTAAATAATCCCTCCACAAATAGCGGCGTACCTGGGAAGATCTGTCAGCAAGCTGCCGAGGGTCCTCCAACCATACTGCCATACTGCTCTCATACAAGTGAAATATTCTTGAGTATGGTGTAAAACGCCAATCAAGTAAATAAATAGCCACAAGATACCAGGTGAGTTAGATGTACTGACTGATACAAGATTCTGTTTGGGTAAAGGTGATTCGCCACCCCCCACCCCCACACACACAAAACAAAGCTTGGTGAAGACTTTAATTCCTATGAAATCTACAATATGCAGTAACATACATCTCCTTGGTATGTATATGTTAATTCCACCTACTTGTGAATGAAGACAATTTCAACATCAACATCTTCTCTGTCTTTGTGAAGAAAGTCCTTCAGGAAGTTATGTACAGTATCATGTGTGATATGACCACAGACTATGATATGCCTGAAAAAGTGAACCAAAAACAAGTGTAATCCTCA
Source organism: Liolophura sinensis (assembly GCF_032854445.1). Taxonomy (NCBI): domain Eukaryota; kingdom Metazoa; phylum Mollusca; class Polyplacophora; order Chitonida; family Chitonidae; genus Liolophura; species Liolophura sinensis. The sequence continues at coordinate 17,007,348 of NC_088295.1, forward strand.
AACTACAAGATATGTACAGAAATGAATTATATATTCATTATATGGAACACCATGCAGTGTACACCCAATTTTCTCCAATTTTCAGGTTTTCATATTGTACATTTTCACACAAAGAATCTAAAACTGCCTGAACATGCATACTTATACTGTAATAATAGTAAAGAACTTTCACGCTATGAACAAACTGCCTCTTTATGTACACATAGGAAGAGGTTAGGAATTGGGTAATGATACAGAAATACATGTATAACGTATGCACACTATATAATATCAAACAGCACGATGTTCTGTAAATTACGGTTCATATATTACCTCAGACACATACTGCATATTAAGCATAAAAAAATAAGGTAACACTGATCCAACTACATATGTAAGATAACTGTAAAAGATGGCTATGTCACGGTAATTTTTCAACCTTTTCGCATGTATGCAAGGTGTTTATTCAAGGATATTCTGAGGGCATTATTCTGTGTAGAGTGATAAACCTGCACTTTCTCTGAAGCTCAGAAATTGGCCAATCCAACCAATGTAGATTTGTGTCAAAAATCAAAGTGAAAAGGTACAAAAATCACCTGAAAGTTGCTCTTTCATATGCAAAAAGGTTGAGGAATTAGGGTAGGGTACATTTAAAATCCATCTTCTAAATGAGGTAAACTTACAAGAGCTCACCAACCGTACACTCACATCGCTGGTCTGGTTGTACTCTCTATAATCTGGTCTTCAAAGTCTTTTATATTTAAAATTTTTCAAATGTTACCAAAATTTAATTTTCATCAGGCTATCAGGCTAGTATATCAATAAAAAGGTTAAACTCAGTTACTGGATAGCAAAAAGTACATTGCTACGTGCATGGTGACACACTAAAAGCGGAGCTACATGTAAGGTGTTTCATAGAACAAAATAGTCCATGAATAATTGAATACACTGCTATCAGCCAAAGATTTATAGCAAACTGACAACAATGATGTACACATACTGTTGTCATGCAAATTGATCAAACTGAAAAACTGACAGTAAGTAGTCAGATATACTTGGACATGTAATTGTTTGGTAACATGAGTAAAACATCTGTTCCATATCCATTTATGCTGGTAAAATGCATCTCTCATAGTCTTACTTTTGTACATATATTATATATGTACTTTGATTGTACAATGTAAAATATATTATGGTATATTATCGCCTCATAGAATGGTGACAACACCACCTTACCTAACATGTACAGAGTACATGTTTTAGTACAAAGTAAGGCCTCACAGTGCTTTACTAACTGGAAATTTTATGCCATTCAATTAATACAGATAAACTAGGCCTGACTTGTGCGTGAGCTTTCCTCTACATGTCTGTCATCTAATTACTCCAGAACGAATAAATTCTAGTTTTAGAGCTGTTTTTAGAACTGTTATTTGTGCCTGTCTGAACCAGACATAATCAACATCTTAAACAAGCTCAGTAGATGTACATGTGGTACTGAACCTAACTGTTTACAAGACAAAGGTTCTAACTACTGGGCCAACATACCAGACTAGATTACTGAATTACAGATTACTAAGTATTCCACTAGCAGATTCTAACTGGAGTGTCACCATGGACATCTTTTAACTTTTTAATGTAACTTACTATTAAGCTATATGAAAAGCAAATGAAAAATACTATTATTAAGTATTTATATTTTCTTCATTTTTTTTAGGGGGGCCATGTGATATTTGTAAACTCTTGGTGTTTACTAATGAAGCTCAGAGACAATTCAGTTAGAGAGAGGGATGTATGGTAAACATCTGTGATAACAATTAAAACTGGCCCTGGTGCAGGATAGGGACATGGCAGCCTAGTCAGCAAGGAGTAAAGAGAAGATCAGTCTACATGGCTGGTCTGGGCAATAAAGTCTGAAGTATGGAGAAACCGTTCTGGCTCAAATGGAGAAAAATCACAAAAATACTGAAAGCTGCATTAATAAATCATTGCTGGATCAAAGAAGATGCTTCCAAATACCTTATCACCATGGAAACATTTAGACAGAGCCCGTTGAGGCATACTCAAGGATGTCTGATGATAAACTAAAGAGGATTTCCTGTCCTAAATCATTCTGCCTGACCACAAAATGTGCTCTTAAAGGCTCAGTTCACTTGTACTAAATCTACTGAAAATGCTGCCTACCGTGTAAAAATCAATCACAAGACACAGCCAGGTAAACATATGTATGTATCTCCATATGACTATGTTAATATGTAGACTATGAGGTCAAACCCAGTAGTAAATTACCTGGCAAATATTAAATCAAAATAATTACAAAACTGTAGGGCTTTCCAAGTAGCAGATAAGAAACATATGAAAGTCAGGGCTTCCAATAGATTTACATGTATTGAACAGACATGCCTGAGAACAAAATTTCAGGATTTCAAAAAAAAAAAAATGTTTAACTATGTCAGTTGAAGAAATTAAAAGACACTATTTCTAAGCACTTCTGTACATAATCATTGTTTGAGAGGCTGTAACATTTAGTGACATGACATCAGTGATCTTGACATTCAATCAAGTTGTGTTGAAAGACCCCCAATCCGAAAGTCCTTGACATTCAGTCACTAGTGTTCAATCACATAGGTTCAGAGCAAAATTGTTTGCTTTTCTACTCAGCAAAATGCTTAGACAGCACAGAGATATCATGACCAGTGCAAATGACAACGTTAACACTTCTATACATGCATTCAGTCGACTAGAATTTATTTATTTATTTATTTAATTATTTATTTGATTGGTATTTTGTGAATTTTCCTCCTACATGTATATCATAGTGGCCTGTTTTATGGGCGGAGGAAACCATAGGGCCTAGTCCAAACCAACAAGCTTTGGCAAACTTTCTCATGAGTGACGTATAGGTACACATACACATACTATATTGATGGAAGACAAGTGGTCTTCAATGAGAGGTAAGCCTTTGCCACTGGCCACACAAACACTGTTGAACACTTGTTCTCACCAAAGCCCATTGAGCAGTGAGAGCTGGAGAATCCACAAACTCCCTGTCCAAGGCCAGCACTGAACCAGAACCTTGTGTCTTCAAGCAAGTGAAGGCAAAAGCACTGCTAATCACTAGACAATGACCCACTCCCCACTCAAATACAAAACTGTAAGCAGGGCACACTTACTTTTTTCCCCTTTCTTTCTTGAATATACCTCCATACTTCTGCCTTCGTCCAACAATGAGGAAGATTTCAGGTGTAAAGCTGGCAAACACTCCCTAAATATGGGAAAAACAAAAAACACTTCAGTCTAAAACTGATTTATTTTGATGACTGGTTTGATAGCAAGGACAATGAAAATAACAATCTGATTTCCAATGAAAGTCTAAAAAAATTCTGGTTTGTATACGCTATGTTTTATTTTTTTCAAAGCTGAGACAATGCTAGTTTAGGAGGTCAATGTTGATCAGTGTTAGTTTAAGACATTTTGCACTGCTAAATCTGACAGTTTTTCTATCTTTGAATCAAAACAGCATTTCAAATCATTTTTTAGTGAAATATATGTAATGTTTGAGACACTTACCAAGCCAAACATGATAAAAAAGACAACACAGATGCGCCCTAGGACGGTTTCTGCATTGATATCGCCATAGCCAACGGTAGTCATGGTAACCACCAGAAAATAGAGACATTCCCAATACGTAAGTTTCTGACTGTTACAAAAATAATATGGTGGGAAAGGATCACCTGAGTTCTCGACCTGAAACAGAAATACCAGAATCAGTAAATCATGAGCATAGCTTCTCCTTACAGAAATGGAATCTCATCTACTTCTGGTTTTGTACACAAAACTTAACTTCTGGTCATTGCTCAGACTCTCCTATCTTGCCACTCCAATCCTAGGGCCACAAAACTTCTTAAAGGAGATCAAAAAACGACTTTATTTTCACACTAGATTTCCCTAGACACAATATTTATGCTATGTTAGTCTGTAAACTGCATTTAAAAAAACCTTACATCAAAAAGTTCCATATAAAAACCCCATTAAAGTTGGACCATTTGCCTATCTTGTTGACCGGGGAGCCTGGTCGGGTGATGTCATGCTAGCAAGACCTGCTGGGATTATGTATTGACGAGCCCTGCAAAGCATTGCCGAATCCACGCATTTTTCCAGAAATCATAGTATGACTTAATCTATAAGTACCCCTACTTGTACACCTCTTAATTAGCACCCTGCAAATCATATAAGTAAAACAGTTATTTACAACAAATATTTTGAAAGATAGGCTAGCAGAGATGTATTAGATCCAGGAAAAGTGTGTACAGCATAGGGACTGGGCGATACGATGACAGATTTCGCTCATGTACCGTAGATGACACAAATGCTCTCCTGTCTGGTTTGTCTGACATGAATTGGACATTAACGGAAGTATGGTAGTATCTGTGGAGAATTTGGCACGGTATTGTAGTCCACGGTAATTTTTTATAATGAAGTCAAGCGATACCGGCTGTACATGATATTCCATGCAGTTCGGCCAATGGATTATGACTTGCAGTGACGACGAGTCTGTCACTAACACTGGTGAAAACAACAGTGGAGCCAATCTTTAATGTTTCAAAAAAGTTATTTATTTTACTTATTTATTTGATTGGTGTTTTATGCCGTACTCAAGAATATTTCACTTATACGACGGCGGCCAGCATTATGGTGGGTGGAAACCGAGCAGAGCCCGGGGGAAACCCACAACCATCCACAGGTGCTTGTCTAGGTTCCCGTTACAGGCTTCAAGGTACGGTATGCACAGCGGCCTGGTGGTGAGGTGTGAACTGAGCTGGAGGGCCACCCTGGAGCCTTGTAGCCGTTGTAGGGCAAGGCTAGCAGTTCCCCACAGTTCAATGTCACAGCCTGCTGTATCAACAAGCAACTAGCTAAACAACCTTTACATTCCGGAGTTAAAATTCGAACATCTATTCTTTTCCGTTGTTTTTCTTTTTTTTGGGGGGGGGGGGGGGATATAATAAGGCTTGTCCTTTGGCCTTTCCTTTCAAAAGGTGTACCACTACGATCAAGTTCCCCGTAAATCAAATCTTTTAATGAGATCTGTTCCATATTTTCTCAATCTGTGGTATTTTAGGCCAAGTATGTAACTTTACAGTATCCTGTCTTGTGTTACTGGAGTCGCAAGCTATGTACACATAGCAAAGGACTCAGATCCCTGCAGACAAACGTACTGTGACGTCATAGGGTCAATGGTAGCTCCATCAATTAGTGGAGTAGACTGATGATAAATCACTAAATTCTAACCGTTTTTCTTCTGTTTTCCGAAGTTTAACTAATCAGAATCGATTCAGGGGACATCAAACCATCTACATGTATCTAGTTTTGAAGGCGCAGCATTGGGGATCTACTTTAAGGCATTTCTCTAGGTTATAGTGCCATAAAGTAATGCAATTATGAGAAAAGATGATTCACAAAGTTTTGTGAAAGCAGGCACAGATTATATTCTAAGGGAAAGTTGTTGTTTTTCTATTTGCTTTGAGTCTGCTCTCATGATTTTACCAACAAGAATGCCAAAACACCAGAAATTTGGCCCCAAACGGCCATGGAAAATGGGATGCCAGTCTCTCTAGCATATGTTTACAGATTTTAAAGGTTTTGAATCTGGCCCCAAGACCAAATCTCAAGTATCATGCTTGCCAGGTATAGACATCTGTCTGTGGGTATGTAGTTATATTGCTTTGGATTCCTGGAGTAGAATTTCGGTCGATATATATGGGAACATTTACAATGCAGATGATGACTCCATCATCTAATAATCAAATAGCTATAATACTATACCTCTCTGGGATGACACTTAAATCAATTAGATCTAATGTTCCATTATTTAAGATAAACGTCTGTAAGGTTTTCTTATGTTCACTACACAAATCTAACATGGACAAAAGAAACCACAAACCAGATGAAGGATGCCACCCGAAGCAAGACAGAAACTGACAAAGTAGGCCACAAGTTGGAGAGGCGTATTGTAGTGCTGGTCTTAAGGAGGTTTTAAATACTGCAGGATATCAGGTATGGAGACGAGGCGTAAAGCTCTGAGGAACCTCAGACCTGTGGACAGAAAACAACAGGCCTTAGTTTACATTGTATTTACTTTGTCAATTGAGCTGTCTGTGACAGAACGTGCCGCAACTCTGTAACATCAGAAAAAGATGACAAGACAACCATTAAACAATAGGCAAAACAAAATAAGACTATGGCAAAATACAATATTTACTCAGCATAAAGATAACTAGACAAAGGTTGTTAACAGACTACAAACACAAATGTAATACTAGGAACTTTGACAGATAGCTTTGGTTCAATGCATGTAATGGCCGTACAGTATGTTCTCCTGATCCAATGTGTTAAAAATGCATGTGTGTATGCATGTTTCCCAGGCAACATCAGGAAATCATAAATATTTCCACCCCTTCCAACATCAGTGTGAATGAACATCATCAACAGCTCTTCCTGTGTTTGAGCACAACTCAGTATGGAACTATCTGATATTTATATCCAGCTTTATGTGTTCCCCAACCCTGTAAGTTACAGATAATATGAAGAACTAAACCCACATACACATATCTGTATATATCTGGATAGTTTAGACCTGTTCATACCATACGTACATTCAGCACTCTAAACCGCCCAAAATTCAAAAAACATTCGATTCCTCTAAAATGAGAAAATATAGCAGTATACTTCAAAATACATTTCATACATTTATCAGATCATGACAATAGTGTGGAGTATGTATCAAATTTAAAGTGTCTCTTTTTTTTTTAGATATCATGCCACTCACGCAGGCAATCTTGTGCAAATCAAGATGCTATTGCATTTCCAAGAGAGAATAAAATGTCAAAAATCACCTGTACGTAGTTAATCAAGTCACAGCACATGTAGGTTTTTTTCATTAAACAGAGCACATTGTTTTATCTTGTCTGTTTTCATACTCTAGCTGAAATGATCATGACTTCTCTTACAGCTTAAAAGGCAAGGGTCATGTACATGTACATAAAGCTATTTTTAATATTATACTTTTATTTGTCATATGGTCCAAGCTAATAATGTATTTGTTTGCATGCAAACTTGGAGATCAGTTGGTGTGGAAAACCACATATGTATTCATTTATATTATCTGACACTGCGATAATGTTACATACAGAAGGTGGTACAATAACACATGTTCAAGCTAAACATGTAACTCTGAGCTGTCCCCATAGTACATACAGTACATGTAGAACCATAGTGATACTGGTAACTAGCAGTTTCAGCTGAAGGACCTGATCTGATGCTTGAATGGTTATCATGGTTACAGCTTTGTAACACTGACATGACAGGCAAATGACATGTGCGCATAACCGCAAAAGCCATAGAGCATGAATATTTATGGACTATACATTAAACTAGCCAACAAATGTATAGAGATATCAGTTGTTTGTCAACTATATGCCATTTCTTTCACAGTGAACTACATGGTCACACCTTAAGATGCTCGGACAGATGTTATACAGGTACATGTTTGCATGTTTAGTAGACTATTACAGAGTGATATTGCAAACTTTCACATTCCAGTTATTAACACAGCCTTTCACACCTGTGTACTTTCATGTTTACCAGCGTTCCTGAAAATGCTCATGTGTACATGTACCTCTACCAGAAGAAAGTGTCTTCAGGTACACTTGATCCAGGTGTTATAATAAAAATCAGCGTATGACAACTTATATACCTGGCTTACCGAACAGATTAAACCAGAACTATACAACTACACCTGATTCAGGTGTTATAAAAAATTAAGCATATCACAGAATGTACAAGCATGTACCGACAGCAAATAGAGGTATACCTGACCCGGATGTTATGATGAAGATCAGTATTTACATGTCATAGTTTGGACCCTATGACAAATAAAAATATGATATTAAAATGGCTTTATGTATTAAACAGGCCAATTAAGTTATGCAGGTATAGATGTGTGTACATATACATGTACCAAACAGGCAAATTAAGTTATGCAGGTATATATGTGTGTACATATACATGTACCAAACAGGCTAATTAAGTTATGCAGGTATATATGTGTGTACATATAACTGTACCAAACAGGCAAATTAAAGTAATGCAGGTATAGATGTGTGTACATATACCTGTACCAAACAGGCAAATTAAGTTATGCAGGTATATATGTGTGTACATATAACTGTACCAAACAGGCAAATTAAGTTATGCAGGTATAGATGTGTGAACATATACCTGTACCAAACAGGCAAATTAAGTTATGCAGGTATATATGTGTGTACATATAACTGTACCAAACAGGCAAATTAAGTAATGCAGGTATAGATGTGTGTACATATACCTGTACCAAACAGGCAAATTAAGTTATGCAGGTATATATGTGTGTACATATAACTGTACCAAACAGGCAAATTAAGTAATGCAGGTATAGATGTGTGTACATATACCTGTACCAAACAGGCAAATTAAGTTATGCAGGTATATATGTGTGTACATATAACTGTACCAAACAGGCAAATTAAGTAATGCAGGTATAGATGTGTGTACATATACCTGTACCAAACAGGCAAGTCTCCAGGTAACCTAATCCCAAGTTCAATAAGACAACTGAATCTGACTGTATACAGTTTCTAATATGTTCTATCATCATCGGATGATTCAGGTGTTATATCACCTGATACTGTCAGTTCAGTAATTATCACACAGTTTATCTCCCAATTAAATTTAATAGAAGTATGAATTATGGAGCCTTGCAACTCCTAACTCACACAATAAAGTCGAACATGTGCATGGAGACCTTGCGTGCTAGTCCACAGCCCTGTATAGCATAGGGAGAGATTTCCACACTCAGCACTCTCTGCAATAACGGCTCCTTGTAGACTACTCATCCTACAGCAGCTGTAGTGCTGTACCTTGCCCAACTGCCATGATCTTAACTAGAATGAGTAAGACATGGGTGTAACTCTCATTATAAACTCAGGGCTACAACCACTTTAAAACCAGCCAGCAAGAGTTGAAACAAGGGCTTGAACAAGATAGCATCTTTAATGATGAAGTGAGACATTCAACACTAGCAGGATAGTGAGGTAATTGCTAACAAGGGATCCCAATGCATTAAACAGAAATCTGACGCATGCAGCCAGGCTGTAGCTGTGGAAGTGCAGCTCTGCTGAGACATGCCGGGCAAACGCAATGACGCACACATGGTCACAGCACGCCGTCGTAATCTCTAACAAGTAACAAACGGTTGTATTAACACAGAGTATACACTCCCACAAGCAGCATCATACCTTTTCACCTAGAATTATATCTACATGTATTTCTAAACATAGAGTAGGATACACTGTGTCAATGTCAGCCTGTACATACACAATCACCATAATGGAGTCATGTGTGCATGTTTATGTAACACATATATAAATCAAATCACTGATAAATCAATCAATCAATCACACAAGTAATGTAGGTAGTGTTCATGATCCTGTAACAAATGTCAGTCAAATGGTCAATCACCTCAAATTCAATCAATTAATCAATCAATCAATCAGAGTAACCTGTAAAGCATGACTGAGTAGAGAGCTTGTTCCATGTACACATGTACATGTGTACTTGAATTACATGTAGGCTTGAAGAACTAATATTCACTCCATAAGCCAGAACCAGGCTGGGATATGCCATGGGAACGTAGGTGGAATGTTGTAAAGATGTCATTGTTTTATGCAGGCCAGCAACTCTACACAGGGCAGGGGAAAACACTGGCATACCACAGCCCAGGTATTGCAGAGGTAAATATAGATTTCCCTGGATACAGACTGTATATGCTTCACGCATTGCATGAGCCCCTAAATCAGCCAACCTGCTCACACTAGCATAACCTGAGTCTGGTTGGTCATGTACGTAACTGATAGCATGGTCATCAGGTTGTCTTCCTGGTTTCTAAGGTCCCTCGCTTTCCTGATAATCAATACAACACATTTTTCTGATCTCTTCCCTGGTTTGCTAAACAAGCAGTAACATGTAGTCCATTGAAAGGTGCTGGAAGCAACCTTTAGAGATACCAAAGTCTGTATTACATGTATGTGCATCAGCAAGCATTTACAGGCAAGATGTCATTCATTCAACCTTCTTCATCTTCTCTAATATGGAGCAAATCACCCACACTGCCATGATGGCTGAAGCCATGGGACCCTTTAAGATGACTTATGAGAGTGGATTAAATTCAAAGACAAACTTCAATGCAAACACACTTATTAAAACAACACATCCAATAAATTAAACCAACCACTCCATTCCTCAGACATGGAAGCACATTTATGAAGCCAAAAAATGTATACGTTCCCTGAACAGATGAAGTCAAACCTAGCCCTCAATTCATGAATTGTGTCTGTGAACCAGACCCTGTACATATAAGAAGAAAATTGATTGAACAAGTGAGGCTCAATCAGTCATTATTATTTAGAAATCGTACACATGTAATTGTATAGACCAATAAACTCAAGTACCATCTAGGAGACCTAATCCATGCCAGCATTTCCTGAATACAATGGGGTTAAATCAGTCAGTCAATTCATGCACTGAGGCAGAATACAAATTCTTTTTCAATGTCGAGGGAGGGTATGGAAATAAAAATGAAATATATGCCTTATACACGAACTGTTCTCCTGATTTTGCCAAATAAAGTGCTGAAACTTTCGTTTTTCTGAGTTACACTTCTCGTGTATTATGTTAAGCTAATCAGTGGAAGACAAGGTTTGTATATGCCTTTACTGTCAATAACCAGATTAAAGGTCATATTGGACAGAAACTGATCAGTTATGGACAGAAACTGATCAGTTATTGATCAGTTACCCAATAACATTCCAGCTACAAATTAAATTTACTAACATGCCACCAAGTCCAGCTACATGTATGAACTATAAGTAAAAGTGAGGTCATCATTAAGAATATGTTCACTGGTTTTAACCCTCTATCAAAGTTATTTTCTTCATTTTTCTCTTCATATTAATTTCTTTAAAATCCCTACCCTCTTCATTTACCAGAAGCAAAAAGATCACATTCCCTCCTGATCGGCACTATTTTTTTTTCCGGATAGGACCAGGATAGGTCCAGAAAGAATATTTTAGGGATGACAGAACAAATCATGCCATGGTATAAATACATAATCTACAGCAGTGTCAATAATGCAGTGGGTGTCCCACTGGCTTTCTTCTGTCACAATGGCTTGATATTAACATGTGTATGTTTTATTCACTAAAAATATATCAACCTATCAAAAACTGCATATGTACTAAAAACCTCCTGGAAATCAGATTCTTAAGTAATGAATTATTCCTCATGAAAATGAGATTTACCCATTTACTGTACACAACTACATGGACATGTAGAATAGTGCACGACATAAACACCTATGTATCAATGCACACATGTAGTACGCCAGTGCTAGGGAATCAGGCAGGAAGCCTCTACATGATCCTTCACCTTTACTTGATTCATTTGTATACAGACCTGGAGACCAAATCAATAAGATATCCATTACACAAACAAAAAGTACATCCGCATCATAGAGGTCACACTGTAGGTGAAGTGTACATATACCTAATTTACATCAGAAATGTTCTGGTTTAGTAAGAATAAGCCTTGCAGACAGATAAATCAATGCAGGGTAACAAATATTTCCTTGAAGCAGTGTATTATGAGAGGTAATGCCAAATCTTCAACCTGTTCAATCTCTGTAGTACATTTTGCAGTTGAATTTATGAATAAAATTACTGTAAAAATGACTCCAAAATGATTTGTTTGTGTCGGTAAGGATACAACCTTCATAAAACTGTGCAAATTATTTCTCTGCACGCCAAAAGTTCTCTCAGAATGTTTGAAATATTGGTCTCAGAGTCAGCTGAAAAGGTTGAAGAATTAAGTTAATTTCAAAGAAAGACATGTGAAGTCACATCACTTGCACACACATGCTTAAACCAATTATTATTTCATGATTCTAACTGCAACAAAACGATGGTCCACGTTTAAGACTGAAAGATGAAGAATTAATGGGAAAAGAAGTCTAGAAGCCTCTGCACGCATAATGTATGGAATTTTCTTCAGCCCTATTACATGTAAGGACAACTCTATGCCACTTCCACTGGCAGAGAATTAATAAGATAGCTCCATCTCTTATTTTGTCATAAACGGAAACATCACATTAAAAAACACTGCTGAAATTACCATATTAAAATCTGGCATTGATATGAGGTTTATTAACGGATATATATCAACAATCTAAAGTGACAATAACTCACATCAATATACAAAATGTAATTTGGGAATTATGGAAATGAAATTTGAGAGGGATGGCTCAAAATCACACCACCAATTTCCTTTATGCTATTTCTAATTGCAAATTTAAGAGATCAACAAGCCAGACACTTGCAAATAATTGCTATCTTTTATGGTGCTTTGACCATGCCTCATTCCATTTACATGTATATGACATCAAAGTCTGAACATCAAAACATCCTCAGTAATCCAGAGCAGAGACTGAGACTGGCGTCTTACTGACTCAGAGTTAGATCTACATACAAAAACACCTACATTTACACATTTGGATCATTTCCAAAGCAATCAAATACATAATTCATGGAAAACACACAAAGCTGTTCAAACATTATGGTAACAGATTGGAAATCCCAGGCGGGGTAATTATAAAGGAGGGAATATATGATATTCCCCATGAGTTCCTATTAAAACTGTCTGAGTGAGCATGATGAAATGCATATTCTCAAGAGCCAAAATTCTGTCCTAGCCAGACCACAGATATCTGAAAGCTCACACAAAAATTTTGAGGAAAGACACACAAATGCTTAATTATGCATGCCAAAACTCTTGCATCAAATTGTTTCCAAAATGGCAATCTACTGTACAGGCAAAAGAATTACATACTTGAAACATGCATTAGAAGTGCTCATCAACAAAGTCAGGTTACAGTAATGGTTTAACATTACTGGAAGATCAAGGACAGGAACAAAACTTTTAAACACACAGGAAAACCAAAAGGCAGAACATTCATACTACTGGACCTGCAAGTGAGTGTTTTTTTTAACAACAGCTACATATACACTGTACTCCATGTATAGATACAAACTGTAAAGAACAAAATACATGTACTACTGATGCATGCTAATCTCTTAGGCCCACATAGTTCAGTCTCCAGAGGTTACGCAGCTCAAGAATCAATCCACTCAAAATGAAATATCTAATGGAAACTTCTCTTGAAAGCACATTTATCGACCACTTCATCAAATATGTACACTGCGAAACAGAAGAGAAGAATGAAAAAAACCCACAAAAAACGCCCTTGACAAAATGCAGGCTGTAAAGTCTTTTAATTGCTTAGAGCTGACAGGACAGTAACCTGAAGGTTACAGATTTGATTTGGAGCTGTTGTAACTTCCCGTGAACCAGGATCTCCTAACAGCTAAGGTATATGTACATCAACTGTCATGTCTTGAGCACCTGATGTTGCATGATTTAACCTCAACTCCCTGTTTAGCTAATGACAATACTGCTTGGCTCATCAGCATCAGCTTTGGAAGGCAAGCCCTGAAACCCTTGAGCACACTATGCCTATATGCCCAGTTTCAGGCAATAATACCCAGCAGGGTTTTTTTTTTTACTTCAACTTAAGCTTTAATCTGCCGTGCCATGAACATTAGAGTGTTCAAGGCATATGTCAAATCAGAGAGCATGATTAAATAATCAGGTTTTATGGGCAGATTGCTGTTGAGCCAGCCCTTTCTGGTGAAACAATGAGGCGGAAAATGGCTTCTTGTAATGAGAGTCTTCTGCCGGCAGGAATGAGCTTGAAATTAAAGTCTGGGTAGATTGATAATTTCTGCATCTGCACCTTATATGCATGTATACTCATGATTTACTCATGTAGTGAATAGCACTGTACACACACATACATTACTTGTAATGCCGTATAAAAGAGTCAATCATAGCTTTCATGTTTCACTCAAATTAGCTTTAACCACCATCACTCTTGGCTGAGGATTTCATATTGTCATTATATTTCTGTAATTTTACTCCTCTAAAATTGTAAAAAATAATTAGGTGAAGAGGAAATACATGTATTTGAATTATGGAATATCATTACTACAGTGTTTGCATGGAATAAAAACATTTGTAGAAGTTTCAGGACAAAGTGAAGTAACTTCCCAAACATCACTGACTACAGGATCCTATGCCCAAATTCATCAAACTACAAGAGGAAAACACAAAACCAAAATGTCCTAAATGACGTTTTATTAACATGGGATATACAGTCATTACTAAAAATGTGCTTGTTGGGCATACCTGATAAGCATTCCATAAAAAGGGCCCTTTTTATATTAATTTTTTAATTAGGATTTTGAAAAAAGTTTTTCTCAATCATTTCTTTTTTTCATTTCTTTTAAATCTCTATGTTCTTTGTTAGCCAGAATTAAAAGGCTTTCCTACTGAACAACCTACAGTTGTGCTAAAGATCTGTCTACAATATCTACATACTCCATTCAGAAAACCCCTAATCACGGCCTTAATTCTAATTCTAATGGAATTTTATCATAAAAATGACAATCTTCATGAAACACACCAGCCTTGCAAAGAGCACTTTACATACACCTAATTACACAATTTAATGAGACCCTCATGGTAAAAACATGATGTGGTTACCGCATTACATGCAAAGCTGATGAAAGATTCTGCCAGGAAGGCCATAAATTATCACACAACATTAACATACTACGCATAATGATTAACAAATTTATCTTCAGATGTGCATGACTAGTAGTATATATATATAGAGGAGAACAACCAGGCATTTACTCGTAAATCTAATTACCTTTGAAAAAGAATTCATTACTTTAATGATCAACGCCAACTTGGCAATACTTCAGCCATATCATAGTGAACTTTGATGAAAAATGAAAAGCAGCAAACTTATGTTTAATTCACAGCTAAAGTAAATATAAAGATAAGTAAGTGAGAACGTTGATTTCCCGTAGGATTAGCTTCAGTTAAGAAATCCGCAAATCTTCAGTCTTCACATATATATACATGTACATGTACTGTGAATACATACATACAGCCTGGTAGTGAAATGAATTTTAAAGTTAGTCTTATAGATACACTATAAATATCACTTCCAGTGATATTTCTACATGAAATTATAAAACACATGCTACATTTGATCTCAAACTTTGTCCAGGACATGCTCATTTTTTTTCCTAATTCAATCAAGAGTTCTACTGATTTACAGAAGTTGTTTTGAGGTTTGTGTTGAGGTAACACTGATACCTAACTACATGTAAAACTATAAGTTTCATCGCCAAAAGCACTTTTTTATGAACCTTATTATCCTCTACAAAGGCACTTTTGGGGTTGATATTTTATGTAAAAAATGCTATTAGACATTATACAAAAACTTGCTACATCAGAGAAAGATAACACTTGTCTCCTGGTGCAGAATTCTTCCACTGTCCCAGATCAAGGTTACATGTATGTTATTTACCAACAATTGTGCACACCATGAAAACTGAAACATTTTTATGATAAAAAGTGAAAAGCCAAAACAAAACTTGCAGGAGTTTCAAGAACACAAGTGTAATCAACACAAGTAGGAGTAATAGAGGGCGGAGTAAGAATTACATAGGGGTGAGGAAGAGCAAGAGACTTTCCCACGAGCCCTCCTTGTTAATGGCTGACCATTATGCTTGATCCCCTAGCTTTCTCTTGACAACCAGGCTAATGACCCTGTACCAGACAACTCTCCACCCATAAACCAGCAGCTACATGATAACCTGTCTACAGCTGTGAGCTAACTATATACTGAAGCCAGGCTGCACCCTTGCTTTCCCACATCCTTTACCTGTCAGGTATTTATATCACTGCTTCCGCCTACCTGGCTTTGATAAAAATTCCTCATTTTCCCATGACAAATTATAGCCTGGAGCTGGTGGCCACAGGGATGTCAATACATCATTTTCATTATTTATAACTACTGCAAAGAGCCATTTTTGGGATTCTGCTAGACAGATGCATCTGAATAGAAAGCATTCCACAACTGCACTAATCTAATGCTGATTACTATCTAAAGATTAGGGTTCTGAGCAGTCATCAACAATTTTGAGTCCATTTTCCAAGTCAAATCAAAATCTGATGAGTGTTATAATTCTTTCTGGACAACACAAGGACAATGACCTTGTCCTATCAGCAGACATACATATATAGTTACAGATCAACATACACTCAGCTTAAATCACTGATCAATGTGACATGGTGTCAACATGTTAATTTAACTCTAAAACCTATCCCTTATAATACTTGACACAGGTTTGCAGCATATACATGTAAATTTCTGATAAATAAAAATATAACATTCCAAAACAATGCTTGTGACAAATTTACAGAAGAAGCTCTGCAGAGGCTGAGATTACCTATCACATGTTACTGTGCAATAGGACCAGTGTCCCATGAAATCTACTAGTCTTCCTCGATATTAACTGGTCCTTCTGTTAATTAAATTAAAAACATGACAAAACTGTGGAACAATTTATTTTCATGTAGATATAGACCATCTAGGATTTAAGATGATTTTTTCTAGATACAGGTAATGTAAATGGGTGAGTGCTTAGGGTTTAATGTCATACAGGTGGTGTGGGGACAATTAGTGGTATCTGGGTTAACTGTATACAATTCCAGGCCAGAAGGACAAGTGTTTTTTCTTTAAATCAACTGGCCACATCAAAATTCCAGTGGCCTCACACCAGCAAATCAGTGTTAATTCCTAGCACTGGCTCTGTTGCATGCATCAAGGAATTCTTCTCACACGATACATTTACATGTGCCTTGATCTCTACATCTGTGAGTTGAAGTCTAACACTACCAATCCCTAAATCAACATGAGAAGGTGATCCCAGACACTGAGAAACATTCAATCATGCTTCGACTGAATGAGTGTGACACATGTACAAGACAGCTAAGCTACTGTTAGGAGGAAAAGTGTAACAAACATCAGTACAAAAGCCAGAGTACACACAGCTTGGGTAAACAAAGAGGTGGAGAATCTCTGCCAATGCCTGTCTGCTGATTCCTTATAACAATTCCCAGCACACGGCCATCTTAGTCGGCCCAACCCACATGTCTGCATGTTAAGATCTACACCAACCTGGGAATTCGGATGGGCTAAATTATACAGCTTTTTAGTCTCAAGTTTTCAATGTAGACTATTTCTATGATGCACTATACTGTTATTCAAGGTTTAAAACAACTCAGCCAAAAGATGACGTCAAAACACAGAAATGCCAAATATGCAGCTTTTCAGTTTATTTGAAGGGCCCTGGCTTTTGCATTATGACAGTCCTGTTAGTAGGTTAACAGGATGACATCCAACATAGCAATTTAAGCATCTGCAAATTCTTACTAACTACACAACAACAAAATGCAAAAATTACACATCGGTAATGACAGTAGAGACGACTGATACTTTATTGGATTCACTGGGTACATGTATGTAACCTCTTTGCCTTTTCCACATCAAGGATTTAATTAATGAGGACCCAGATCATACATGTATGTGGGTAAGCACATGAGCTGAATTCCACAACCATGTTCTTCTAAAGCACCTGCCTCTCTTAATCCTATAGATGTGAGTTACAGAACATTCATACAGAGCACATGGAGGTGAAAATGTTGCTTATAATCAAAATGTGCCTAAGCAACACCTTCCCCTTTCTCTCTTACAGTATTTCTTCTATAGGTGTGAGTTACAGAACATTCATATAGCGCACATGGAGGTGAAAATGTTGCTTATAATCACAATGTGCCGAGCCACACCTTCCCCTTTCTCTCTAACAGTATTTCTTCTATAGGTGTGAGTTACAGAGCATTCATATAGTGCACATGGAGGTGAAAATGTTGCTTATAATCACAATGTGCCGAGCCACACCTTCCCCTTTCTCTCTAACAGTATTTCTTCTATAGGTGTGAGTTACAGAGCATTCATATAGTGCACATGGAGGTGAAAATGTTGCTTATAATCACAATGTGCCGAGCCACACCTTCCCCTTTCTCTCTAACAGTATTTCTTCTATAGGTGTGAGTTACAGAGCATTCATATAGCGCACATGGAGGTGAATATGTTGCTTATAATCACAATGTACCCAAGCCACACCTTCCCCTTTCTCTCTTATGCCTTATACAGGTGTGAGACACAGAACATTCATATAGCGCGCATGGTGTTGGTCATTAGCAGAGTGTGTCCCTCTTAGTCCTTCTATAGGTGCGAGTTACAGAACAGTCATATATCGCTCTCAACCCCCTCAACATGAAGCCTTAATATAGCAGAGCATTATAAATCATTTCTGTCAACAGTTTCTATTTGCTGACTCTCAGACAGCTGGAATGGCAGCCAACTGCACAGCTGGATCACATGCAGAATTCTACTGTGTCCACCGTGACAGCTCATCAGTCTTCACTATGTAGTAACACTGTTTAGGCATCTCATTTACTTGTTTGTTTTCCTAATCTTGTTTGGGAAAACATACATCTTATAGACCAGCCAGGGGTTTACAGAAGTCAGCTGGACAGGCCAGTACTTGGTTTATCGATAAAAAACTCAATATCTAGTTATATTTATTCATTTCAGGCTGATTCAAGAAGTATTCAAAATTCTGTATTCAAAATCTTGCAATACAAGTTATCTCCTTCCTACAGAAAATCTTCACAGTGAGGGCTAAGGGGTATGCATATGAAAACGAACATGATCGACACACAATAAGCTTCTTTGGTCTCTGCCAATCTTCCCAAATAAATTTGATCAACTTCTGTGGCTTCACATCATTCTGTTTTTGACATTAGTGTAACGCGAGTTGTTTTAAACACATAGTGTCAGGTGGCACTAATAGGGCCAATAAGCCAACCAGTCTTCGTATGAAGTTTGCAATTTCGTCTCATCTGATATATAGGTTACAGCAGCAAAATTAAAACCTTTTTTGTCCGATATGAACATTTACAAGCGACATCGATTCAGTATAAGAGCGTGTTTTTAGTTCAAAGACAGAACATGGAGATATATGCCACACACGACTTCAGGACGTTGAGATCCAGCCGTAATCATTGTGGAACAAGCGAATTTTATCACTCTAAATATGTAGCCTCTCTATCTAAGGACCATTACAGTTAATATTCCAACTCACTATTTGTGAAATAATATTAACTCACTATTTGTGGCTGTCCATAAGTCATGAACTGTTTTAATGCATTGAAATCTTCATTTATTTTCACAAGTAACGATAGTATTTCAAGAGAATTTAGATAATCCACAGAGCATTCATCTTGACACACCATTATTTTCATGTATCCCAGTAAAAGGTTTCATGATTTTAATAATTATACTCTCTCAAATGTTTTCTTTTTCTTTAGTTTTCAACCTAGATCATTTTTGATGTGAGATTTAACAAATTGAGAGTTACAGCCACTAAGTCATGAACACTCGACCTTTGTATCTTGATCCATGACTGAATATTGTTTGAAAGTGATGTTGAAACCAATCGCATGTTTTGAATTTCTGTCAGTCCAGACTCTTCCTGGGCAGGTGTTCATAGCAGCCACCAGGGTGGAGTCGTAGTGTTTATAGCAGCCACCAGTGTCGAGCGATAATGTTCATAGCAGCCACCAGGGTGGAGTCGTGGTGTTTACAGCAGCCACCAGTGTCGAGCGATAATGTTCATAGCAGCCACCAGGGTGGAGTTGTGGTGTTTATAGCAGCCACCAGGGTGGAGTTGTGGTGTTCATAGCAGCTACCAGGGTGGAGTCGTGGTGTTCATAGCAGCCACCAGGGTGGAGTCGTGGTGTTTATAGCAGCCACCAGTGTCGAGCGATAATGTTCATAGCAGCCACCAGGGTGGAGTTGTGGTGTTTATAGCAGCCACCAGGGTGGAGTCGTGGTGTTCATAGCAGCCACCAGGGTGGAGTCGTGGTGTTCATAGCAGCCACCAGGGTGGAGTTGTGGTTTTTATAGCAGCCACCAGGGTGGAGTCGTGGTGTTTATAGCAGCCACCAGGGTGGAGTCGTGGTGTTCATAGCAGCCACCAGGGTGGAGTCGTCGTGTTCATAGCAGCTACCAGGGTGGAGTCGTGGTGTTTATAGCAGCCACCAGGGTGGAGTTGTGGTGTTCATAGCAGCCACCAGGGTGGAGTCGTGGTGTTTATAGCAGCCACCAGGGTGGAATCATAGTGTTTATAGCAGCCACCAGGGTGGAGTCGTGGTGTTCATTGCAGCCACCAGGTTGGAGTATGGTGTTCATAACAGCCACCAGGGTGGAGTCGTGGTGTTCATAGCAGCCACCAGGTTGGAGTATGGTGTTCATAGCATCCACCAGGGTGGAGTTGTGGTGTTTATAGCAGCCACCAGTGTGGCACGATAGTGTTTACAGCAGCCACCAGGGTGGTGTCGTGGTGTTTAAAGCAGCCACCAATGTGGAGCGATAATGTTAATAGCAGCCACCAGGGTGGAGTCGTGGTGTTTATAGCAGCCACCAGTGTGGAGCGATAATGTTTATAGCAGCCACCAGGGTGGAGCGATAGTGTTTACAGCAGCCACCAGGGTGGAGTCATGGTGTTCATAGCAGCCACCAGTGTGGAGTGATAATGTTTATAGCAGCCACCAGGGTGGAGTCGGTGTTTATAGCAGCCACCAGGGTGGAGTCATGGTGTTCATAGCAGCCACCAGGGTGGAGTCGTGGTGTTCATAGCAGCCACCAGGGTGGAGTCGTGGTGTTTATAGCAGCCACCAGGGTGGAGTTGTGGTGTTCATAGCAGCCACCAGGTTGGAGTATGGTGTTTATAGCAGCCACCAGAATGGAGTTGTAGTGTTTACAGCAGCCACCAGGGTGGAGCGATAGTGTTTACAGCAGCCACCAGGGTGGAGTTGTGGTGTTTATAGCAGCCACCAGTGTGGAGCGATAATGTTTACAGTAGCCATCAGGGTGGAGCTATAATGTTTATAGCAGCCACCAGGGTGGAGCGATAGTGTTTACAGCAGCCACCAGGGTGGAGTTGTGGTGTTTATAGCAGCCACCAGTGTGGAGCGATGTTTATAGCAGCCTCCAGGTTGGAGTCGTGCTGTTTATAGCAGCCACCAGGGGGGAGTCATGGTGTTTATAGCAGCCACCAGGGTGGAGTCGTGGTGTTTATATGCTGTAGGCAGGCATGGTGGCATTTCAGTACTGTTCAAGATTGACAAACACACAGGATAACATAAATGTTAGAAGCTCTCAGTGTCAAAAGCTGCTCACTGGAGCACAGACTGTAGCTATTCATATCACATCCTCTTTTTGGAGACAAAATCAAGCCTGCAGGGTAGAATATGTACAACCATCCTCTTCACATTTTTACCAAAGACAACGCTGAACCATGCCTTAGGCTGATCAATGCAGAAGCCTTTTGATTCCACATAGGCCACATCAACATGATAAAATGTAGTGTTCACTCGTGCACATACCATCCTGATATTCTGATCAGAATTTGCAAGTATTCATGCTGTGTTGTTACAAACTTATTCACAAATCCGTCACATTTTCATGTATAGATGAGAAGTATTTTTCCTGCTCCACAATTTCCTGAAAAACTTCAGTTTATACCACCAAGGTTTGTAGTCTATTACCAGGGACAATATATTACATAGTAGATATATAACATCTATACACAGATATATTACATAGTAGACTTTAAACTTATGCGCTTGTACAGACTGGGAAAACAGGCATAAGATGTTGTGACGTCATCATTAGCTACACTAAATAATCTGCAGACATCTAAATAGTTATATTGTTTTTCACATACACATGTAGCAGTTATGGAGATCATGTGCCGAGGAATGTTGTAAGATCATGCTTGGATCGGCTGGCCACGATGGTACCATGGTGGCACCATAATACGCAAACCCAGATCGGATTGCTTGCTAATCATACATGTACCATGGAGCATGATTCGACCATGGTGGGCCCACCATACGACTGTGGAGCCATGATGGGCATAAGATATGCAGCTGGAATGTAGCTGTACTGTACATGTCCATGTATAATCAGGTAAATGAAAAGTAATGTTTTTGGATACCTTTAATGTGCTTTTCTAAGCTCTGAGAAATGCAATGCAACAAGAATTTTGGTGATCATTTCTGGCAAAATCATTGAATACTGAAAGCTCAGTATTGATCATTTGTATTGATCATGATGTATATGTATGTAGAAGTAAGATAATTACAGGTGGATGTGCAATGTAACTCACCTAGCCAGTTCCTGTCCAGGTATATAGCCACAAAGGATGGTGGTATGGTAAAATAATCCACAAATGAAAACAGTTCCAGCCAAAACCATAGCTTATCATTGGCAGCCACAAACTGAAAGACAAGGCAAGGATGAAGTATTACTACTGATATACTTTAATATATAAAAGTAGACTACACTGGAGTACCTCAGTCACTGTACAATGACTATCAGCCAACACATCTTCAACCTATGCTGCCATCACCATGATCATGCAGAGGGTCAGATGAGGAACTACACTATAGCTTTCACAGTTTAACCAAAGTCTGGGTCACTTGTCTTCTTAATTACAGTACATTCTTAACAGTACATTAGCATGCTGTACATAAGATTTGAATGATTGGTCATCCAGTCTCAACACCACTTTCAGCCATATTTTAAGATTCCCTCCTGATGAAATTATGTTTTGATATTACCCAAGGTATTTCAGTACCCAGTTAGATTTTTTGTCAGTGTTTTCCTGAGACAGTATCTCTGAAGCGTTACATGTACATACTGTAAGTGACAAATGGCAAAATACCATGATTTTGAAACAGTACTGCTCACAGTGCACATAAACACGCCAGGGTTAGATAAAGATATTTGTGACAATGACCTCATATGAAAATAGAAAAAATCCAACTAGTAGCTCAGAGAAATCTTCTCATGTTTTTCCTTTAAATTTTTGGAAATGACAGTTGAAATTTTCCCTGATGTTGTCAGGCCCTTGATCTGACGATGCATATGAAAATGAAATTTCTGAAAAGTGTTCTATATTTGGCCAGAC
Source organism: Liolophura sinensis (assembly GCF_032854445.1). NCBI lineage: Eukaryota > Metazoa > Mollusca > Polyplacophora > Chitonida > Chitonidae > Liolophura > Liolophura sinensis. Next base: position 17,030,492 of record NC_088295.1, read on the forward strand.
CAATCTACATAACAAGGAAGATAGCAGACACACGAAAATGTTTTTCATGTACAACGGAAATGTACACAAAAGTAAATATTTTTTTCTTGATTGAATAAATAAATGTAAAAGATGACAGGATTAAACTAAAATAAAAAAGATTCCCTTACCCTTATAAAGAAGTAAATCATAAAAAAGACGTTGAATGCCAGGTCAACCTGCTGGGTTGTACTTTTAGCCCATGGAACACAAGTCTCTACTGATGTGTTTCTGAAAGAAAAAAACATCAATACATGTAAATGCATTCACATCTAAAACATAATATCAATAAAATTTCCAATTTCTATAATGTTAACTTCTGAACGCATGTGATTTCTTGGCCAGTTCACGTCACATTTTATGGTTTTGTTTAAACATACATTGTGCATGTGGTCCATTTAATGACATCATAAAAGGTCAAATAATAAAATTTCAAGAAACACATGAATAAAGTTCATCTGCAGAAAAAACTTGCTTGCTTGCTCTTAAGACCAAAAATTTCTCCTCACTTAATTATACAGATAGTTATGCCAGAATATATGATTCAGTTTAAATTTCTCCTCAGTACTTGTAAGGTAAAGGTACTTACTCTGAAGCATCTATAAAATAGATGATGAGGGAGGCTATACTGAGTAAGAACACCAACCCAACCTGAAACAGGGCAAAATCTACATTCAATGGACTGCAATAGTTGTATGCATGTTGTCTAAAGACAAGTAGGCCTGATAGCTATAGGACGCTCTAAGGGTGTGTGACACATGGGATATGATACAGATATACAAACCTGGCAGAGAACAGATAAAGATAGAAAAGACAGAGAACTTTAATAAAATGCCTCACAATTCTTAACATATACAAACTTGTACATGAGGTGATACATGTGTAATCACACAATATGATATTCATGTATGTTATTCACAGCAAAATATTGGATTTGGTCTTTATCTTTAACTTACATCTTCCCCATAACGCAAATAATAACAGGATGATTGTCTGTGTCAAGTTACTAATGATGTGACAAAGGCATTCAGCTTTCAACACTTCTTAAAAATACAACAACATTCAAATAATTTAAAAAGAAAATTACATATCATTGTGTAAACAATGTTTACGTTTATATTATGTGTACATAATTTTAGTATTGGATGACAAACAGCAAGTTTTCATGGCCATTTTCACTCTTCATTTCCCCAGTTTCAATTTTGTGCAATACCAGTATCAGCAAAGATTGATTCACATAATAGTTAATGCCATGACAGGCACCTAACCAAAATGAATCCGTCAACATTCACGTTGGACTCTATGTCACGTTTTTGTATTTAACCAATAATGAACATTCTGGATCAAGCTCTTAATGTCAGCTGGACCAATATGCCCTTTATTTGTGAACTGTCAATGTTCACTGGAAAATTGATACCCTGCTTCATCTAAAGTGGCTTTCTCATGGAGATGTATACAAGCAACACATTAGTTTGTGAGCCCTAAAAGACAACAACATCCATCAGAAACCAATGCAGGAAAGATAACATCATTCAACTGGTGGGATTTATCTTCAAAACATAGGCTTTCAATGAACCAAGTCATGTCAAATCACATGTACACTCAGTGTCAATGTACATGCTGCTACTTAACACAATGGCTACCACTGTGCTTTTGGACACAGAAGTTTTGGTTATTCTGTCACAAGCATACATTACAGAGCTTACAATACTGTATTAGCCACCTGCTCTAATTATCTAGCTGAATGATTTACAGCCAGGCTGGTGACTTGTAATTTGCTGTTGAAAACGTGCAAGTTCAGGCAAGTTATTCCTTGTTGTGAATACATATTTTAAATGTGCTGCAAAAGATGACACATCACAGCTTTCGCTAAAGGAATTTTCTATATTACATTACTGTTTTATGTAATATGACAGGTGAAATTTATATCCAACAAAACTAATTTACCTATAACTACATCTGGGAGCTTTGGCAGCAATGATAATGGTTTGGCTGAAAATGTCATTATATAAAGAATTATCATGCAAATATATTGCAAAGTATGGCACTACACATTTTAGCATATATGTGTATGCTCTGCAGTGTCATGCAAGCAGTTGTGAAGTTTTTCACAACATACAGGAACCAACTATGCACAGAAATGCATCAGCTCATTTAGTGAACTAAAATCCAATGACTGTTTTCAACTTCAGCCTCTTAAAGTGATCTCTAGCATACAAAGAAATTAACAGATGAGTTTCATCTTCCATGCATCCACTACGACCAACCAAACAGAGTGTGAAAAAAAAGGTCATCTTTCTTGATGTAAATCAGCCATGAGGAAAACACCAATATTCAATTAACGATCTCATGAAGTGGTGGATCAGAGTGCCTGTGACATGGTCTATACAAAGCCAAACCTCAAGAGTATCAGAGTCTTGTCCTTGATGAATTATCTCCCAACATTAAATATGTGAATTGTATCCCAAGGCACTGTGTAATACAAATCTGGGCTGAGTGTGTCAGGCGAGCGAGTTAGGCAATCACTCTCTGGCATACAATGATCTCTCTACACAAAAAGCCTAGGGCTTTTGAGAAAATACTAACACTCAATACTCATTTTCTATGAAACTTGCTAACTTTAAGAACCTACACTGAATGCACGTGAAACTTTGGCAAAAATCAGACAATTTCGTTCAACAAAAAGGCAAAGGTTGGCATTTACATACAGTAGATCTATCTATTTATTTAATCTGTGTTTAACGCCATACTCAAGAATATTTTACTTATATGATGGCGGCCAGCTTTAAGGTGGAAAGAAACTGGGGAGAGAACTAGGCAAACCCACGACCATTCGTAGGTTGCTGGCAGACCTTCCCACGCATGGCCGGAGAGGAAGCCAGCATGAGCTGGACTTGAACTCACAGCGAACGCATTGGTGCAGTAGATTTAAGTTTCAATCATAAATCAAATTTCTAGTGTTAAATATTAACATAAGTTTAAGGTAAAACATATTTCATGGAGCCCCATAATGGGTGTTATTAATGAAGCAATCATCCAGATCGTGTTTGGTCTATTGCTCTATCCATATACAGTCACCATGGCCATGCATCCATTGTGGTCATCTAGCAAGAGGAAAGCACACAATAAGCCATATAAATGACATGGCTAGCGGACAAGTCAACACTGGACTCATTAATTTTCCTACCAAATACTGCATATTTTCTGACTTTCCACTACAAATACACAGCTCTGCTCGTAAGCATATAATCAAGCTTCTTTTAGAAGATCCATCAATTACCCAAGGCTCTAAATGTTCTGAGTCTTGCATATATATAATGATGACTCTAAAAAACAAAAGCAGGAACAAAGAGTTGTATAACAAGTATTAATAGATATGTACATGTTACATCCTCTCTGTCTTTGTGTGTAACACAAACTACACTACTGTTGGGATAATGTACATGTATCATGATATCAAGAAATAAAGTACAGGCCTTTGGTTTGTGTTGGTGATTTAGTTCTGCTTAATATTGTACCCCCAACAGAATTCAACTAAGGTAAATGTTGTACATCGCTTAAACACATATGTAAGTACATGGAGCTACCAGTGTAAGTCTGCCAGTACATCTAACATCTGTACATAAAATTTTGCATTCAAACATGTAGATAATGCAAGTAGACATAAGCATTTATCTGATATTATATATCATTATATATTAAACATTTCAGTTTAAACCTTAATGTTACATTAATTTTTTTTAGTAAGTCTCTTGACTGCTATCCTATTAAGTGGAATGGCTAAATCCTGCAGAAGCCCAGACTTCTGCAACAACAGCTGACTTGCCTCCCAGCATGTACTCTACTTTGAAATATATTTAAACATTCCAACCAGAACCTAAAGCTACCTTCAAACAGATTTCCCTTATGTCAATATTAAAGAAATATGTAAATACATCTGATTGGTTAATTTCAGCCAGAAAACAGATTAAAAGCTCAGTCCTGTCACTTAAACAGGTTTCCTAATTTAATGACATCATCAAATACAAACTATTGTTCATTAATGTTTGTACAGTGGATAAACTGGTGATCAGGTGCAATAAACAGGTAGTAAAGAAACAAAAACACCGTGCTCAAGATATTGTTATTTATATGACGGCAGCTAGATTTATAGGTGGAGGACCAAATGTAAATGAATTTCATTAACAAACTACAGCATTTAAGTACATGGTTTGAACATTTATGTTGCTGGGCAAAAGCCAACAATTTTTAAATCTGACCTACACCACCCACTGACTCAGTGAAGATATATTTATATATATTTCAATATTTGAAATGGATAATTTGGAAGTGAATACAAATTTACATAATATGTATATGTAATAACATAAGCCATTCATTCTATTACTTAAGACTTTCTATTCCATACATTCTAGAAAAATGAATGATTTGATTAGTGTTTTATTATAATGCTATACTCAAACGCATTTCACTCACACTGTATATGATGACGGTCTTGACTAGGGGCGAGGAAACCAATGAGCCCACAGTATACTAAGCTACTGACCTTCGCCAGGTCATGTATTACCAGTAAATAGGTGAGTTTGTCTGATGGCTACTGCAATCTGGGAGACAAATTACATAATGTATATGGTTGTCCTGCTGTCCAAATATCCTATTACTAACATGAAGGAAGTTTAAAACTATTTTCAGGCCTCAGACTTTCACCCACAGCTTGACAAATGAAATGCATTATATTCAGGGCTTGCTGTTAAGGTAAAACTCTCCAAGCCTGTCACAGGCATCTGTCACAGTCATTTATCGGTAGTCTAATAGTTGTATTGAGTTTAGTTATCTCACTGGCATTTAAACTGTTGCGAAAAATTTTCACTCTTCCTGACAGCTCTCTACGTGGCTCATGAATGAAGGAAACTGAGCAGATCTTGTACTTTCTGACTTAAACTACGTAAGCCATGGGCACCCCAGCATGCTCTAGAAGTGTGACCTTACCAGTGGAGAAAACATAGCAATTACAGATGAAAGAGTGCTAAAAGTTAGTTGTGAATGTGGTCTTTAATATTTTTTTGATTTTTCTTGTAAGAGATAGAGACATTTGAAAATACTTTTTGTATGATGGTTTTTTTTGGACCACCTCTTGGTAGGATAAATCAGGATGTAACACAAAATAATAAATATATTTCCACTAGAATTTGGTCTTTTCAGCACAACAAATGTGTTCAACCTGTATTTTGATCACATTTATATTTTCAATACACATGCATTCATAAATATTATCATAATACAGAATAAATGCATGTTTTTGAATAAACAACAAATTTCCATTCAAATAAATTATTATACATGCATCACATCCTTATTTAGAACATTATTTATATGATATATACAAAAAGGTGGTCCCAAATACCCTTTTTGTTTAAAGAAAAAAATGTAGAAAATATACATGAAAGACCACATTCGCACATACATCTTCATGCTCTTTTATGTGTTTTGGCATCATTTTTATGTCTTCTTCTCCTTTAACATGAGGGCCCAAATGTTTTCCAGAACTAAAACGGTTCTGAAAACTTGTATCGTAAGGATGAGGGATTCTGACAACAATACATTTCAACCAGTACTTACATTAAGTCTATTCCAAGAGTATTTGTACTCGGCTTATTGAAAGAACCAGGAGTCTCTCACCAATGCGGTCGCTGTGAGTTCAAGACCAGTTCATGTTGTCTTCCTCTCTGGCAATAAGTGGGAAGGTTTGCAGCAACCTGCGGATGGTCGTGGGTTTCCCCACCATAATGCTGGCTGTCGTCGTATAAGTGAAATATTCTTGAGCACGGTGTAAAACACCAATCAAGTAAATAAATAAATAAATACTCGGCTTATTGCATGTTTTTTTTTCGGAGGTACATGTAAAGGTTTTTAGGTAAGAACAAATTAGTGAATGTACACGTCTTTATTGATCAAAAGTAGCTCTGTTAATTTACAATGAAGTTGTTCTTCCTCAAGGCCTTCACAGAGAAAACAATATATAGGAAACATGTACTCCAGGGTCCAATCAAAATATACATAAATATATATAAAACAAGAAAATGCATTGTGTAGTTTGAAAAGTGAAGGTATATATATTCATACACACAAAAAGTAACAAAACAAAAAATAGTGCTGTACTCGCAACTGGACACAGACCCCAATTACAACTTCTGTTTTTCGGTAGGGACGAATGTAAATCTGTGTATTTTAGGGTGTAAAGTCTTTTTTTGCTGCCAGCCTGCCGTTTTTGATGTACAGGTGCATGCTTGGTATCAAAATGATGGAAACTGTCTAAGCTTTTGGCAGGTATAAGTTTTAAACGATGAAAGTTTGAAATTCTGGGTGAGAGGATACAAGGAGACAGGTGGTGATGAGGCTGCCAGTGACGTCCCCTTGGCGTTGCTCGGCACCCCTCCCAGCTGCAGACATAGAAAAGTCCAGATTTTGACAGTCGACCTATGTTAAGATTTTTATGGCTTCTTTCTCACAGGCTGGGCCAGGTATGCACCAAAGCTTATTGGCCACAGAATGTTTGGGACTGAGCTACAGTGCTAAACGTTAACATTTTCGCTTATGGAAAACTAATGGGTGTCTGTGGCCAACTGTCCCAACCAGCAGAAAAGGTATGGTAGTTGGAGACGACCCATTACCAACCCCTTCGTGCCCTCTTGCTGGCTGGAATCCCCTACACACATGTACAGAGAACAAACCAAGCCAGTGGAAGACGGCCCCTTATTTGGTATGAACAATTCTCATGTGTGCAAAAACATAAACAAAAACATATAATAACATATGCAAAGCCTTTCATTTGGAGATCAAGCTGGGAACAGAACACCGAGGTATTGAAAGCAGATGGATAGACATTCACCTAGATTCATGTTTAATAATACAGGCAGCGAGTAGTGGCTGAGTGGGGTGGTGCTTGCACAAGGTGTGGGTTCAATCCCAGCTATGGACAGGAATTTTGAAGATCTCTCACTTTTTGTGAGGCCCTGGTGAAAATAAGCGGTCAATGCCTCTTCAATGGTCGAACGTTCATTGAATATCTTCTAACAATGTTGTGTGCTTATCTTTACGTCACACATGGAAAGAACAAAAAATTATAGGGCATGTAGTACGAGACTGCTCTGACGTTAGGATTGGCAAAATTTTGTTCGGCCAAGGATGGCCCCAAACCACTGTCAGAGCTCATTCCATTTAAAAACCTGATGCAGTTACCTGCCCTTGTCAAATACGTCGAGGCTGTCAGTACAGCTGTTCGCTTTAAGCATCACCAAGGAATCTCAGACCCAAGCGGCCTCGGAAATAACACAATGACATTGTGCTTAAGATAAATCGCCAGATGAAAAGATAAGGAACATAAGTGTCTGCAAACTTAAGGTCATGGAGAGGTACTCGATAGATAAATTCTGTATCAAAGTCTGTGACACAATGACATGGCAAGTGCATCAGGTTTTAACTGAAGCACGCTCTGACGTTGGTTTGGGGCCATCAATGGCCAGACATAATTTTGGCCAAGTTAACGTCAGAGCAATCTCAAACTACAGGGCCTAGGAAGGACACAAGTTCATGGGAGTTCTGTGTGGGGGCGGTCGCGCATAAATCAGAAGCTGGGGTTGAAAAAGCACATTATTCTCGAAACGCTCATGTGCAAAGACCATGTGTTGCCAAGGCTATAACCCCAACTTCCGGTATATACAAAAATGCCCCCATGTGGAACTCCCGTGAACTTGTGTCCCTCGTACGCCCTATAGTGCATGTAAATGTAGATGGGCGAAAAGACAAACTTACAACATTTGTGTAACATTTGCGACCTACGAGAAAAAGCAGACTATGACAGTTCACTATGCTAATTGTAAATTATCTATTAGAACAAGTTCCAGGTTTTGATGCAAACCTGTACTGGATATACGGCTTGGAATAGTGAGATGGACAGCCATTTGGGGTATAAAAAAAATGAATTGAATGAAGGCAACCTGCATGTTCAAGCTCTTTAGAATAATAACTTTATTATTGAACCGGTACACACTTGTAACTAAAGTGAAATTATTTTGTTTAATCTGTCAGAAAGCTCTTAACTCACCAAAATTCTCCCTGTTGTACTTTGGCCTGAGATAAGCTCTCCTGCCCAGTCTTTTGCCTCGGTCATCCATCCTATCTCATGTTCTGTGGTTCGCAGAAGAGCTGATTTGGGTACATTTTGAGTAACTTTTGTACCGGCCGATTTTTTCTTCTTTCGACAACACAGACATGCCCCGATTCGGAAAGCCAAGATAACTACAAGCCCTGCTCCAAACGTTACCAGGCTGGATAGCAGGAATACATGCCATGATCGCTCCCCGTTACACTGAGGATCGAGCGAGGTGAGCGTGCAAGATGTGACATTCTTTATCGAGTTGTTCTCCGCCATTTGTACCCTATACTTTCCACTTGCATAACGACGTTGTTGATATTAGAAGACACATATTCTCTCTACGCCACAACACCACCAAGAGTAAATCATCGTTAATACATGGCTTGACCTGCGGCTACACTGAAAACGTAAGCTCACCTCCGCTTCTGTTAGATGACAACACTCTGCGCGCCTGTACAAATCCTACGCTTGCGCCCTTCATCCACGCCGTGTGGCTTTCATATGAATATTCATGTCTATGAATATTAATGTAACCCTTTCCTTTCGGCATGAGTAGGTTGTATTTATTGGTACAAATTGATCCTTACGTTTGCGTCTGGATAAAAGGGCGACTGTTGTCAGGAAACAAAAATTCGAACTTATGCCTAAACTTAATAGTTGTAAATGTATATCTCAACTAGCTTACAGTTAAATATAAATATATGTTTAAAGACCGATCACTCCCATCCCACCAAGTCACATTTCGGATGTTTTTTTATGGCTAAATGTTGGGTTTATTCCGAATTTGATTGATTCTTTACGCCCCGGATGGTAACATGTTTAAAAGCAAAATGTATCAATCACGCACGAGTCACACATGCGTAATGGTAGGGTAATGGATGTTTATAAGTTAGACAGGGCGCGCTTCGGACCTTAAAAGAATTTTTTTGTAATACATTGAACAGTTATTGAGATGTCATCCGAGTTATCCCGTAAAAACTAGAAACTGTTTTTTTTTCTAATCCACAGGTAGGCCTATGTGGTTGTGTTCAGTTTCCCTGGCTACACATTTTATAATGCCGGCGATCAAGGGAGCGGGTGGTTGAGCGGCTGTACCCATCATTATGTCTTCAGTATGCGCGACAAAGACAATTATGTGGCATATACCACTCACCAGTAAACTAGACCGTATCCCTGGAGTTCACGTGTGCACTGTTTTGTGGTTACCAGGTGAACGTAATAATGCAAGTGACCGCTATATTAATTATACATGAATTCCATTCTGTACTCTTATTATTCTGTCTCAGTCAATATTCTTCTTATTTAATCTCTATCAGATGTTTCTAGTGAAGTATTGATAGGATTACGAATTACACACCATCTATTAAAGTATCATGACGTATTTTTGTTTATCTGAGCTGTCATACACCACGTGGGGGGAATCCCCGCTCCGGTGATCGCGCTACTATATGACGTCACGTATTACAGGGAACCCGGGGAAAACAAGCGCGTTGGTGACAGGATGGCTGTGAAGAGGTCGCCGTATCTCGTGCGGGGCTTTGTGTGTTTCTCCCTTACTATCTGCGTTGTGATGATCTTTATCGGCATTAACGTAAGCTGTGTTAAATCGTTGGAAAGTCTCATTGCCTGATTTATCATACTTGCAAAGGAACGTGTTGACGTGGCGATAGTGGTTGTTGTTGTTCTCCCAGATAACCCCGGGGAAACAATATATCTAAAATTATTCAAGTTTTCCCAAAGTGAAATATATATTCCGCTGAAATCTACTAAAATGCACCCAACCCTTTTCTAAACATCGACACAAAATCGTTGTCTCAAAATACCGTACTCCAATGCCATCAATCTGCTTTCTAGAGCTACATATACGATCACTACACAGTTGAGAATGAATCGGAGAAGCAAGTCAGTCAACCTGTCATGCCCAGCTGTCAACCAAGTTGTAAATACCAAACGGGCACTGGCGAGCAGTCACACAGTTATAGTGACTGTCGACATGTCTTCCCTTCTATTCCTACACTCCTCTGGAGCCTATTGTGTGAATATGTCTTGTGAGTATGTGGTGGGATTTATTACAATTTGTAGGGGCCTTCCAGCAACCTGAGGATGGCTTTGGGTTTCCTACAAGTATTATTAATGCCTATCATGCAGAACAAAACGTTTTTGCTTGAACTATGATACCATGTATTCAATTGTTTTGGGCAGAAATTCACACTTTGAGTGTGCTTGTTCATTTTAAGACATATATCAGCTTTATGATGTTAATTTGAATAGATTATCTTCAAGAGCTCACTGTGGTGAAGTTACATGTGCATGTCTCTTCAGCTATGGTCTCAGTTAGGAGAGCCTCAAGGTACTGTGGGGGATAAAATAATGTGAAAGACAACAGCATGTTAATAGGGAAATTGCAGGGACAAATATTGCATAAATATAAATAAGCCTCCTAAGAGACTCCTATCCTGCCCAGCATAAGCTAGCAACTGTTCATCAGCCCAAACATTACATTAACATTGCTACAAAATTTAGAAATATTATCTTAATTCATTCAGTTGTGTTTTTTGAAATGTCCACAAATTTAGACCATATATGCCTACATTGTATATGTCTTTCTGAAAATGTACTAACTCTTAAACATGAAATATGATAAATGACTTTGAGATTCAGGGATATAACTAGAAATTGTATCAGTTATGTCAGTGTTATTGACTACAAATGAAGATACATATAGCTTAGGGCTTTGTGTAGATTTGAGTGAATTTTAATAGTAAAGTGTTGCTCTGTCATGTTTTGTGAAGCCTCTTTATCAATACATAGATTTGTTGTTTTGAATCATTGTGTATAACTTGAACATGGTCTTATCATCTCATCCACAACAAAACTGCTATTAGAGTTACAGCAGTTGGATCTGTATCATAAGCCTGCTGATTTCGCAGAGGTTTATCAGGTACATGGCCAGTAAGGCCACATGAATTTAAAATTTAGTTTTATGAGCAGAATATGTTCATTGTCGGAGGCCGCTGTAAAAACAAAAATGGTCTAATTTTTCTGAACAGTTGTTCCTGTTAAAGACATATCTACATGATCGGAAAGAATTGATAAACAGAAAAATCATGAAACAGAATAACATCAGACAAAATAAAAAGGTGGATTTTCAGTTTTACTTTTAATCCATTTTTTTTTTATTTTTGGGGTCACAATACCTGTGAAACACAATATAAAATTGATGTCACCTAATGCAGTCTTTAGAAGTGTGGTGTTACAACTTAGTCAACCTCCCTGTTTATAACTTCGTAGTACTCTGGATTTATTAACAGATACTGAGCCTCAATGACTATGATATGCTGGTGATGGATGAACATCCGTACAAGGGTATGTTTTTTTGTGCCATTGTGATTGAGAATATAAATATAAATGAAGGAATAATATTGAATACAAACCAGGAACTATCATTACTACTCATCTTATGTTTATGATAATGCCTCATTTGTAAGCTTTATGACTTCACCATGTCTTTTCTGTATTTAAAACAGTTTTGTGGAAGGCCAAGAAAACCTTGAACTTTAACATATATTTTTTTGTCTTGACTGCTTTGGGTAATATTGTGGAATCCTTGGAATGGAATTGTGGTGAAGTTCAATTTGACCACTGTATTTGGATAAAAATAAGCATATAGCTCTAGTAAATCTGGTTGTAGTATAAGAGGAAATGAGATGTCAAATGCCTTGTTAAACATATAACAATGCCTTGTTAGTACTTGAGCTAATTTTCCACATGAGAATAATGGTAACGTTTTGCTAGGTTAATGTAGTCATCCTTTAAAAATGCTAAAGCAGCACAGTTACAGTTTTCTCTGTGGAGTGTAGCCGGCATTAACATTTATTAACATTTAACTCTTACAGGTGTCCATGATGAGAATCGAGCCAATGAGGCCATACAAGAGGACATTAAGGTGCCAGTCATCATCTGGTGGACGCCATTCACAGGAGAAAAGGGGAGAGTCAAACGCTGTGGGGATTTGGACTGCTTCTTTACTGTAGATCGCCACTATCGGCATCACCCTAAAACCAAGGTGAGGTTTTGAAGATGTTTAAGAACGGTAATGAAAGTATGGTATTCTGTGAAGTAGGTTATAACTTATATGACCTAGAGTCAGGAAACACTGTGCATCATGATGGAAGCACTGTGCATCATGATGGAAACACTGTGCATCATAGAAACATTGTGCATCATGATGGAAACACTGTGCATCATGATGGAAACACTGTGTATCATGATCTTGAGGTGATAGATCTTTATACATGAAGTTGTGTTCAGTTTTTAATATTTTGGCAGGCTTTTCTATTTTATGGGACTGATTTCAATGGACTTGATCTACCATTGCCAAGAAAAGTTGGGGAAGAATGGGCACTGTTACACGAGGAATCTCCAAAGAACTTGTATCTGTTGTCTCACAAGGAAGTCATCACACTGTTCAACCACACAGCCACGTTTAGGCGGGAGTCTGACCTGCCAATAACAACGCAGTATCTGCCCAGTATTGAGTGGCTGGAGGACAAGAGCTACTTGGTGCCAACCAGTCAAAAGACAGAGTACCAAAGGACGGAGGGACTTGCGCCATTTATTTACACCCACAGTGACTGCGATCCTCCATCTGACAGAGACACCTTTGTGAAGATGCTGATGAAACACATGAAAGTTGACTCCTACGGAAAGTGTATACACAACAGGGACTTGCCAGAATTGTTAGTATCTTTATTTCATTGTCTAATCCTTGTCTTCAACAGTTCAACATGTTAACATTTTGTTTTAATGTATGTAATTTGTGCATGAAAATGTTTAGATTAGGACTCATAAAAAAGTAAAGAATTGTTTCTAGCTCCTGACCATCGCCATTGAAGTTTTGAATCTACTGTAGCTTTCTCTGGTTTGACTGCAGCTTTATCACAAGGTTTGTCAAGTACCTGCGAAAGTGCAGTAATTCCCCCTGTCCCCAGTTTCTTGCTACCATAAACCTGGCTGTTATATAAGAGTAATGTCACTAAACACAACCCCAAACACCAACCAAATAATTGACATAAAACTAATCTTCACCAATTAAATGCTTTCATAGGCAGAAAAAAAGTTTGAAAATCTATTTTATCAACTGTACATCTACACATGTACTTCTAAAACAGTGAATATTTTTTCTAGTTTGCAAGATCCCCTTGAAGGAATGGAACATCATGAATTCTACAAACTGCAAGCCAAGTATAAGTTTTCCCTCTCCTTTGAAAATGGCATCTGCAATGACTATATCACAGAGAAGGTTTGGAGGCCGTTGATGGTAGGGTCTGTACCTATCATAATGGGATCGCCCACGGCTCAGGTGAGGTCAGACCCTAAATGTCATGTTCTGTAACTATCCCAATGGGATCACCCAAGGCTCTGGTGAAGTCAGGCTCCAAATGCTAGGTTCTGTCATAATGGGTGGCCTAATGCTTAGGTGTGTTTAGACCCTAAATGTTTGGTTTTGTACTTTGTCGTAATGAGTGGCCCAATGCTTAGGTGAGGTCAGCCCCCAAGTGTTAGGTTTTGTACCTGTTATATTGAATGGCCCGATGCTTAGGTGAGGTCAGACCCCAAATGTTAGGCTCTGTACCTGTCATAATGGGTGGCCTAATGCTTAGGTGTGTTTAGACCCTAAATGTTTGGTTTTGTACTTTGTCATAATGAGTGGCCCAATTCTTAGGTGAGGTCAGCCCCAAATGTTTGGTTTTGTACCTGTTATATTGAATGGCCCAATGCTTAGGTGAGGTCAGACCCCAAATGTTAGGCTCTATACCTGTCATAAAGAGATTACCCAAGGCTGAGGTGAGGTCAGCTCCCAAATATATGGTTTTGTGCATGTCACAGTGGGTGGCCCAGTGCTTAGGTGAGGTCAGACCCCAAATGTTTGGTTTTGTACCTGTCATAATGGGGGCCGAATGCTTAGGTGAGGTCAGACCCCAAATGCTTGGTTTTGTACCTGTGATAATGGGTGGCCCAATGCTTAGGTGAGGTCAGACCCCAAATGCTTGGTTTTGTACCTGTCATAATGGGTGGCGCAATGCTTAGGTGAGGTCAGACAGCAAATGTTTGGTGCTGTACCTGTTATAATTAATGGGCCAATGCTTAGGTGAGGTCAGACCTCAAAGGTTAGGTTCTGTACCTGTCGTAATGGGATCACTTAAGGCTCAGGTAAGATCAGGCCCCAGATGTAAGGTTCTTTACCTGTCACAGTGGGATCACCCATGGCTCAGGTGATGTCAGACCTCAAATAGGTTCTGTACCTATCATCATGGGATCATCCATGGCTCAGGTGATGTCAGACCTCAAATAGGTTCTGTACCTGTCATCATGGGATCACCCATGGCTCAGGTGATGTCAGACCTCAAATAGGTTCTGTACCTATCATCATGGGATCATCCATGGCTCAGGTGATGTCAGACCTCAAATAGGTTCTGTACCTGTCATCATGGGATCATCCATGGCTCAGGTGATGTCAGACCTCAAATAGGTTCTGTACCTGTCATCATGGGATCATCCATGGCTCAGGTGATGTCAGACCTCAAATAGGTTCTGTACCTGTCATCATGGGATCATCCATGGCTCAGGTGATGTCAGACCTCAAATAGGTTCTGTACCTGTCACAGTGGGATCATCCATGGCTCAGGTGATGTCAGACCTCAAATAGGTTCTGTACCTGTCACAGTGGGATCATCCATGGCTCAGGTGAGGCATCATCCCAAGTGTTAGGCTTTGTGCATATTATAATGGAGTTTGTGAATACTCATATGTTAATTCAGTGTTCCGTAACTCACTGACATTAGAGCATTGTTTGAAATATGTACTTGAGCTTTTTTTTCAGGAAATTTGTATGAGTACCTTGAAATTTTCCTATTTTCTACTGTAACTGGTTATAACATTTGTGTGAATGAATAATGCCCATTGGGGGAAATATTCTAGTGGGCAGAAATTGATATACAGTGTAAAAACAAAATCCAAACTTTTGGTCACGTACATAAATACATCCCAGATCTTCATGCTGTGAATTATCAACTGAAATTTTCTACATTTATCGGCAGTTAAGATACTTTAAATAATGAATGACATTTCTTTGCCTCTGGGACCAAGGCAGTTTAAGCTGGGGTGATTTATCAATCAGTTTATATGTAATTGATGTACATCTTTGTTCCTGTAAATGTAGTTGTGATTCCTAGCTAAATGATGTACATATAACTTTGCAGTTGTACTGAAGTTGGTATGTACATTTGTTTTAACATTCTAGGACTTCCTTCCGGACAAGCACTCAGCCATATTTCTTCAGGACTTTGACACGTTGGATGAGTTTGTAAAGTTCATGAAGCGCCTGAATGAGGATAATGATGAGTATGAGAAGTACTTACAGTGGAAGAAGACAGGTGTAACCAACAAGTACCTGCTGGATGTGATGAAGAAGAGAGAGTGGGGCATCAATAACGATTTCAGCAAACCCAACTTCATTGACTGCCTCGAGTGCCTGGTCTGCAAGCGCATACATGAGAATGAGGCCCTGAAGACTGCTGGGAAACCCCAGAAAGTCCACCAAGCTGACCAATCCCATTACGGGTGTCCACGACCCAAGCTGTATGATTCCTCAGGCAGACAGGTGTTTGACGAAGCATGGGGGTCATTCTGGGACTCTGCGGGTCAGCTGGGGAAAGCCTTAGGGTACTTTGTGAAGAATAATATAACCTTTGACAAAGAAAAACTCTATGACAAGGCGTATTCCTTGAAAGGGTATAAAGACGCCAGAGATCTGGTTTGATCCTAGGAAATCATATGGTCGACATTTAGATTGTTTTCTCTACTGTGTTCATTGTTAAAAAAGATTAATATTTTTATCACATGCTCAAGTCTAAATGTATATTTTTATACACAATTTTTCTGTGTTGGTTTTGTGCTTGTTATGATTTTTGATACATGCTATTTTCATTTCTTGTAAACACATCTACATTTGCATGTATGTATTAAGGTGAATTTGTGTGTATAAATGTGATATGCCCAGGGCCCTGTTACATAAAGCAATCATATGATAAGTTGATTGTAATTGTTATGGCAAACATGTTGTCTTGATACTTACAATCAAAATGCACGTATTTATTTGATTTATTTTATACATGGCATTTCGTTTTGTGGGCATGATGAGTGGAGGAAATGCCTACATTTGGCATGTTACTGCCAAACTGCTCTATGTGCACATCATGTTAGTGGAAGATGAGTACTAGACTATGCAAAGAGTGAGAGCATGTAGATTATGCAAATGCAATCCTGGAAAACTTACATGTAGCCAATGATTGAATTGTGGAACAGAGCCCTGAAGCTTACAGTACATCTAGACATTCCTAGTTTCTTCTTTCTTTCACATACATGTAGTGTTTTTAAGGTGACTCATTTTAGAATATGTTCTAAAATTCAAAATGACAAAATCAAAATGTTTTAAAGTTTTTAATTTTAATTTTGAATGTGTGAATGTTTTTATTAGGTACTTGTACATGTAACATTGCAATACACTAGGCCTACTCTGCAAAGTAATACTTGATTTAATAATTAAGTGCTAATTCTCTGATTTTTTATGCAAAGATTTGAAATTTACAAATATCAGTACTAGACTTTCAAGTGTCTTATGTGCTACATTTATACCCCAGATTGTGCAGTGTTATAAGAAATATTATCTATTGTTTTTATTTCCCAGTTGTACAGCTTTGTAAGATTTTGTATGGACATGTTTGTGGTTGTGACATTTAACAAGTCATGTATTGACTGGACACAAATTGCAATGATATTAAAGGTGCCAGAAATCCTCAGTGTTGTCATGGCAGCTACTGCCTCAAAGTTAGTGCTGCACATACATGTATGTAATTATAGAACTTCAGTGGCATTATTGTTATGTTCGTGTGTATTGTCTGTATTTTGATGGTTTGTATTTGATACGCGAGTCATGCATAATCTGATAATAGGGGAGTTTCGAGTTGGAACTCTTTTGTCATCAAAGGTAAAAACAGCCCTACTATGTCATGTGAATGGTGAAAAATGTTAGGCAACCTTTGTTGACATTAACTTACTGATCATCTGTCTCACCCATTTCCAGAGGCAGGAATAATACCTCTTTCCCTTATTAACATTTAAAGGTCACAGACATGCAGGTGCTCAATCGTTCTATCATTCTTCCAGTCAAATTTATTTTGTATGATTTGTATGATACTTTTTTCAGAAGCCCATGTTATAGTGAATGTGATCAAAAATAGTTGCCTAACATTTTTGACAGGTCACACGATGCAGTTGCACTTTTCGACCTTCAACGATTACAGAGTTTGAACAGAAAACTCCCGTATTGGTTTCAGTTATGACATTTTTTGCAAATACTGCAGAATGTTTGTCATGTAGCATGGAATTCATTCTTGACTTCCTTATTGTTTAGAAGGATATGGTTGGGCTCTATTATTGCTGTTCCTTCAGATGTAGCATCTTCTGTGTCTTGTAGTTTGGATTGTTGTGTGTCAGATTGTAAATATTGATATTTATCTCAAATAATGTTTGTAAGGTATACCTGTACAGTGATGTTGATGTTATAAGATATATTATTAACTTTCCTCAAACAGAAACTATGTGATAAAAGAACTCATGGGTAATGTACATTTATTTTACAAGAAAACTGACATTAGGACATAATGCACCAAAAAACATTATGCCATTATTTTGATGTTTGTAAACTTAAACTGTAATCTGCTACATTGAAACAATTGTATTTCAGAGTGAGTTTTTAATGCAGGTCAGTTTGCAGGAAATGCTCTACAGCTACAATTTCAGTCACATCTTTCGCTACACAGGCCTGGTGGTTGATTATCTATGGTAAGACATTCAGGGTTTTGAAAGCTGTTCAATTGAAATGTGACGGAATAAATTAAACTGGGATTATTTTCCAACACTCTAATTTAAGCCATTCTCATCTAGCTTGGTGCCATGGTTGGTAGGTAGATAGAGTAATGAGTTGTCACCCTATTTTGTGAGTTCAACATTTACTTGCTAAGGTTTTGACTAGCATTGATCTAATTCTATTTTGGAAATTATATTAATTTACTGAACATGTTACTGATAGCTTCCAAATCTTTAATTGTTAAAACTAAGGAAGCACATCTTAAGTTACCCAATTAAACTTAAGTATGGGCGCCAGAAAATAAGAGGGACTTTTTGTTGGTGGAAAAGGATAACATAATTTTATCTCTGTTATAGGCCCATCATCTTGTTGTGTTGTGGATGATAAGTCAGTTTCCACAGGCATTAAAATGTTACAAACTTCTACATTTAATAACACCGGTAATACAAGTATTTTTGTTGCATAGTTTAGCTCTGTGTTTAAAATTGGTTAACAAATTTCTTGCCTTGTTTTTGTGCAATGTATATGACTTGTGTTATGTTAAGTCATATTTTTGGATGTAATGCAGATAATATGGGTGTAGTGTTTTCCAATCCTAATGTGCAGTACTTGCAGGCAACAGTGTGCCAGTCAGTATTCGGTTTGAGGTGCTTGTGTTTCTATGCAAACAGTAGGCCTACAATATTGTAGACACTTTTGTACAGGAGTTTTCATTGAGACTTGTGTCAGGTAATGTTGATATTAATGTTGACATGTATAGATTTATTCTCATGTTCTGTACAGGCCTTTCATGTTGTCTTGCCCAGATCGTTATGGCAATTGCTCACAAAGTTCTTGACCTGTAAGATCGCATGTTCAAATCTGACACTGCTTTGTGTCTGGCTCTTAGTTAAATTGAAGTTTCCTCCACACATACACGTAAACCTGACTACTGCCGTTTAACTGAGAAAAGGCAGGAGTATAGCATTAAATCCAAGTACTCATGCCAATTCAATAACTAAATTTCATGTTCTCGACACTCAACCCACTGATACACAGTAGGCTATAACAAGGAAAAATGTGGCAAACAAAATCAACTAAACCTGGACAGATTGTCAGAAAATTAAGTCATAAAGCATAGCAAATAAAAATCAGTTCTATTCATACTCCAAAGTCTCCTGACTGTAGTCGTGACCAGCTCAAGTTTATGTTCACAATGTTGGTTTGTGCAATTTTATTTTGAGATGGACTGTACACGTAATGATCAGAGGAGCATATTGGGAGTCACTGCAGGTGATGTCCTGCATGCACCAAACGTGTTGTGTGATATACGCAAGATAGACTACTATAGAAATAAAACAAGGAAATATTTATTACATTTACAGTATGCTAATACTTGATGGACTATATTTGGCTCTGGGTTGGCAATGTACATGTATATTTCAACTGTTTGTTATGATTTGTATTTTGATTTTACAAAAATTTGACGGGATTTTTTCTCCATAATAAAGAACTGTATTTGTTGTGTGAGTGTAGGCTTGCGTACTGTTTCCAGCCTGGCACACCTGCAGGAACAACTGTTGGATAAACACCTGCATCTAGTCCATATCCACTGTTTTCTTCCAGTTTCGAGATGTGCTGATTGGATTTGATTGGTGTTTTACGCCATTCTCGAGAATATTTCACGATGACGCCCAGCATTATGGTGGGAGGAAACCAGGTGTCAATGTACTGGGCATATACACTAGCACTGCTGAAGGAAAATAGTGACATCATCTCGCATGTCATAATTGTTAATCAGTGTAAGTCAGGATATTTGTCAGGTAGCTGGCAAAAGGCAATTGGTCAGTCTAATTCTTGCACCAGTAAATATGACTGCCCTTGTGTCAGTGGACAAATTATCAAGTATGATATTAAACACCAATCCAAAAATATACATGTATATGACTAATACAACTCTCCATGTGTTTAACATATGTATAATTCCATGTAAGCCTCCATGTATATCATCTGTTCCATGAGCCCAAAAGTTCAAATAGACACCAGATTTGGCCTAGCTAGTGTGGTGCTTGATAATTCAAGATTTTCAATCCTGTTTCAGTTATTTAGCCTAAGTCAATAGAAACTGGTTCATTCAGTTGACCCTATCTGCCATCAGGTCTATGTACATGTAAACAGTGCATCAAAAGTAAATTCCCCCCCCCCCCCCCCCCCCAAACCGTGTTTGACATCTACAAAGATATTTGCACAATCGTGAAATTTTACACACAGTATTTCAGTAATCAAGTCAACACACTGTAGCAAGGATCACCCTGTAGATGCAGATGTACTCCAGTGAGTGTGCACAAACGCATTATCGGCCGGATTCTGAAAATTTATGAACAGATTGAAGACGATTTTGACCACATACAACCAGACAATGTTATACCATGCTTTTGTATCACACTGAGACAGCGAGCTCACATCGTGTTAATGAGGTGTGTGATCTGATTTTTAGGGAGGACTACCCACTCTTCCCGAAGCAGATGTCTAACATCATGATCATTGGACACCATCTAACATGGCGATACACTGCTTGTTTCAACTGGTCCCACAAACTTTCAACGGGATTATGATCCAGGGAATTGGCAGACCATTGCATGTCCTCAATGCCTTTGTGTTCAAAGAAGACATTTATAACTCTTGCACTATGTGGACAACTCTTGACGTCCATAAAAAGAAATCCATTGCCATTTTGAATCTGCTTGTAAAATTTTCAAAATCTGACAAATAATGCATTTGCTCATGCTCATTGGAGCACATCTGTATCTCCAGGGCGATCGTTGCTACAATGTGTGGACTAAATTACTGAAATACAGACTACAAAATTTCACAACAATTTGCAAATATCTTGGTAAATGTCAAACAGTTTCATGGGCAACAAGTCTGGAAGTCCTTTAGGGGATGTTTAGGTATGTGGTAACATGGAGAATGGATGAGTGGGTCTGCTGAGAGTTCATGCAAAATTGGTTTTGTGTATAACCTGTACTGTATTTCCAGCATTATCCACGTAGTCACTCATGCACGACAGGTTGGAAAGTCCCTGTCACTGACAAGATCTGTGCCTCACTAATCACATCTTTCTCCCGTCTTGCACATCTAAACAGAACGTTGATCACCCTAAAACTGAACATTCATATGGTATTTCTGGCCTCTACCTATGTGAGTATTTCCTGATTGTGGATTATGAAATAAAAGTCTAATGATAAGGACTGGAGTTCTTTTGTGATAGTGTATATCATTTCAGAAAAATGTCAGACAAAGAAGAGATCTTGAGTCAGTTGTCCTATCCAAGGCCAAACTGGCAATCTTGACACCCGTACTTACCTACTTGGCACTCAGTCAGCAGGGAATAGGTCATATGCAGGCGTTATGCTCGGTGTCATTGTGTACTGTGACATGTCTGGTGTCCTATATACCGCAACTAGGTGGGGTGTCATGTCTGGTGTCTAAGATATGCTATGTCATTGAGGCAGCACATATATGGGCATGATATGGGGCCTGTGGGTTTTATTGACACACTTTGGTCAAAACAGTGAAATAAAATAACGGAAGTGACAACAAAACCTAAGCAAACACTCAGACAGATAAACGACCACTTACGAGAAAGACTGTTAACATGATAAAGTACAAATTTGGTAATAACTTCAAAAATTCTGCTTTAATCAGAAGGCATCACAGATCTACAGTTTTGTCCGAAGGCATCTCGAGTAGACAAATTAACATTTTCATTCACTGCTATAGGTGATGAATGTAATATACACAAATCCTTCAAATCCTGATACTAGATCAGCTACACAAAATCTATCAAGGATCCTTACCGGACAGCACATGAAAGCAAGACTGTGAGGACAGTAAATATAACTCTTCCTAAAATGTCAGAGAACTGGACAACCACTCACACAAGTTACCATATTCCACCTTTGAAGCTGAAGGCACATTCGTGCAAATGTAAAATTTTACACGTTTACATGCATATTCGGACTACATCAAGCACAAATATGTTTTATATAAGTTATACATGACTGCATCATGCAAGGGCCACAGTCTTTCAGTACAGTGTGCTCAAACATACTTTCTCACAGTTCTTGGACTCCATTCTTGGATGTGGAATGCATAAGTAAATGCATGAAACTATACAATATAACCATTGTGTATTGTATATTTACAACTATGTATACATGCTTGTACAGATTCTGAGTATCTTAAATAAATGCTGAATATATTTTGTCATAATATTTGGTCAAACACATCTACATACATATGTAATGTGCTCCTTTACTGGCATACATGAGGAGAGCACAGTAGTTAGCATCCATGAACATTCCCACCTGTGGACCACAGTTTTTCGCACATAGCGCCAGTACCAGGTGCATGCCACTTTGGTGGAAATCTGCATGATTTCCCACAAACTTTATGTAAGACTGCATTAACATCCCAATAGGGAACTCGTAAAACTCATTCTTGTCTGTATCGAGATGGTCCAAAACTGTCAACTCATTTGTTCTTTCCTTTATTATCATCACAATTATTGGTGTAGGCGTGCTCATACAACATATACATGTATGAAGTGCACATGCACTGCAACATCCCAGAAAACAATGATGAATTCTACTGTCATCTGGATCTTCTGTGTAGCTCGTCCTGGAGTCTCTCAGTATGTGAAAACTACCAACCCCTTTAATAATGCCAACAAGTCCCCGAGAGGCGTGTAACCAAATAAAGATCAAAACTTCTCCCAGGTTGTTCAACGGCAGGATTGAACCATCACCACACATCTCTGATGATTCAAAGACCCGAATGTAAGCAACATGCCCAGAATCTTTCCTAGATCAGACAAAAATGGCTATGTTCAATAACAAAACTTGGTTTGATGTCACAGCAAGGACAAATGGCAAGGTAACAAATGAGAACCCACTTAATCAGCCTTTAAGAAGGGTCTTCTATAGTTATCTATTTTTCTGGTCAGGTTTATCACAAGACTGCTAATTCTTAGAAAGCAGATAATGACTGGATATGCTTTGCTCAACAACACTTCTTTTGGTTCAATTATGTTCTGATTTTTGCTTCTCCCACAACATTTTTCCAAAACAATACAGACATTCACATCAGTAAAACACCTGAAGCTCACATACCTTATGTTTACTAACGAGTCACAAAAGGTAGACAAAGGGAGTTCTTTAATACAGAGGAGGCTGGATTATCCTCCAGGAATTGATCTTTTCATAAGACCCCTCAGATGTATTTTTGTCATTTTGTCAACCTTTCTGAGATATAGGACATTTGGCTTAAGTACTTTTAATGGAACTTTAATCAACATATGATGTTGTCACGTCAGGTGGCATTACTTTTAAGACAGGGATTTCCATGTCATCAGGTTTTCCTTACTTGTTCATAAGTCATTTCTATCATTTTGACAACAATTCAGTTAAGAAACAAGATTTCACATCATATGGACTGTATCCCCAACTTATTAACAGCCTGGACTTCATTAATCTTTTGTGGTAATTAAGTCTTATCAAAACTTGGTCTTTTACACAACTTTTCAAAAGATACAAAATAATATGTGTAAGCAGAATAATATCAACGGCCAAGAAAACCAGCACATGCTTATATCATTACAATGGATATATGTATAAACCTTCCATGAAATATGTATCACTACAGACATGAAAACATCTATCTACACATCAAAACAGTCAAGGAGTATACTGCAATTAATCAGCAATTGGTAAAATTTGAAAAAAAAAAAGAAAAAAAAAAAACAATTCATACGAAACTCATACGTAACAATATATACTGTAAAATATCAACGATCGACACCAGCAATTATCATAAAACACAACAGATTTCAGATTTGCTTTTGTTTTTTTCTTCCTTTTTTGACTGCTTCCTCTCGATTTTTTTGGTTTTCAGTTTCTTCTCCCTCTTCCTCTCCTGAGCCATGATGGCCGTTTTTACTGGTGCTTTTATCGGCGACACCTGTCCATCAGAATTAATATGAAAGTAATTAATTCACAATGTCAGAACTAGATGGGCGTATGGGGTAATCACACCCCATGTATAAAACCTGAGGAGGCATGAATCTATTTTGGACAGACCTCTCATATGTTGGTAACAGGAGAAAATACGTTTGCTATTATTGCATATTCATTATTTAAACTGTCTGATTATAAATTTTCAGAATATGTAAATGTTAATATAAGCACACAAAAGATAAAAACTACACCCAAAATTACCTGTATAATTTCAGGCATACTTGACACAGAAAAGCGGGACTCTCTCCTCTTTAACTTCACCTCCTTGCGCTCTGGGAACACTGTGGAAGGGCAGTGTACCAGTGGAGGGTGTGGCTTGAGAGGGAGGGGCAAATAGTCACCTGGAACAAACAGCCAATTAAATATCAGCAGTCAGTGCTTCATCACTAAGTCTGATTTATGTTGTACTCAAGAATATTTCATTTATTCTATGGCGATCAGGATTATGATATGAGGAAACTGGGTAGAGCCTAGGGGGAACCCACAGCCATCCGCAGGTGGCTAGTAGACCTTCCCTCCCTATTATAAACTCACCAGCGCACAGTGATATGTGTGCACATATCTTTTCATGTCATATTGCTGAAAATGGATGAGTAGTTTGATAGTCATGTCTGATGGTGTACTAGACAAGTGGAATCATTCACTATAAACATGGTCCACATTTTTATCACTGCCATTTTTCAGGGGGTGAGCTGTGTCTCCAGGCTCTATATCTGCACTAGAAAAAACTCACTGATCTTTCTCAAACTTCATATGCCCACAAACTACAAAAATTAAAATGCAATGTATTTCACCTAATGGAAATTATTCCACACATGGTGTTATATAACACAATGTGTCTGCTTTCCATGTGGAATGTTAGAAAGACATCTAATCAGATTTACTTGTAACTGAATAAAGTGGCCGCAGCTGCTACAACCCTGCTTATATCTCCAAACCTTGCTTACCTGCCAGACTATTGACCATCTGTATGCTGACCTGGCTCTGAGACTTCACCTCAGCAGCTGGCGTATTGTGAAGACACATCAGTGGAACATGACAATTGTTTGACAGGTGAACTACAATGTTTGAGGCATTAAAAGTCATGGCTATGTCCTCTACATCAGCATGCATGTCAAACAGAGTCAGCTGGCTGCCATGAAGGAGACTCCAAACTCGCAATGTCCCATCCCAGGAACCTGTCAATCAAACACACAACACCCCATCAGTAATTCTACATTCATAGTCAACCCAAAGAGATAAACCCAAGACAATTAAACAATATCAATTTTTCAGGTCTACAAAAACAGTTATCAATATTACAACTGTTTCTGTAGGATACTACAATTGCTTTTGGGCTGCTACATATTTAAGTCGTTTTGTTACAATAGATACACAATTAGTACACTAACTTTTGACACCTTTTATTCAAGCAATGCCCTGTGGTGAGTTATTCAATTACAATGGAGTTTTGAATGAATGTTACTTCTCCTCTCAAGTTATTATAGTTATAATACTAGAAAAAACCTGCCATCACTGTTTGTACAATGTCCGTAATTTCTTGCCTCTTTTAACCAGTGATTTCTGAATTCACTGGATCTGCAAGGTCATTCTGCTGGCCTCTTATGGAAACACGAGGAAAAAATAAACTTTTTGAGTTAAAATGGTTGATTGGTGTTTAACACTGTAAGATTTTTTTTACTTACCTGTAATATGATGGCGAACAAGTTTACAAGTGGAGGAAATCGGAGCGTCCCATGTAAACCACACACCTTCGCCTTCTACCTGACAAACCTCGTGAACGTGTTAAAATTGTTAAACTTGTTGTAATGTGTACCCGTACCTGACACCAGAATACTCCCATCTGTTGTGACCCTCAGGACACTGATCACCCCCTTGTGACCCTCCAGCTGATGCTCCACTGTTCCTGTTCCCAGGTTCCAGATGATGATGCTGCGGTCACGTGACCCAGAGATAATGTTACAACTGTTGTGAGTGGTCGTCACACAATTGACAGACCCCTGGTGGCCAACCAAAACCTGCAGGAAATATTGGGTGTCACTTAAAATATTAGCAGTTCAAGTTTACGGGGTAAAGGCAGCACATAGTTGAAGCAGAAATCTTAAAAAAAAATTTATAATCGAAGTTCATAAAACATTTTTTGGGAATTTGTTTTTCAACCTCATAATACAGGATTTAATACCACATAATATGCTTTTGTCAAACAAATGTGTACAAGATATAACAATCGCAGTCAGCTTCAGCAGATTAACAAATCAAATGCAGTGTATAGTTAAAGCTAACTGGATCTGTGCTTTCTCTGTCTGGTCTTGTTTTGTGGTTTTGAGGATTTCATGCGAGTAGAATGCTACTTGACAAGGTGGTGCACACGTAGCTATTCCTTCAGAGAATGAAGTCATCCACTGAACCACTACTTATCCCCTCCCCCCCTCCTTTCACAAGGAATGAGCAAGAAATAATATTGAGCTATGTTTTTGGAAAACATGCAAAGAAATTAAAGAATAACAACTTTCAGTAACTTTGATACAATTGCTTTTTGACTGTATAAAACTGTTTGAAAGACAGCAGGATCTGAGTTTGTGATATAATATTACACAAACAGACTAAAGAACTCATGCACCTACAAAATTAATACAACCATTGTCGTGTGGATGTATGTTAGACAAAGTAGTCTCCCTTTGATTGAACCAATTCCTTCATGACAACGTGCATATCATCACCCACTTACCTGTGTCAGTTTGCCAGTTCTGGTTTCCCACACTTTCAGGGACATGTCATCTGAGCCCGTCACCACATGTTCCGAGTCTTCCGTACATGCCACACAAGTGATGTTCCCTTTATGAGATATTGTCTGTATCACATTGCTGTCCTCCAGTTTCCAGATCTTAAGGCTGAAATGTCCAAGATAAATCATTTATTTTGTATTAGGTTCACTAAGAGCTGTAATTGGTGTTCAAATAATACCACTATTATATAAATATGTATATATGAATGCTTGTGGGTTTAACATCGTACTTAACCGGGCAGAGCCCGTGGGAGACCAACGACCGTCCGCAGGTTGCTGGCAGACCTCCCCAAGTATGGCCGGAGAGCAAGCCAGCATGACTTGGTCTTGAACTCACAGCGACCTCATTGGTGGGAGGCTCCTGGGTCATTACGATACGCTAGCATGCTAACCAAATGAGTCACGGAGGCCCCTCTCGACTTTGAGAAGGACTCTCTAGCCATTAGGCCACAGAAGCAGTCACACCATTATATAATATGTATGTAAATGTACATAACTGGTCAGTACAAGCAAGTGCAGCAAACATATGAAACTGTACTAAAAGCAATAGTAGTAGAAACCACTATATTTTGTAGCCTACTGTATGTACCACACATAATAATAAAACAACTTTCAAAACAGGATAAACAGCTACAGTTCAAAAATTGATTATATTTGACTGAAGTTAGTCACACTTTTGCTAACTTCTCACAGACATGAATACAAACCTGCTAGAGCCTGCCAAAGAGAAGACGTATTCACTGCTATGTGACAGTGCCATGATGGGGATTGGGTCCGCGTATGAAAATAGAGTCTGGCCTGTATCCACCATCCACAGCTTGAGTTTTTCACTCGCATCCACAGACATCACCTTCAAGCTGTCGCTCAGAACATGCACACTCTTGATGGGGCCCTGATGACACTGCCAATAAGACCATTCAGATATTCTTGGCAAATCTAGCCAGTTACTGTGACATTACATTTTCTGATGCCATATTCGTCAAATGTCAACCATTCTTCAATAAGCACATGGTGAAATACTATTTTTCTGGCTTTCTATCACTCATGTGATATTTTATTATGGACAACCTTTCCCTAAAGTCATACACATACTACATGTAGGTATGCATTCAGCCAATCCAGTTCAACTAAATTTCTCAACATAAATACACGCATGTATGTTCTAAATGTCTAGTTCATTATCTTCTCTAAGTTTTTGCTTTTGACATGCATATTTTCATAAGTCCACTGGACGCTGATATGAAAAAAAAGTATATGTATGTTTGAAGTCCCTACCAACACAGGTAAAAATGATTAGCTTTTAATAATTAAATTACACTGACTCCAGGTAAAAGTGATCATGCCAAGGCCAGTCATTTGGTCATTGATCTGAGCATGTGTACTGCTCCATATTAATATCCACAAAAGAGTAATACGGAATGACCCACACAATGTAATACTTCCCTTTATACAAGGTAACAAATGCTACTAACCTGGTAGTCTGTGACGATGGTCCCCATGGAGATAGACCACACCTTGATGGTGTTATCAGCAGAACCAGACAAGATGTAAGCCTCCTCCTCGGCCAAGGTGAGACAGGTAATAGCATTGGTGTGGCCAGAAAGGTTTTCCATGAAAACACTCAAATCCAAATTCCACAACTTTAATATTCCATCTTTGCTACCTGATGAGAAAATATCATCACCATCATCATCAATCCACTAGCAAAACCATCTATCCAAACTTATGCCAAATCATCCTTTTTACATTAAGTAAAGGGAAATGTCTCACAAAAACATTTGAATTTCAACAACAATTTTAGCAATGTTACATTGCAAGGTGGCCAGGCTTTCATTAATACATGAAAAAAGTTTTTGAACACATCCGTGTACACTGTTGATGTCTAATACACACCTGTAACAGCCAGTTTGCCTGTACTGTTTATGGCCACAGCTGTCACTGGGCTGGGATGACTGTCATCCACAACTTCTCGCGTGGCTTCCTTGTACATGTTCCACACACAAACCTGTGTCTAAAAGTCATGGAGAAAAGACACGTACAAGGGTTGATATTTC
This sequence comes from Liolophura sinensis, assembly GCF_032854445.1. Lineage (NCBI taxonomy): Eukaryota > Metazoa > Mollusca > Polyplacophora > Chitonida > Chitonidae > Liolophura > Liolophura sinensis. The sequence continues at coordinate 17,059,491 of NC_088295.1, forward strand.
AATCAGAATTTCCTGAAGCATGTTCACAAAATATTAATTTTCGTTGCACACACATTTCCCCTGTAAGATATCATCCTACCTTCCAAACAAACCTTAAGGATTAGTTCTTACTTACTCAGAATTAGACACCCTGTATGTACTGACTAACTGATAAAATGACATTTTTAAAAATGGGCAAATAAATCTAATAAGAATGACACCCAAAATCGACTGTTAATGAGGTTGGTTTTAAGCATATTTTATGCCCATGTTAAGTATTAATCTCCTCAAAAATACCTCATAAACCTTCACTCTTTATGAGTTGTCAGAGCTTCACCGTTTAGCCAAGTGGTTGACACTCAACCAAAGTGACCATCTTCATCCATTTGCTTGCCACCGATGTATCACATACATGTACATATATACAGGCTTGACTTACATAGGTTATAATGCTTGAAGTTTGTAGACACTTAGAGCATTGTTCGTGATAAAAACAAATATATGTAACACTATCTTTTCTATAAGCTCATGCTTTATTTCCCACATTTGTCAGGTTTCAGCTTTACACAGGTTAGTCAATTTACCCAAAGTTCATGTTGAAATCAAGAGCAAGCAGGAAAATTTGACTCTTGGGTGTGTGAGTTTGCTTATACCGTAAAAATACTCTTCAAAAATCAGAAATGTTATCACCGAAGCTGTTGGGAATGTTGGGAAATGCCGAAACAAAGATCAAATTCATCACCCAAACAGAGCCTATGGTCTGTATCAGGCAGACAGTTCGAGATTGGTCAGGGCAGTAACTTCTGGATTAGAATTCATTATGGGAACAAAACTCTTAGAATCACACAAATAAGTAACCTTGTGATGTTTGAAATTCAAAAATATGATAAAGCGTTTTTCCACTACATGTACCATCTGATAATAAATTCTCCACCATGCAAAAATAAATTCTCCGCCATGTGATAATAAATTCTCTGTCATGTGATAATAAATTCTCCGCCATGTGATAATAAATTCTCCACCATGTGATAATAAATTCTCTGCCATGTGATAATAAATTCTCCACCATGTGATAATAAATTCTCTGCCATGTGATAATAAATTCTCCACCATGTGATAATAAATTCTCCGTCATGTGATAATAAATTCCCCGTCATGTGATAATAAATTCTCCGTCATGTGATAATAAATTCTCCGTCATGTGATAATAAATTCTCCGCCATGTGATAATAAATTCTCCACCATGTGATAATAAATTCTCTGCCATGTGATAATAAATTCTATAACATCTGTCTGAGAGTATATGACAAATCTTATATCATCTTATTTTCGCAGCAAAAAGACAGACAGATGGACAGACGGACAGACACACATACAGATGGATGGACAGTCAGTTATCAGACGTCTCACCCGTGAAGCTGAGAAGATCATGTTTTGGTCCCGAGAGATTCTGACAGAAATAACACAAGACTTGTGAATGCCCATGAAGGTGCGCAGCAGCTCTGTAGTACAGAGGTTATAGATGTACACTCCTCCATTGTCACAGCCCAAGACAGCATGGACGCAGTCCTGACCCACAGCTAAGCTTGATACCTGATAGGTTTGAGAAACAAGTTCAAATGTAATTCAGATAGGCAGTTCATTTCGAGAACTCTAAATGTAGCCCTCTTCATGAACTTGTAACTACCATGGTGACATAATTCCTGTAGTGATGGTACCTATGGTGATTACATGCATTTACCGTCAAAAGGGCGGTGTGCAATTAAGCCGACCTCATACAAAGTATACATTTTCCACTTATTGCCCACTCTACTCATATCTTCCATTGTTTGGTTTCACACTCAAGATGGAAAAATACTGAATAAGGAACCACCCATATAGAAATTTCTCCTCAATCAAAGACAACAAATTTTCTTGCTGCAGATTTACAAATATAAAGATATGTTTAAAACTTAGTTTACTTTGATCTGACCTGATTGTCTAGCTTGCATGATGAAAACAATTATTTATTGTTCACAATTTTCTTGGTTTATACATGTTAGTATTTATTTCATAATTAATAAGACAGTGGCCATTTTCATGGGAGAGGGAAACCCATCATTGGGTTCTTTCCTCCCCTATAAGCATTATCCCTAAATATGACCTTGAACTCACCTTGCCCTTGTGACCTTTCAGCTGATGCACCTCTGTACCAGTTGTGAATGAGAACACATGTACTGAGCCATCTTCACAACCTAAATGTTCAAATAATCAGTTTAGTACACTTGTATTCATTTAACTAAATTTGGAATTTGAAATAAACAATATGATTCTGAACAATTTTCAGTTAACACTGTGGTCTGCTTGTGAATGTATCCACACTTATTGGATGGATTCATCAACATGGGTGTTTACATCTTTGGTCCCTAATTTTGCTTATCTGTGCTGAACAATAACTACAAGCCAAAAATGCTTTAAAATCATAGGAAATATTGGCACACATGTTAACGTTGGATTAACAGGGTCCAGCTTTGAGGAGAGTATCATACCACTTGACATGTGTGTAATAAAGCTACGGCTGAAGCAGAGGCCAGGAGAAAATTCGACAACACAGGCCCTCTTACAATGAAGGAAAGTTTCTCTTACTCTACATGAAAGTCCAAACAGTTGCCAAAAAGACAGATGAAAAATTCTACTTTGTCCTCATTAATTTGGTAAAAAAAAGTTTTTTTTTTATCTTAACATGATTCAATAAACTTATCTTTCTCAACATTATTTAACTAAGTAAAACACATTTACTACTTTACCACTATCAGGAGAAATGCACTGATATATTACCTATGAGGAGAAATGTGTTGTCTATAGAGAGAGTCATACAGAGTATAGGGCTGGTGATGTCTTGACTGATACAGTTTAGAACCGTCATGTCCTCCACATACCACAGAATCATACGCTTGTCAAACGATGCTGAATAAACAAAAAGAAACATCTCATTAACAAACTCAAAAACTTCCACTTCATTAAATTTCTTTAGAAATTTTACAACCATAAATTATAAAAAAAAACATAAAGTTATAAATTTTTCAGTGAACTGTTCACATGTTTAAGCAACATTCTAGCCAAGTAATCATAAACTCTTAAACAATTTAATTACCTGTTTTAAAGTGAGATTACCTGTGATAAGTATGGTCCCTGTACTGTTGAACGTGACTGCTGTGACCGTGCTGGTGTGTTCCCTCAGTCTGTGGCTGACCTTACCCTCCAGAAGATTGTACACCAGCACACTCTTATCCCTGGAGCCACTCACTAGGACTTTGCCATCCTGGGATAGCGTCATACACATAACAGCACTGTCATGTTCTCTACAACAGTCACAGCAGTAACACAACAGTCTGGTTTGACTTGTTATTTAATGTAGACTGTAAACTTTTACAAAGTTACAGAGACCAGTAAGGATTGAACCTTTCACTGACTGTGTATCATAACCACTTTACAAAGGCCAGTAAGGATCGAACCTTTCACTGATTGTGTATCATAACCACTTTACAGAGGCCAGTAAGGATCGAACCTTTCACTGATTGTGTATCATAACCACTTTACAGAGGCCAGTAAGGATTGAACCTTTCACTGATTGTGTATCATAACCACTTTACAGAGGCCAGTAAGCATTGAACCTTTCACTGATTGTGTATCATAACCACTTTACAGAGGCCAGTAAGAATTGAACCTTTCACTGATTGTGTATCATAACCACTTTACAGAGGCCAGTAAGAATTGAACCTTTCACTGATTATGTATCATAACCACTTTAGCCACCTCAATTCATCCCAATTCAACCAACATTTTGAATGTTCAACATAACACATTTTTAACATAAATATCAATACTAAAAGGGATGAAGGTCTTAAATGTGGGTAGTAACAGTGAGTCAGACAGTATGAGTTATTCATGAAATTGCAGCACATTTCTTCAAATATTATACTAGAAATAAGACTGAACTAAATTTTGGAAAAACTCGGACATCCAGCAGTTTAGTAGCAAGTTAGCCAAATGAAATCATTCTAAATGCTTTTAAAACATGATTATAATATGAGCCAACTTATACATGTAATCTTGCCCAGATGGCACTGCTGCATATACATGTGCTCATTGTTAGTCACTAGCGCTAAAGGATTGTAAGCCTATTAACTAAGCCAGCTACCACTGAACACAGAAACAGCAGAATCCAAAGATGAATCCAAGCTTTCAACACAGAACAGGCATATCCAATGGCCAGAACAGGTAGAGCCAATGATCAAACATGCAGAGCTAATGATCAAACATGCAGAGCTAATGATCAAACATGCAGAGCTAATGATCAAACATGCAGAGCCAATGATCAAACATGCAGAGCTAATGATCAAACATGCAGAGCCAATGATCAAACATGCAGAGCTAATGATCAGAATAAGCAGAGTATATGACAACATTAAACCTTTGATTTTCAAAAGCTTAGCTACACCAGTGACTGAGATATGACACAAGCAATCTTTCTCCAAGCCAGCAGAAGTCTGCACATTCAAATGGATACACGGTTTGATGACAACATCTGACATCTCTATATTCAGCTGAAAATTTCTTAGTTTATGTGGACCACACTATGGACAGACCTAATGACTTCCACACAGTCTCCGGTGAACACGTCCCACAAGCGGATTGTCCCGTCATCAGCACCACTAAACAAACGCTTGTGATTGGAAGATAATGTCAGGCAGAGAACCACTCCAGCATGGCCTAAAAGCAGAGCAAGTAAAATCATAGTTACAGGAAATTTTATCATTAGGGAGTTTTATACATCCAAATATATTGCTTCATATCACATGAACAAAATTACAAAATGAGTATACGGTATCTCTTTAAGAGAACATGCAGACAACATTATTGCTTCACTAGTTAATAATAACATAATAATGTAAATAAATTAATACTAATAACATGTATTCTCAAAAAATCACTTGAAGGAGCAGAAAAGTTAAAACACATGACACTATAGGCTGAAAAGAGCAAATTTTTTTCTATCTGGTGGTGCATAATTTTGCGATTTTTCGTCGTCATACATGTAAAGCCTGAAAACGGTCCATCGCGTCGTCCTTCTTTAACACCCTGTAATTTATGCTGGGGGTTTGTTGCCTCTCAGCCAATGAGAGTCGTTAAAACTGCTGGCTTGTTTGTGTAAACTTGGAACCTACGTCCAAAATTCCGCTGTACTGTTCGCTACCTTCTGGGAAGAAGAGTTCTATCTAAATGGAGTCGCCCACAGCTGATTTGGGTGCTGACTTTATTTATAATTTATCAACTTGAGATACATATTACAATTTTTTTTATGGCATGCACCTGCAAGGAAATGCTTACTCTTTTCAACGGTATTTGTTTGGTATTTAAATTTTCTTCTCCTTTAAAGTAGAAATGTCTTCCCACCTGAGAAAGTCGTCACTAGTTTTCTGGAGGGCACATGGTACATGCTGATCACATTTTTCTCTGTGGCACATAGAATATGCTGGCTGTTCTGCGTGGGTAAGACTTTGGTGATGCCATCTGACACCTCAAGGGAGGTAATCAGGGGATTCCTGGGGTCTGGCAGCCATGGTGTGAGTGGTACAATCAATGGGAGAGAATACGAGTCACACCACTGCATGCATTCTGTCACCAAGCTGTCGATGGTTTGGGGATAAAACTCTACAGCAAACAAACAATTATTCCTCCTAATAATCAACAAAACCTGAATCATTTAAGCATTCACTGCCTACAAGTTTGCATGTTTACATAAATATGTAGCTCACTGGCTGCCAATCCATGTCAGGAGATTTTTCAGGCTTCAGGAGAGGTGCCAGGGTTTTCTTCCCTAAAAACCTTACCACTACGATAAAAGTGAAATTTCTCAAATACATGGTTGAACATGAATAATGTGCAAATTGTGCAAATGTGCAAAATGAATAATTACATTAATAAAAGAATGAAAGGTGAATATATTAACTCTATGTAGTATGTTTCACATTACTGTAGTTACCTTGGGGACAGCCTACATGTACTATTTGTTTATCCTTGTCCCTCAGTTGGCAGAGCTACCCTATTAGTTCAATCACCATGTGCAGTGGGCCTTTCTCATTTACTCAGGGGAGCTGCCCTATTAGTTCATTAGCCAGGCGCAGTGGGTCCTTACTATTCATCTAGCCGAATCGCCCTTTTAGTTCATTAGCCAGCTCTAGTTGGCTCTTACCTTTCAGTGAGCCAAGCCGCCCTATTAAGTCATCAGCCCTATTACATGCAGTGGGCTCTTACCATTCAGTCAACAGAGTCGTCCTATTAGTTTATTTTAATATTCAGCAGAAATGTTAGTGGAAAAATTAGTTCACTAGACACGTGGGGTGGGTCCTTCCCTTTCAGCTGGCGGAGTGGTCCTATTAGTTCACTAGACATGTGGACTGGGTCCTTACCTTTCAGGTGGAGGAGTCGCCCTATTAGTTCACCAGCCATATGGAGTGGGTCCTTACCTTTCAGCTGGAGGAGTCGCCCTATTAGTTCACCAGCCATATGGAGTGGGTCCTTACTTTTCAGCTGGAGGAGTGGCCCTAATAGTTCACCAGACATGTGGAGTTGGTCCTTACCTTTCAGCTGGAGGAGTGGCCCTAATAGTTCACTAGCCATGTGGACTGGATCCTTACCTTTCAGGTGGAGGAGTGGCAATAATAGTTCACCAGCCGTCTGGGGTGGGCCCTTACCTTTCAGCTGGCTGAGTCGCTCTATTAGTCCACAAAGCCATGTGGATTGAATCCTTACCTTTCAGCTGGAGGAGTGGCCCTAATAGTTCACCAGCCATGTGGAGTTGGCCCTAACCTTTCAGCTGGCTGAGTCGCTCTATTTGTCCACAAAGCCATGTGGACTGGATCCTTACTTTTCTGCTGGAGGAGTGGCCCTAATAGTTCACCAGCCATATGGAGTGGGTCCTTACCTTTCAGCTGGAGGAGTGGCCCTAATAGTTTACCAGCCATGTGGAGTGGGTCCTTACCTTTCAGCTGGTGGAGTGGCTCTAATAGTTCACTAGCCATGTGGACTGGATCCTTACCTTTCAGCTGGTGGAGTGGCCCTAATAGTTCACCAGCCATATGGAGTGGGTCTTTACCTTTCAGCCGGACGTGTCGCCCTATTAGTTTACTAGACACATGGACTGAATCCTTACCTTTCAGGTGGAGGAGTTGCCCTAATAGTTTACCAGCCATATGGAGTGGGTCCTTACCTTTCAGCTGGAGAAGTGGCCCTAATAGTTCACCAGCCATGTGGAGTGGGTCCTTACCTTTCAGGTGGAGGAGTGGCCCTAATAGTTTACCAGCCATGTGGAGTGGGGCCTTACCTTTCAGCTGGAGAAGTGGCCCTATTAGTTCAATAGCCATGTAGGGTGGGTCCTTACCTTTCAGCTGGCGGAGTCTCCCTATTAGTTCATTAGCCAGCTGCAGTGGGTCTTCGGTCAACACCTCTATGGACAGTTTAATCGAGGACAAGACCAGGTTGATCTCTGCGTCCAGCAGCAGCCTGTGTGAGTTCTCCAGGTTAGTCAGCAGAGTCTTGATGGAAGTGGAGTGAGCTGTGGCTAACAGGTACTCAAACGAGCAGTAGGCATACTCCCGAAAACTGTCTTGTTCACCTGACAGAAAACAGCATATTCTAGTATAAATGATTGTGGTTGTAATTCTACTTTGGCATTATTGCAACCAATTTGATCTGAGAACTTAACACATGTGAGTACTTCTTACCTATATATCTAGACCCTATGAACAGTGAGGGTGGTAGAATCTGCAAATTCATCTATATATGTATGCATGAGAGTATTGTACATGTACATACACATCTATGTGAATCATGTTAATTCATATTACAATGGATCTAATCCTAAAATGGAAACAGAATCCTTGCTGATTGGTTGCTTTGTGAGATAGGTCAAATTAGATTAAGCTGAATTTTAGGTATGCATCCAGATGTGTCTAATCTCGTTAGATTAGACGCTTTAACCCCTGATGTCATATCTCCGCTGCCAACCAATCATTTTCGATTCTGCATCCCTTTAAGATCAAATCTGACAAAAATCTGAATGAATGAGTGGTTGTGGCTTCATACCACTTTGCCAACAATGCAGCCATATTGTGACTGTAAAGGGTTTTGGTGCGACAATGAGGAATCCAAAATCAAACAACAATAGAAATTCGAAAAAAGCTGCTAAAATAACACAGTTGATAATGTCAGTTAAGAGACAAAAGTGTGTGCTGTTTTACTAGTAATACTACCTGCATGGAGGAGATGATGCCACATCTCATTGATGCGCCTCATGTTGTACCTGGTCTCGCTGTACAACAATGGCTGTGGTGAGAGCAACCGGTTTCCACAGTGAATACGCTGAACATTACGGTCTTTGTCCACTAATGGTTTGTTGTCAATCCAGCTCTCCAGAAAGAGCTCCGCGATCTGTTTGTGCGACTCTCTGGCCATCCTAGGCTGCTGATGGTACAGGTATCTTTGTCTCACCACACTGTTTATACTATGATGACACCAACAATACACCTGCTTGTTGTCCAGGAAACAAGGCATCAAGAGCACATCTGGCACAGGGAAAAGATTTTTCCACATAGAAAATGGCCACAAAAACAAATGTTAGTTGTCTTGCTTGTAATACATTCATGCAGAGAAAAGTTTTAAAAACATTTAATTTGTTAATAAAAAAACAGTTAAACATTTGGCAAGTATGTCATTAATACAGGTATATGTACCAATGCAACAGCAAATCTGCACTAATTCAATTCCATTTGGTTTGATTATTATTTAATGCGGTGTTCAAGAATTGGGGAACACCAACATGTCTGAGGTACACTACCAACCTCAGGCAAGTTACAATGGGCAAAGGGGTTAGTACACAAGCATGGCGCAATGAGGCAGGAGCCTCCAATCAATGCGGTCTCTGTGAGTTCAAGACCAGCTCACGCTGGCTTCCTCTTCGGCTGCATGTTGGAAGGTCTGTCAGCAACCTGCAGATGGTTGTGGGTTTCTCCTGGGCTCTGTCCGCTTTCCTCCTACCATAATGCTGGCCACCATCGGATAAGTGAAATATTCTTGAGTACGGCACAAAACATCACTCAAAAAAAAAAAATAAATAAATAAGTTAGGCAAGTTAGGGATCAACATTCCCACATGACCTACTTGCATAGACCATGTACACACCATGCTGTTGAAAGATGTATGTCGACAAATATAAAACTACGAAAACAGCCACATGACTGTCATCAACAGCTCATTGTCACCGGGCCCTACAGAGACTGAAATATACCAACTCCCATCTGAACTGGTAGCTTGTGAAAGGGAAGTGTCTTTGACCACTCGACCTCAGGCTGCTCTCATCAACTGATTTATATTCACTGATATTTTCATGTAAGCTTGGCACAATGGACAAAAGCTGAAATTTAGAATTCTTAAGTACAAAGCAGGCATTTGATTATAAACAATGCATTCTTACTTAGGTCTGTTTTAATTGCTATCCAAAGTGAAACAGGAAAGCGTAGAATGGGAGGTAACTCTTGGGGGTATGCCGCCAAAAGAATGTCGTTGCTAATTGACAGGAGATCAAGCAACTCCATCTCTGTCAAGCCAGCTCTTGCTAGAGTTAAGTATCTAGCAATCTGGGAAACAAATATCACACCATGCCTTTTTTCCATCACTTCAAACAGTTTCATCACAGACTCTTGGAAAGATTCTTCTGTACACAAGCACTTGTCATAGATACTGTCCCAGGACATACACTGTTTTGCCTGATACGCCAGCAATGCTAGTCTTCTCATACACTGGCTTGTCATGGAGTTCTTCAGCACATTCTCTTGTTCAGGTGCCAATGTTCTTTTGTCTTTAGCTAGCATGCCAAGGAAACACGACAGCAACTGCTCTTTAGTTTTTTTTTTAACAACAACGACGGTGTGCTTGTTATTTTGCACTGTTCTATTTGGTGATGATTTTGCAGAAGTCTCTGTAAATGAGACGAGAATATGGACTCTAGGAGGAAGACGGCATGCCAGCCAAGAGTACCCCTCCTCTAGCCCACCATCCCCATGCACTGCCGTCAGACCATCCAGGATAATAACTAGCTGACGTGACAACTGTGACAAACACTGCAACAGGTTCTGATAGGACGCGCTCAACTGGTCCTTGTCATGTGACAGGAAGTCTACATCCACGCCTAGCAGGGAGAAGATCTGCTGGGACACACTCTGCAGGTGACACTGCATGGCCATGGGCCTAACAGAATCTAGGAAACGAGCAACAACAATAACATCCTTCCCCAGAGTCTCGGGAATAAGTCGCCAGGCACAGTGCGCCAGTAGGCTAGACTTGCCACTAGACTCTGGTCCATACATGACAACAGCTTTGTGATCAACGCACGCGCCTGCAGTAAGCGCCTTCCTCAGATCCTCTAGCTCGCACTCAAAGCCATCGGAGACAAAGGCAGTCCCCAGTCTGACGCAGTGGTAGAGGTGGGGCAGAGCCTCCCAAGATACTTGCTCCTTTAAACCCTCATTCAGGTCTCGTGGGGGGTAACACATCAAGCTGGAGGGGGTCGGGGAAAACTTAGCAGCCTGCTCTATCAACAGTTTTAACTTTGTAATAACAGCTGCATTAAAGTCATCCAAGTAATCATAATGACTATCCAAAAAATGGGGCACCAAGCCCTCAGCCGACCAGGGAATGGTAAACGTGTGCTTGTTCTTGTCATTGAACTTCGCAGACACAAACTCCCTCATATTCCTAATGCCTTTCTGACCCTCTAGATTTAGTTCTCCATCCTTTTCGATGTCAGTAAAGATTTCTGCACATGCATCACTTGGCTCTAGACCTGTGGAATCAAAATAAGATAACGAAGGTCATTTCCTTTTATTCCACTTTAGCAAAATAAACTGTTAGACATTCATAGGGCATTTATTTGTAAGCCTTAAAGTAAGTCCACATTTCTAATAACACACATTCAGGAAAATCGTCCATGTTACATAATATTACACCCATACTACATTAACTTAACCCAAGCCTTGATCCAATAACAGTTTGGACAAATGAGTCTTCACAATGAGATGTGTTAAAAAATGTCAGGCCGTATACGTATTTTCAGGTCTGCATTTGTGTGAGTCAACTCACACCAGCAATGTCAACTGGCATAACAGTAGTTACAAGTTACTACCCAAAGAATGATGGAGATATGGTTGAGGAAATCCAACAGTTCATGTAATTCCAATGATCATTTTTGTTTCAAAACTGCTAAAATACAAGATATAATTACCTTCCATCTTTCTCATAATACAGACACATCCTCGGACTGATTTCTCCAGTGCCTTTTGAAGCTCCTGTTCAATTCCTACAAAACATCAGTGTGATCCTTTGCTTGTGCTTAGATTGAGAACGAACAAAGTTAAATGTAACTGACCATTTTATAAATTAATAATTTAATGCTTTCTAAGCCAATACATGTCTATATATTTACATAGGACACACAAGTACATGTACACAGTCATGCCACAAGCAGAGCCAGACTCTTAACTGTAGTACTGTAACTACAGCAGATTTGTAGTGCTTATATTAGCAGCAGCTAGAGGGAAGCTCACTATAACTCAGTTGGTAGAGCAATACACTTGGAATGAGGAGATCCAAGTTCAAATCACTAATGTGACAAGAGTAAATCCTTCAACCATTAAAAAAAATGATCCACAGTAGTAAAGAGGGACAAAGGAAGGAGAATCTAGTTACCTGAGAGGAAGAACCTGTCCTGTTTGAGGTGATGTACCTGGTTAATCAACCCCTCCCTGAAGGCCTCTCGTGCCCCATGCTGTAACAGCTCTAGCAGCTGGGTATAGATTTCCCGCCAGTCAGACACTTCACAGTCACGCACAGCCTGCAATTCAGGGTCTCTGGAAAAAAAAAGATGAACAGAAAACGTCTTGTCAGGGGCTCCTCATAACTCCTCAGTTTTTGCTTTGGACATAGTACATGTATGTATTGTCATTTATTTATCTGATTCGTGTTTCACGCCGTGCTCAAGAATATTTTTTATGCGACGGCGGCCAGCATTATGGCGAGAGGAAACCAAGCAGAACCCAGGAGAAACCCACGACCATCTGCAGGTTGCTGGCTGACCTTCCCAGAGAAGGCCAGGATGGGTAAGATATATCCATAAAACACAGAGCTGGAAAAGTGCTTTAATGCATCATGCCTAATGATGTAACCGAGTTTGAAAATAGCATAACAGGTGATTGCAATGATAAAAAACCATTTTTGTTGAATCAAAAGAAGTACATGTATACTTGAAACGAGCTATTAATATATGCCAAATATATAGCAGGCGCCGCTTATAAATGTAAATAGGCTCTATGAAATGCAATGAGTAGGCCCCTATAAAGTGCCCTTCTCCTTCCAATAAAGCACACTTCTCCTTCCAATACATGTTGTCTTCCTCTCCGGCCGTACGTGGAAATGTCTGCAGCAACCTGCGGATGGTCATGGGTTTCCCCCCGGTTTCCACCCACCATTATGCTGGCCGTCGTCGTATAAGTGAAATATTCTTGAGTATGGCGTAAAACACCAATCAAATAAATAAATAAATAAATCCTTCCAATAAAGTGCACTTCTTATACTTCTCCTTCCAACAAAGTGCACTTCTCCTTCCAATAGAACAAACACAGAATGAATGCACCCTAGGAAGATTACCACCAGGATACAAAAAGCCCAAATAACAAAATTTCATAAATGTCTCTGATTTTGTTGGCAGCATAGTTATGTACTTTGGATTATGTACAATATTTGTTCTATACCTTTTGCATATACAGTATACGATGTTTGAGGAGAACCTTTCCCACCTGATGTTATTTGAGCCTATTAAAAAGATGTGTAGTACGTAGTTCATGCCGGCGTTTACGATGACCTTTGTGGGAAGCTGCTAACTGCTGCATTGCTGTGACTCTGGTTACCATTACACAGGAAAGACACCCATTTCCACACTCAAAAATTTTTCAATTACACGAAGGTGGTAAATTTTATAGGTTTTCTATATTAATACTTTACCTGCTATTGACATGCTTGAATCGTTGAGAGATTGGGACCAGTTTGTACACAGGAGGGACAGCATTTTCATCCTTCTTGTACCAGTTATCCAGCAGCTTCACATCTGATGACAAAAGTGCAAAGACAAATAAAGGCATCAGTACTTCACTTTTTCCCTTAAAAATCTCAAAATACTGTAAGATTTAGCCTTTCGAAAGTCACGATATTGACTTGTGTTGTCATGTGAAACAATCTATCGGTCAGCTTAATTTTGTTTGTTTTGATGAACAACAAGCTCATAAGCTTGGGAACCAATGCTTGCCTTTGCCTCCCTCAAAAGCCTCACTGCGGATGTGAACAAACTCAGTTTCCTCCAGGTATGTGGGCAATGGTGGTTTTCCATACTTGTCACCAAGTAAACACTGCAACATGAAAATGGTCACACCGTTATGTATAATCTTGAAGGCAAAGGGGGAAGGTCAAAATACTGTAATTCTTCAACCTTTTCGCACATGAAAGAGCAACTTTCAGAGCAATTTACGGACATTTTAACTGATTTTGGAGACAAACTATATTAGTTGAGATGTCAAATTTCACAGTATAATTTTATCTGTCTACACAACATATGCCGTCAAAATATGCTTGAATAAACACTTTCAAACATGTCGAAAGGTTGAAGAATTACAATAGTTCAGTTTAGAACATAAAAAGTCCATAATAGAACAAAACTTTGTCAAAAAAAGAGGCGAAAAACCGTTACTTGTCATGTCAAAGCCCTGTACCCAGTATCAATTCAATATATGTACATACATGTAAACCATTAAAATAAAAACTCCTTGGACAAGAATAATTTAAGTTTACAACAGATACCAGTTTCGATTTTATACAATTAACCACTATGAAAATTTTGCGAAAAAAAAAAAAAACAGACAGAGCCACAGACAGACAGGGAGTGAGTGCTTGAGGTTTTAACGTCGTACTGAACAATTTTTCAGTCACATGACAACGAAGGAGTCCTTAGAGTGTATGCAATGTGCCTCCTTGTTGCAAGATGGATTTCCACCACTCTTTTCTCTAGTGCTGTTTCAATGAAGGCAAGTAAGCGGCCCACCCGAGCCATTATGCTGATACGGGTCAACCAGTTTACGGTTTTAGGCATGACCCGACCCGGGATTGACCCTGGATCTATCGCCCCCACCCACCACTGCAAGGACATATGTATATGAGGAGAAAATTTGATAGAACAGGACTTTAGTTTTGTATCTTAACTGTTTCCATACAGTTACAGGACAAATTGTAAGAAAATATTTTGACATCAACAGTCACATTCAAAGCGTACATGTAGCTTGCTACTCAAAGCCATACTGACCAGGAAGAATGGTCCAACAGAGATTTGAGATGATTCTTGCAATTCTGACAAGTGCTGCTCAAAAACATAGCCATCAAGGACATGGTCAAGGTCACTGCCCTGGTGGACGTCCACTAACTGGAGGTCCAGACCATAGTGCAGGCAGCACAGGTGGAGTTCAGGCAAGGCCTGTGACCATAAAGTTTGTCTCTCCAACTCAAAATCTGCAAACAGAATATTTAAGTATATTATTTATTTATTTATTTATTTGTATTTAAAACACTAAAACTAGATTCCTTCTCTGATAAAACAAACATTTTAATAGCTGTGCCGCCCCACCAAAAAAATTACATTTTTGGCTTTCTGATCGTACTTGTTTTACTCACTAAATACTTGGAGCATTTCATACAAATAGATACACCTATTAACTTTATGGCGGCAATTAGGAACTTGTTTTACTCAAAGACATGTGTGGAATCCTCATACCTTTGGAACATGTGAATACTGAGAGTGAAGGAACATGGGGCACAATGGTAAAGCACAACTGTGAGTCAAACTACGAGTTGACAGTTAGCTGATCCATCAGTGCAGATTTAAACTTGGGCACAATGGTAGAGCACAACTGTGAGTCAAACTACGAGTTGACAGTTAGCTGATCCATCAGTGCAGATTTAAAGTTGGGGCACACTGGTAGAGCACAACTGTGAGTCAAACTACGAGTTGACAGTTAGCTGATCCATCAGTGCAGATTTAAATTTGGGGCACAATGGTAGAGCACAACTGTGAGTCAAACTACGAGTTGACAGTTAGCTGATCCATCAGTGCAGATTTAAACTTGGAGCACACTGGTAGAGCACAACTGTGAGTCAAACTACGAGTTGACAGTTAGCTGATCAATCAGTGCAGATTTAAACTTGGGGCACAATGGCAGAGCACAACTGTGAGTCAAACTACGAGTTGACAGTTAGCTGATCCATCAGTGCAGATTTAAACTTGGAGCACAATGGTAGAGCACAACTGTGAGTCAAACTACGAGTTGACAGTTAGCTGATCCATCAGTGCAGATTTAAACTTGGGGCACACTGGTAGAGCACAACTGTGAGTCAAACTACGAGTTGACAGTTAGCTGATCCATCAGTGCAGACTTAAAGTTGGGGCACACTGGTAGAGCACAACTGTGAGTCAAACTACGAGTTGACAGTTAGCTGATCCATCAGTGCAGATTTAAACTTGGGGCACAATGGTAGAGCACAACTGTGAGTCAAACTACGAGTTGACAGTTAGCTGATCCATCAGTGCAGATTTAAACTATGACTGGCCTAAGGTACAAGGTTGACTTGTTCCACTCCCAATGTACACACATGTACATTTGTCCAATCAAAGCCATAATGGAAATAATTATTGTCAGGTCATGATTATGATAAGAGTTCAACTCAAGCCTGGATATGCTTGAGTCTGTATTACGCAGATCTATTGATCCTGTGATCCTTGACATCACTGGGCTTGTTAATTGATTGTCATCATTTCAATCACGGATGGGTCAATGTTGTTAAAACACCTTTCCACTAGTCCTTATAGTACAGCCTTTGTGACACAGACAGTTACTAATCTATACATGAACCAAGGAAACACATCAATGAGAGCTACATGCATGGGCCAGGCATACAAACTACTCTATTTCTTCTAATTTTTGGGACACACAGCCTGCTCATTTTAGCCAATATATATGTAATTGTTACAGGAATACTGAGTTTCTTTTTTCTCACATGGTTAGACCATCTAATGAACATCATACTCATATCTTTACTTTTCCAAAAGGCTGGTGAAGAAATGTAATATTCTACTTTCAACACAAATAATATCTGTCCCAAATTTTATAAGAATTAGGGTATGCCAAGTCCCCAGGGAAACACTCAAGTTTATGGCATTTTTTATTTGCGTTGTTCTTTTTGTTTTTTGTTCTGAACACATTAATTTAATTCAAAATGTACACACATTTGGGGAAATATCAGATTTTCTTAACACTGAAATCATCACATGTGATCTTCAAGATGAAAAACATCAATAGAGGAAAATGTGCACATAGCACTGAACCCTAAAGTTAGCTGCACCACACCTGTTGTAGAATAAAGCAGAGCTTTCTGTGTATTTTTTAAATTTAAAAAGTTTAACTTTACCCTCACAATTCACAAAATCCCATTCAATAGGGTTAGCTGAATCATGGTTATGTACATGAGACATTCTGCAAATGATAACAAAAATTGATGCTGAATATACTGCTCAATAATGAATTAATGTGATGGTCACCTCTGCATGAAGATGACTATACTGTGGTGTACAATGTATTTATTTTATTTATTTATTTGATTGGTGTGTACGCAGTACTCAAGAATATTTCACTTATAGGATGGCGGCCAGCATTATGGTGGAAGGAAACCCGGCAGCGCCCGGGGGAAACCCCTGACCATCCGCAGGTTGCTTGCAGACCTTCCCACGTATGGCTGGAGAGGAAGCCAGCATGTGTACAAAGGATGGGTCAAAGGTTATGGATATATAAGTTAGGATGGATGGTAATAGTTGTAGGAGGAATGGATCATGGCTGTAGGACTCAACACAGATATGATTACCCAATAATGGATGTATTTATTCATTTTTTATCTGATTATTGTTCAACACCATACTCAAAACTTTTCATCTGTACAATGGTGGCCAGTTTTATAAGAACTGACCACTGGCAAGCTACTGATCAACCTTCCCAAGTCACAGTCAAAGGTGTTCAAGCAGCTATATTATCATCTTCACCTACTCAATGTCATCAAGGCCCCACAATGATAGCACAGGTAGCCAGCACAGGTGTGCTGATACATGGACAGGTGTATAATGGCTATAGGATGCATGTTGTATGAACCCCTGTCACATACAGTGGGCTGTGTAGTATACATTTTGTACCTGGCGGTGTAGTATACATTTTGTACCTGGCTGTGTAGTATACATTTTGTACCTGGCTGTGCAGTATACATTTTGTAACTGGCTGTGCAGTACACATTTTGTAACTGGCTGTGCCGTACCTGGCTATGCAGTATACATTTTGGACCTGGCTGTGTAGTAGACATTTTGTACTTGGCTGTGCAGTATAAATTTTGTACCTGGCTGTGCAGTATATATTTTGTGCCTGGCTGTGCAGTACACATTATGTACCTGGTTCTACCGTACCTGGCTATGCAGTATACATTTTGTACCTGGCTGTGCAGTATACATTTTGTACCTGGCTGTGCAGTATACATTTTGTACCTGAGTGTGCAGTATACATTTTGTACCTGGCTGTGCAGTAGACATTTTGTTTGCTAATAATCAGTTACATGTATCTCACAAGATAACATACGGGAGTTCTTACTAGAAGACCCTAACACATCCACTAAAAGCCATTGGCTAATCAGGCTATTAGCACAACTGTAAAGCTTTACCTGGTTACCAAGCAACCAAGTATCACTGATAATACAGGTAGACTGAGATTATCCAATTATGGTATACAAGTAAGAAAAGAAGATGCAAAAGGATAAGATTTAATAATATCTCATGCCCGTGAAACTGAAACTGATAGGTTAAGCAAACAAAATGACTGTGGTTGTTTACAAGTAGGTCTGTTTCCACGACTCTTCCAAAACAACTAATCTTAAATCATTTGTTGCCTTTTCTTCTAGAGGACAAAATTTTTATGAAAATACTCCCAAACACGACTACCCCAATCTTAAGGTGTTGATGAGCCTTGTGGACGAAAAGTGATAGTCCCCTGTTTGCACGTCTTACATTTACTGGACCACTTGTTTTTCCACCAATGAAGCAAACAAGTAAGTATGTGCAATAATTACAGGATAGTTCGTCATAAATGTGTGAAATGGTTATTGGTTTACCGTGGGGACCTATACAGCTGACTACCCTCAAATATATATATGTGTGAAAAATTTATCAGGTAAATACCGATAAGACATTGAACAATCAAATATAAATAAATCAATGGTATATGGTTTACTATTCCCAACAGAGTGTTGTTGCCCTTTGTTGGTGGTGACAGTGGAATGTTTCAGTGTACATCACTACATTTATATTTCTTGTATCTTTTTGTCTGTGTATGATTTTGTCCACTTTTGTATTGACCTGTCATAACAGACAACAGTTGTTCTCAGAGACAAACTGTCTGTTGGTTGAACATTTACATGTGGTGACCTATGCTTCATTGTCAACATACACAAATGTAATCTGCATCCTACAAAAATCAATCCAACGAGCCTGAGTTCCCATGGCAATCAATAATGTCACTTTCAGGTTTTCAGGTGCATGTATATACCTGTTGACGTAAAGGTATATATACAGCGACAAAGACAATGCCTCCAGTGTCATCTATATGGTACAGGTAATTGTTTTTGTCGTCCAGTAAATACAAGATTGACAAAGGCACTGATCAAAGATCCTCTCACCTGTGTTATGAACTCTACGTACTGGTAATCTGAACAAGATAATCCCTGGTCTCTATGAAGAAATCAAACATTTTCCATTAGTATAATCAGCCAATCCTTAGATGTTGAAACCAACATGATACCAGTATTGTAACACTACGTATTAAAGTATAAAGGCCCATACATTGAGGAAGAGGAAGCTGTTGCTATGGGCAACACTTCATACCTGTACATGTATATATAGGTTGATCCACAGCTCTCTAGATGATTAAGCTGACAGAATGACATATCCTACTCCTAATTGGGTATGTAGTTAATTAGTAAACTGTCCAAACCAATCACAAAATGCCAGTTATTATCCAGTTCATCTTATCTAGACAAATTATAAGTATAACCTGTCTAACCCTTGAAGTGTTTTCTGTATTTCACTGTATTACTGCATTTTACTGTGTTACTCTGTTTTATTGTATTGCTGCATTTTACTTCATATTATTTAATACATTCGTATTAGATCGATGAAAAATTATTTAGAGAATTCTTGATAGTTTAAACATGAAAATGCAACAAATGTGTGGTTTTCAACTTCCTAAAGTAATACATGTATTATGGGTATATAAGATATTACAGACAATCATGTATAGAAGTTTGATAGCTTAAGAAAGTAGATTGAGTTTAATGATGTCACAACACTCCAAAAAGGTTACAAGCCGCTGTGCTTTGAGCAAATTATAGATGGTCCAGATTTGTGTGGTTTGTTTCTAGCCAAACATAAGCTACCTGTACTTTTAGAAATTGCACATATACAAAATAACAGGGAAATGCAACACAATCTTGACAGTAATCATGGTAACTTTCAGTTTCCACAAAAAGCTAAAATTGCACTTCACCTTCTGATCATTTGTTCATACTGAAAGACAACAGTGAAAGGAATCTATCTGGTGTCTATCATGTCATGTCATGGGAGTTACTGCAGTTTAAAGGCTTCACAAGGGTTTCCCACCCAGACTGCAGATTATGCATTCA
The DNA here is from genome assembly GCF_032854445.1 of Liolophura sinensis. Classification (NCBI taxonomy): domain Eukaryota; kingdom Metazoa; phylum Mollusca; class Polyplacophora; order Chitonida; family Chitonidae; genus Liolophura; species Liolophura sinensis. The sequence continues at coordinate 17,079,369 of NC_088295.1, forward strand.
AATGTCGCCAAAATCTGCTAACATTTACCTAAAACATGTAAAAGGTTAATGAATAACCCATCACACATATTTTAGTGATCAAGAAACATGGCCTAAAGTAAATAACACAGCCTAATTCAACATGGTGTGGATAAATCACATGGTCCTGTCTAATGAACTGGATTTCCTTTATTAACACGGCTGATTATAAAAATCACATTATGGACTGTCGCTAAAGGGGTCTTTGACATGTATGACATATAAATGTAGATGCTTATGCTACCTGGCATGCCTTGTTGAATAGAGGAAAACTGCCCATTTAATAAATTGATATTTTCAGGGTGCATACCAGTTGTAAATTTCCATTAACACAGGAAAAAAAAATGTACATGTGGCAATGTGCTTCTGGTGGGACATAAATCAGCGCTCCCAAGGCAGATGTCACCAACACCCATGCACTAATTACTACAGCCTGTTAATTGGCTTGATTTACTTCATTTCATTGACAAGTGTCCAGTACACGCAATTAACACTTGGTTTTCCAACAGTGGAAACTATCAGACATCAAGAATTGTAAGGATTTCACCAGCTAAGCACCTAACATCACATAATCTAGCTGGAGACAGACTGGCCTAGGCCAATGAACCAATATTTCTTTATCCCTTTTCGTTAAGCCATAATCCCCTTGAACTGAGAATCTACTGAGTGCTAGTCCACTTTAATACTACATGCCTGTACATATATCACTATCCAACAACCGTGTAACCCATTATGTACATACCGTGCATAATTTTCTTGCTGTATCATCTGACAAAGGTGTTTATATGATCAAACTGAAGTGTCACCAAAAAATAAACATGCGAGTTGTTAGCCATTCTCCAATAATGTGTTTGTGACATCTACCAGCTCCTAATTATAGTAATTAACCCTATCAAACACACATCAAAGAATATCCACTAGCAGGTGTAACAGATCCATGTCAGGTACAGGTAGATGGACTTTTGACCCATTGGTATAAAAACATGTTTGTGGTTTTGAGGCTTCTCATTTGCCTCCACTATATACTGCCTCTCAACAAAGAAAGCATTTTATTAGAGCCCCGAATTAATGTTTCTCAGCCAATAGCCTGTGCAATAACATCAGCCAATGAAGAAAGTACTGTAGAGGAGATGGCAATCCAACACCAGGAAAGTTCATCTCTCAGAAGCATTCTATTCTTCAGAAGATACCCGTCTTTCAGAGGGATTCCATCTTTCAGATCTTTTGTGTTTCAGAAGAATACCGTCCATCAGTACAATTCCATATTTCACATCCTTAAGGCAATATTCAGCTGACTTTGTGTTCCTTGTACCAACCTATGCGACAATTTTGGAAACACAACATAGGAGCATTTTACTACATAATTTTTTGCGCCAGTTCTGATGAAATCAATTGTAGGTTACCATTCCCAACAGAAAGTTTAATTAACCAAAGATGTGTATGAACGGCACTCACCTGATTTATTAGAGCAGACATAGATTTTGACTGTCTTTGATGGTGGCTGTGGGAGGCCACCAAGCCTGCCGGAGATGACATCAGAGTGACGTTTAGGAGGCTGGAAGTGGTGGGCAGGCATAGTAACATTCCGTACAGCAGCTCCAGACACATCCACACTGTCCTTCAAGCTCAACTCTTCCCACTAGCATATATGTCTAAGAAATCACTTGGCACAGACATGTACAACAACTTCACAGGTTCTTGCTGGCACAATGTTTAATTCAGGGTTCAAATCAATATAGGGTGGGCATATCGTTCAATATAGCCTGGTCATATCCTCAATACAATCTTTTCATACAGTATCCTCCATACAGGGTGGTCATATCCACCATGAAGAGTTGTCATATCCTCCATACAAGGTGGTCATATACTCAATAAAGGCTGGCAGCATGACCATTTAAAGACTTGTGGTTGACTTCCTCTTACAAGGGAATGCTCCTAAAATTACGCTCTCCGGTAAACTGAGCCGATCTGCTCACCTGGAATATTGAAACAGCAGAGAACTTTAATACAGTGTGGAATTCATCACATTCAGCTATAAGGGTAAACATAATTAATGCATCAAGCAAGACGTGATTTCAACATATGTGTAACTACATGTACCTGAAGCAAGTATAGTCATGAGTGTGCAAAGAGAAAAGCATTGTAAGTATCACTGGTGGAAGTTGTAAATCACAATGACAGCACATCAAACAGGGCCACAATCTGTAACCAAGGATGACTTAAATAAACAGGTAATTACACTTCAGTTAAATTGTCACCTCGGCTCGTAACAAAAAGCCTGATCCCGGCATGTGGATTGACAGCTTGTGAAACCATTTACATTTAAGTGGTGATGTCTCAACTTCATTATTATTATTATTACTGAAACCAAGTACAACTATGAGCCTTAAGCAGTATATAATTTAACAGATGTCATAAATATGTAAAACATGATGAAGCAAAACAAGCGCTTGAAAGGACATCCCATGTTGTGAACAAGATTAATATGATGGTAGGTATTCAATGCAAACAAGGGTATCAGATATATGGCTAAATTATCCTGTCTTCACTGTAGTCTGTGGAAAAAAAGTATAGATCTATAGCCAACTCATTAACATGTAGCTTAGCTGTAAACTTGCCACAGTACAGACTGATCTCTAATACTCTTTGCTGCCTTGATGACATATTTTATTAAGATTATATGCTACGATAATAAAAAAAAAGAATGTGTCACTAATACTCGCAAACTTGAATAGCTAGTTTCTTCTCATCTTTTTAATACAGCTTCTCATCTATCTTGCATACATACAATGCCATCCATTTGTTTATGAGCTAATGAAGATGTGTCCTACAACTGTCATCCTGCTGTCTCAAAATCTCAAATCTGATCAATGTACATGTACAATATACATGTGCATTATCTTGAAACTTGTTGAATATATCCATTTTTAGGTTTGACGAGACTTGCTATCACTACAAATTAAATCAATTTCTTCCCCCTTTTCTCATTTCAGAATTATCATCAGATCGGGATTTTGTTCAGCTCTTAGATCTTTAGATCACTACTGAGAAGACTGTTTGAAGATGCTCTGGCTACTGGTCAACATTCAAGATACCTGTTGCATGTAATTATCAAAGAAATTTTTAACTGCTACATATGTAGGCCTACACGCCATTAAACACTGATCTATAAGGGACCATACTCATCACTGTGCTGGTGATCCTGAGAGGTCTGTGCTTGCAGTCATCGATAACATAAATCAGCTATAGGCCTACCCATCAATACAACAACACATTCGTGCAGAACAGATTAACACAGTATAACTGGGGATGTTGATGAGCCTGTTCTATTCATCCAGAATACATGTTCAAGCCAAACCCATTACTATTACCTGGGACTTATATAACAGGCCCAGCTATTACAAAATGATGTTTGATTTCTAGATATATTGCTCCCTGAGTGAAGCTAACACACGACACACACTAGGTATAATGAGAGCCAACTATACCTACATATAGTATTTCATATCTGTGAATATAATAACTATATCCCAGGCTTATACATTTCTGAAATGTAGCCAATTATTGCTAATGTAAAGATCAAATAATGAAATAATTTGCACACATTTTCCATGAAATTTATTTAACAGATGAATGGCCACTGGCATTTGTTGAGCTGCACTAACTATGAAACATTGGCAGGTCCATTCACACTTATGAAAATACAGGATACAACTAATTGTTGGCAATACTCACTGTTCTGCATACAATAGGCTGTGTCTATCATACAAAGCTTAAGCTGGCTTTTCATGAAAAAGCACTAAAATCTGCTGAATAATTCCATCTGGCACAATCGCCAAAAAGGAAAACCATTGTACTTAATACAACATAACTGGCTGTAATGTGATTTGTGTGTTCTCTAGCTCGATCATGCACGATTCTACAGCAGACGGTATGTAAATTTTAAAACATTTGTTAGAGGTGTCATTAGGCCCTGTTTTTCTATTTCGCCCAATGTTATTTTCTTTTCATTTATCTGTTTATTTTTTGCTTGGTGACTTACACCATACTCAAGAATATCTCACTTATAAAAAGGCAGCCAGCATCATGGTGGAAGGAAATCGTGGGGTCCAGTGAAAACCCAATACCATTCGCAAATAGTCCGAGACTGATCTGACGTTAGGTTTAGCAGAATCTTGTTCGGCCATCTAGCTCAATGTACTTCTAGATCTTTGCTCACACTATGGAGTAGTGAAAATATATTGGCATATGGCATTCTACCTGTATCAAGGGTATGAAGGAGCTAGCATGGCTAATGGATTATAACGTAGTCCGATTTCTGCTTGAGATCACGCTCATGTTTGGAGTGGCTGTAGCCTAGTATGAGATCTCTGGATGGATTAAAGACTATTATAAATCATCACCAGTGTAGCTCTTTCATATAGGTCCACATCATACACAAAAAGTTATTCATTCAATTACATCATGTACAGCTAGGGCACATACATAATTCTGATTTATTAGCTTGCAATGTTTCAATGTACATTCTAACATTGTTGTCAAGCAAGTGAAGAACCGCTAGTTATCCATATACATATCCGTCACACATCTTATAATTTTATCATTCACTTACTGATTTAGTACCCTATAGGCCTACTTAAAAACAAAATATAAAACTGTTTCGAACTATAAACAATAGGAAAATGCATAACTGCAAAGTCTCACGTCTCAGTATCTCGAGTCACAATCATTCAATGACTCTATCACTCTAGTTTTGTTAGTCTGATTTTTCTCACTTGAACTTACTTCAGACATTCATCATGGATGATTCATATTATATGTTTTAATTTTTCAGCGTGCCCGTTAGTTCGGTCGGAAATGGGAAAAAATGATTATCACTGACATACTCGCCACACTTATTTCTCCGTTGCTATGATTTGGAAGGATACGCTAACAGTTTTTTTTTAAACTTAGCCACGGTGGTTACAAAACTCAACAACTCTCAAAACAAATCAGGAAAGTTTAGCCGAATTTTCCCGCTACTCGCGCAAACAATTTGTGATGCCCGGCATAGCCTAAAACATTCACCCAACATTACACCCGGAAATGCGCACAAAATTTGAATATATATATATATATATATATATATATATATATATATATATATATATGCTTTGGGTTTTTCGTCGTACTTAACAATTTTTCAGTCATATGACGACTAGGAATCATTAGGTTTGTTTAACATATAGTGTGTCTTCTTGTGGCAGGGCGAGTCCATGACGCCAAAGTGCTGCCGCCATGCCGTATCATGCTAAAGACACCATATATATGACATTTCATCTAGCCACATTACACTGACACCGGGCCAGCCTGTCCCGTTTCCTTACTCTAACGTCTCAGAGCTCAGCGCCAAGCGAGGCAGCAACAATCATTACACGCTGTAGTGTTAGTGAAATACTCTTGAGTGCGGCGTAAAACACCAATCAAATAAATAAATAAATAAATAATCAATCAATCAAGGCCACACAAACCATTCAAAATATGAGTGGTTATTGTATTTACTCTATCTTCAATTAAACTCAAATAAATCATATCTGTCTACAGTTTTGCAACGGGCCATGATCAAGATTTTCATTCAGTGGTTAAATATTACATATTTGAAGCCTCGGCATTGAAGGAAATATCAAGTTCTGCGTTAATTTTGAAATGAAAGCAATTAACAACAAAGAAGTCGACTTTTCATAATTCGTAGAAGAAAACGATTAAGAGATATTTACGATATTAACGACTACGGCATGGTCGCACGTACTACCGGCAAAATTTGACCTCTTGTCATTTGGCCTCAGTCGGAATTTTTAAACTGATCGACTGGACTGGTCTTGTATACAGGCCCACTTTTTAATGTATCCTGATGAAACATTATGTTTACCCCCCCCCCCCCCCTCCCCCCCACCACCACCACACACACACAACTTCCACTCAAGCACCATTACGCCTAATTAGGTGATGTTAGATGCACTTTATTAATGCTGCTTTGCCATCACATTTAATACACATTCACGTTAAAGCAATACAGAGGGACCAGGCCTCGGGATGAATGCATACAGTCCACCAGCAGTATCCTAGACTATGCAGGAATACACTATATAAGACTGCACAGTAATACAAGAGCAGTGACGACAGTGTGAATCAGATGGCTTGCAAATGGTTTTATTTCAAAATGTCACTATATATGTCGATTCCTATGCACTAAGGGTGCAATGGAGCAATGCAGTTTCTGAGAATGCCTGTTCTGGCATAAATAAAGTCCTAGGCCATGTGACGGCTAGAATTCGGTACAATTCTGTTAGGCCTGTAAAGCTATAGTTAGGCGAACAAGGTCCAGTCAACCAGTAGACCGCTAGAAGAGACGTAACATAAGGCTTATCATATCATGGAAAGTAAGGTTTGTATCTGTTAATGTAAGCTGATGGAGTTACTTATGTACATGTCTCCAGAGGTTTGCGAGGCTGGGAAAAACGGATAAAAAGTTGTTGGAGAAGTACCGAAGGCCAATCTGTAGATCCACGCGGCTTACCGGTAGGCCTACAAACCATTGTCTTGTAGGCCTTTGGGCCTAAAATAATAACTGGAGCAACAATGTTGCTGGATTACTTTGGTTAGCAAAATCCTTTCCTCGGCTTTAACGCCATGTTTTACAATTAGATTTTGTTTCCATGAATTAATTACAATTCATCCGCAGATTATCCCGTCACATAATTTCATCAGGACACATTAAAATTATTTGCGCCAATTAAAGCAGCTTCACCACGGAGCTGTCAGAGTGATACCCAGTGATCGCCTCGTAAGCGAAAGACGAGAATTCTGAAAGAATAGGGGCAGTGGAAGAATGAAACAGTTCTCAGACCTACCGTCTCAAGACTGAATGACAAGTGATTACTGTACCGGGAAATACACAGTATATATAAATATACAGTATATATACGGATAGGCTTCATAATCACAGAAATTTTGCAAGAAAAATATTGCGAAAAATATCTTCACATGCATAGCTCAACAGAATTAAAGTTTAGCCGTCACACGAGCAGTCGTGATCGTTGTACCTTTGAGAATGCATCATAGCATTGGTAGGGAACGGCTATATTATTATACTATATTCTCAAAATGATCAGGGTCCTCTGTGGTGCAGTTGGTTAGCACGCTAGCGCAGCGTAATAACCCAGGAGCCTCTCGCCAATGCGGTCGCTTTGAGTTCAAGTCCAGTTCATGCTGGCTCCCGCTCAGGCCGTACTTGGGAAGGTGCCAGATTTCCTCCCTCCATAATGCTGGCCGCCGTAGTATAAGTGAAATATTCTTGACTACGGCGTAAAGCACCAATCAAATAAGTAAATAAATAACAATGGCCAGTCCAGCGTGGACCCGAGTCTATTACGCGGAAAGCGATGATTTTTGTAAACGAGGATTTCTGTAAACGGTGATTTCCCTCAAGGCATCGTAGACCATTGCTTAACGAAACACTTCAACAAGATCATTTTCGCTTTCATATACGTTAAGCTGACCCCAATATCCATTTACAACGACATCGAGAATAGACAAGATATAGAAGTATAAGGAGACATATATATATACAATATCCATACAAATGTAAAACACTTCAACAAAGAAAAATCTGTTTTTGCCTTGTTCCGAAAAGAAATCTCGAACAGTTATATGATAAATATTTTATCTCAACAGACATGCAACCAGACTACTGTCGAAGACTAGCACTGATTTAGCTCACTTTGCTTTGGTTATCTCGTCTGGTAGTCCTGCAGACAACATGCGAAGCGCAGAACCTATGACGTCATTCACGTTATAATGAAAACATTTGTATGGGAACTCTTAGTGTGGAAGGATTTAATGACAACATAAAATGTGATCATTAAGATATAAGATGATAAAGTTAGAAGAGTATGTCAGCAAATACTCTGTGGGTCTCTATGTACAGACAAGTGGCTAATCTCTGTTATTTTTCCAGTGATAAATTCAACACAATATTGTGCACATTACCGGCACTTCATTCTTCAGCGCGTGACCCGTGTTCACAACAGATGGCGTGGAAAATTAAATGGAGTGAGTACAACGTACATATTTATACAGTATTCTGACTTTCAGCCTGTGTCTGCTTATTCGTTTGTGGGAACAGTTGTCATCAACCGAAAGATTTATTTATTTATTATTTGATTGGTGTTTTACGCCGTGCTCAAGAATATTTCACTTATACGACGGCGGCCAGCATTACGGAGGGAGGAAACCGGGCAGAGCCCGGCAGAAACCCACTACCATCCCACGTACGGCCGGAGGGGAAGCCAGCATGAGCTGGACTTGAACTCACAGCGACTGCATTGGCATTCCTAGGTCATTACGCTGCGCTAGCGCAACTGAAAGAGTTTGTAGACATATACATAACATAACAGTGCACATACATCTCATATAAGCTGACTAACAAAAGCTGTTGGTATAAACAATGACTGAATGATTATGGCTTAATGCTATATAGTTAGTAGCATTGCAGCCAATTCGTGGTGAGAACATAAAACAGGAGACTGCATATGGTTGTCGACGTGATGACAGTCAAATCAAAAATGATATACGACGAGTTAATTTAAAACCGGATACACAAGAAAACAAAAGTTAAAATTCGAAACTGTATTAAATATTGTTAAACATATAAGTGTACTAAATCTGATGAACGAATAAATGATTAGGGTTTAACGCCATTTCAGGCTTTTCAACCATCTATTGTCATTCAACAAAAGAGAATGACAACATTCAAAATGACAACAAACAGGAAACAGAAGCTTTTGAAACCAGGCAATATTAACAAAAATCAGATAAAATTCGAAAATCACATCGAATATAGTTTTTTTTGTATACAGTACAGTGAAAATTTTAAATATTTAGCTACAGCATCACGAGCAACGCTGTCAGGCAATTGAAATACACTGTCAACTGTGCACATTTGGGGGAAGTACCCGCATCCATGGCAAAGGTGATGTTTCAAACTACGAAGCCCTGTTGTGTTCATCGTGTCCACATGGTACATGGTACAGTCGCCTTTCACACCCAGCTTGCCTATATGGACGTGCCTAGTGGGTACGTACGTGGGAAAGCCTGTGAGCAGCCTGTGGATGGTTATGGGTTTCCTGCGGGCTCTGCCCAGTGATCTCCCTTCATAATGTTGGTCGCCGTTGTATAAGTGACATATATTGTTGAGTATGACGTAAAACACCAATCAAATAAACAATAAATAAACATAGGGCTGTGGCCCGGCGATTCTATTCAACTCACAGGCCCGTGTAGGTTTCCAGGGTGAAAGCTAATAGTACAGTGAAGCGATACGTGGAACGCATGGTGGAAAAGCAATACTGCATTTCACCTAAAATTTGGCATTTTGCAAGGGACGCATTTTGCTTGGTTCTGATTGATTCACTCGCCTTACAGGAAAACGTAAGAGTTTTTTTTTACGAAATTTGATTTATTTATTATCAGGAAAATTTTTGTGTTGACATCAAAAATACCATTTTGACGTCTCAATGTTCTGTTGAAAGTGAAGTATTACAGGTCAAACTTTAGGTGAAATACGGTATACGTTTTATCTTCGAAGATTTTGATTTCCGAATCAAGTATACTACCCTACACACTTACCTTTCAGACACAACATATTTTCTGTTATAATTTATTGCCTGTATATAGTTCTTCATAAAAATATGTAATAATTTGATAGTTATTCTGATATTCTGGTAAACGATTGAAATAGGTGAATGTGTCTTTTTGTACACATGCATTTCTACAAAATGTTCGAATTATTTGCTTTACACACTCTATTCCATACAGACATACCTCGATAAACACAATAATAAACTATATACTTACCTTAAGCAGTGCTGTAATGTTATAGGTCGATGTCTCTTGAGTTTCATGTGACGGCTTTATTAGTACTAAGTCAGTGAATTAGAAAATTCTGCATTATCCATGAATGACTAGTTTCTGTCAGTCATCTAAGTTAACGCGTTGACTGCCTCTAGAACTCTCACAACTTCTCCGTCCTCAGTCAGTCAGCACAGAAACATGCTCCCTAGTCGTTCTACCCCCGGATACAGTCACGTTATGTTGTGGACTCGGGAATAATGGAGATTGAGCTGGACACAGTGCGTTAACACCTGCCTGTGACATGTGCAACACAACAACCGTGGCCACGTTACCATGGATTCCACAGTGCCTGTGTCACCAGTGTTAATTTGACTCAAACGAGAAATGATATATTAATCTGCACACCCAGGATGCTCAGGAACGTCTACAGATATAGTATATCGGTATATATGTACATAGGCTATACACAAAATATATGTGTAGATATAATATTTATACATATAGGTAGACAAATATTCATGAAACATTGTTAGATATCCATGTAGGCCTATGTTAAGAAACGTGTTATGCTGTGTTTATATCTTGGAACCATTTCCAGTGTGGTGAAGAGGTAGGGATTACACCACACCCCCGCCGCCGGCGGTCTCCCACCTGTTCCGCATCATCTGGCCGATCAACAACGTGTTGCTACTGTACAAATATGTCTACCAAGAGCATACAGATATTGACTTATGTCACATATATGAAGGCCTAATCACTTTAAAGGAAGTCAATACATGTAAGAGCTATATAAACCAAAGGTAATCACATGGCACCTGTCGAACTAGAGGTCGATACACCCGCTTAAGGTCAGAAAAAGCGAGTTGCGTTTAAGATAGATAAGTGTTTAACAAAACTGCAATGCTTACCTCGTGGCATGGGTTGCTGCGGCGCTCAGCAGCGAACGCTGGGACATCATAGGTGGGTGATCTGAATGATGGTATGATAGAGCTCAATAACAAAAAGACGTCACCAACCTGCAGTGTCAGCGTCACTCCACGGCATTCGTGACAAGCCTAAGTTATCATACCGTTCCTGTTCTGAGGCTTGAAATATCTCCATAGAAACCGGTGGTTATTTTCTAATGATTCTCCATAAAAGGAGGTGGCCGTTGATTTGTCCCTGGCGATGGCTTTGTGATGGTGCTCGGGGCGCTCTTCTGTGGTATTGATTGTGCTCTGCTTGTAGGCTTGTTGTTGACAGATCTCACATCTAACAAGCCCATGGTGCACGGATAATCTCACGCGAGGGGGCACAGGTGTGTGTGTTATGTCGTCCAGATACACACACTGGCAAAATGTGCAATTAATTAATACCTGTCACCAAAACGTTTTAATTGTAAGAACGAATTACAGATGATGTAATGTTCCAACCATTCCGTGTTCCTTCCCAGCTGGTCACCCATAACTAGGCGTGGTGTCAACAGCTGTCATTAGCACGATGCGTGGTTTCTCATGCTATCATCAGTATGATGCGTCGTTTCTCATGCTGCCATTAGCGTGATGCGTTGTTTCTCAGGTTACCATTATATCCGTCCTACTAGCTTTCTAGGACGTTTATCATTCAGATACATAGCTGCATCGTTAACGCACGGAGAGTATTGCGAAAGACTATGGTATACCTAAGTGTTTTTTATTTATATAGAAGACTGATACATGCAGGCAGGTGTTCGTGTGCTGACCCGTTTAGCACACGAATTACGTCTAAGAAGTCAAATGTTTATACGGGCCGTTGAAGCTTCGTCGTTCAGTTCAGTGTTAAAAAAGCTACAAGAGTGACAACAAGCATGTCGAATTTCTCCACGAAATGGTTTGCTGTTCTGCTTACGGTTGAAAAAACAGGTGGTCCAAAAACCCTAGAGTTAGTTTTTCAAGTTTCCAAACGATTTGCCTTTCATGAAGGCATGGATTGACAGCAGAAGGCGGAAGTATTCTGTACCTACTAAAAACATCCGTATCTGCTCTTGCCATGCATTTCACAGCTGAAGGCTATGAGATGAATACAGCTGAATTTCCACAACAGCTCCTGCACACAGTAGTTATAAAATAATATTAACTGAACTGAAAACTGATAGATAATAAATCTCTGTACACTAACGCTGACGTCCACATCGTACATGTATTGATATTGTATGCAACTATATGCCCCTACAGGCACAGACTATTCGGGATGCCGACAATAACATGTGCCGATAGTTGTCATCGCATACAGGTGTGAATTTAGAATCCCTCGGGAAATAGAATGATATTTATTGTGAAGCGGACAGAGGGAGAGAAGAGTAGATAAATTTTAAATCTGAAGATAAACGCACGAAATGTACACTGTAACACAGGGTAAAGCTGTAAATAACCAGTCCGTATTGCCAAAGCGGTTGGAATGTGCGGGCTGAGATGAAATTCAACGACTAAAAACTCGTAATCTGAAGTCTGGCCAGAGATTTCAGTGTCATAGATCGCAACTTCATTGTCGTACACGATGGGTTCAGTATTGATATGGCAGTATAGTTGCTTCTGTGTAGCTGGAATCCATCTCGAAAATTCCATCGTTTTGATAGGAATTCCCAGGTTATTTAGGCCAGCTAGACTTAAGTTGGCCATCTGTAACGTCAACCGCAGCCGGCTGGAGATCGTCTAGAGTAGTAAATTTATTGTTGCATTTATACGTTTCCCAGAGGCCCTCCCAGTAATATACTGTTTAAACAGGTGGAAGATTTGAGCCCGCTTTTCTTGTTTAACCCGGCAGATTTTCAACTCCGTTGAAATTACGTCCAGTTTTTCAAAGCGCGACACAAGAATCCAAGAGCACGAGACTGGTAAAATTTTATGTAAAGATTTTACAAAAGCGTGCCAAATTGAATAGTAATATCGGGTTCTGTTGTTCTCGAGTCGCAAGTTGGAGTTGAGGACGGAGATGGAATACTCAAGAGAACTATGTGATGGATAATTAATTTGTCGAGTTTTCTCACTATAATCTTGTTTTTTGGATCTTGTTTCGAATGTTTCTAGAAAAGCGCATCACAAATTCGGAAGTGAGCTCACCCATTCGATTTAATATCGATGGAAATATACACTTGGTGGTCGGTGGTTCTCTTGGAGCACTCCGGTTTCCTCCTGGGGCCCGTTCTACAAAGCTGTCACAACCATGCCACAAGCGCATTTACTAGGGTGACGTATCTATTCACTGTATGTTGTAATGGAAATAGCGACAGGTGCAGTTTTGCGTCTGCTTCGTGAAATGGGTCAGTGGCCCCGGGATCACGAGGTAGTATTAGACTTTAGCCAAAGTTTCAATCATTAAATTTAGGATGTTCTGTTCTGTTTTTTTTAGCTGAAATTTGTTTTACAATAATTTATCCAGCATTTAAGTTGTCAAGCAATAATTTGACTTTGTTACGTCAGAAATAAGCATAATAAAGTATTTCGAAATTTTGACTTAAATCTAAAATCGCTTCGTGATCCCGGGACCAGGTCTCCAGTGAACTTTATACCACACAAGACCACACAAGACAGCACTAAGAAATCGACAGCATATTGCCACCAACAAACAATGAACGTGCAGCAATCCACGAACTTCCCTGTTCGGGAATAAGATTGATTCCGCTTCTCGTGTGGTATAATGATTGAAAGGCACCATCATCGCTCACAACTCAATAAGTAAATGCATACTTATGTATAAATAAATGGTTTCCATGGGCGAAACTATAGATAATTTTTGAGATATATAATCTAAGATATTTTTGAAGATATTTGGCATTCTGACGCTTTTCTTATTCATGTTTTGTGCATTTGAGGAATATGTAGTACATATTTATGCGATTTTTAAAGTAAAGTCTTCATGTTTGTTTACATTTATTAACATTCTTTCTTGACATACCGAAAGGCTATGTTAATATGCAAGGGCAAAATGCGACGTAATCATGTATATTCATCTGTATTTTCTTTGTTTCGGTAATGCTATACATTTCAATTTCTTCTGTCATAATCATATGAATGCAGACAGATAGCTGGTTGATCTTGCCCGGACTTGTCATTGTGACCTTTATATTATCTCTAACGCGTCGCTACAAGTCATCTATTTCTCATCCGTCTGGGCACACTTGAGATAACGACAGCTGGCAGCTGATATTTTATACCGGTATATACTCACATTTCATATCCCAGTCTTAAATATTAGTATGCACTCATTTATAAATATAAACAATATAGAATATTTGTATCTCTGTATATATGCTGAATTTTGAAATTCCTAATGGTCAAATTTCATTATCTGATACACCGACGCTGCATACATGAATTGTCACCTTATACAGATTACCATCTAAATACACAGTGAGATTTGAAGTAGTGGTAACGTTATCTCCCGGGTTATTAATATCGTCAGTACTAAGTTACACGTGATATTGTACGTCACAACTCGTGAGTAGGACTATACCGCATTAAAATAACCGTGTATTTATCAAGTTCACTACACACCCCTTATAATTTCTCTGTAATTTATCCGCCCACGACCCAGAGAAAGCCTTTCTATCCTTCGGTTCAAACCACCAGAGACAAAGTAAGTATATGCTATACTTAATTCCAAATTCAGTTGGCCTACAAACTAGAAATATTAGTTCTTTCTGTGTCAGATATTTCGAGGCATAGTTGAAAGATCTGGTTCAATTCTGACTCACGTAATGCTTTTGAATAGTTTACCTAGGTAATTCCGTACTTGATGCTGGGTTGGGTTGGTCATAATTGTCCTAAGACCTGTTATCAAAATAAACCTTAAAGCAAACCTTCATTAATGTACTTCTCCCACAAATAAGTGTGTAATAGTATATTAAAACTGAACTAAATCTACTGCTGTTATACTTCGCTTTTGCACAACTGCATTGTTGACTGGGTTTCGTTAAAATCTTGAATATAAAACCTGAGTGACTTAATACCGGTATTAGCTAATACACTTATGGACATTCGAATCATGATGGGCCTGGTGACAGGGTGCTTTGTCAGGGTTTCTTCGGCATGGTATCTCAGTGAGGCAGCATCATAAATGCGATTGTTTTTTACACGGATACACAGGAGAGATACGACAGGGGTAATTTTGAAGAAACGTCAAATCACAAGTGGAAAGAGGATAATAATACTTAGTTTTAACAACGCATTGCAGTTTTAATTGCTGGCCTTTCTGATTCACAATACTGTAGATGGAAGATGGCTTTTTTCACATTGTTACATGTAGGCCTATCTTGTTTTTAGATGAGCTACAACCAGCAGGGAGGCTATTATCAGGGCCAGCCACAACCAGGCTATCAACAAACCACGACTGTTTACTCCTCACAACCACAAGTCGTGTAAGCACAGATTTTCGTTGTTAAAGCTTAACGTCAATCTTCCTAGTTGTTGTGTACCTTGAAACTTAATTTGTTTTGGGTGTTGGTATTAATCTCAGAAAATAAACCTCAGACAAACAGTTCGGAAAAGTGCTGGAAGTGCCATGAACTTATTGGGAATCAAATATAGCCATCTTAACACAAAGCGAAGCTGTACAGTCCGAGACGAGAATTCGAGAACAGTCGAGAAGACAATTAGGCAAATCGAGTGAATGCCCTCAGTTTTTATAAACACACGTGTTTTTCAGTTTGTTTGAGATCCTGTGTTGAGATCCGACCTCACATGTCTTCTACAATAGACAAAATAATATAAGCACATTGTGAATATAAATTTACCTTGCTGTCAAGATTGAAAAGTAATTTAATAAGATGTGACTTACGACACGTGTTGCAATCGGGGTTTTCGTGTTCGACTGGTTAGCGTTCTAGCGCAGAACAATGACTCCGGAAGTCTCTCTCCAGTACAGTCGCTGCGGGTTCAAGTGCAGCTCATATTTTTTTTCGGTGTTTACTATAGCATATAGGAAACCCATGAACTACACCCGTCAATCCAAACTTGGCCAGCAGCAACACACGGATGGTCATGGATTTCCCTCGTACTATTGCCATAATGTTGGTCGCAGCCGTACAAGTGAAATATTCTTCAACACGTCGTAAAACACCAAATAAATAAATAAATAAATATGTGTTATTTGAAACCAAACCACCGATATTTCCTCGCTTAAAAATGATCCATATACTTAAACAAAGCAGCGGACGAATCAAGATTTTAAAGTCAGTCTTTTGCACTTGTGATTCTGTTGAGTATAACAAAATCAATCAATTGTGCTTATGTAAGTAACTTAAGGTTTGCGTCGTGTATAAATACGTAATTACTGCTTCATGGACTCCCTACCGCGATCACACATAACAACGAAAGCTCACCAGGCCTCACCAGGTGTTGTTTTCATTTGTGTTAACCAATGGTTCTTATCGTACACAAGACTCTGAGCTATATTGAAATGGCGATCGACCTTTGAAGGATCATCTCTAGTTCACTGTAACTGTCAGTGGTTATAACGTCCTCACTAGTCTCATACATACCGCGTATACTTAAAGGATACGTGAAATGTTTGGTTTTTATTTCTTAATATGCAGTTTAGGATGTGTAATAATATACAACAGTACAAACGCATTCTAAACATCATTTTTATTGGGTAATGCGGCTATGAAGTACAATTTTCTTAAGACCTCATCGGTCAGTTTGGAAATTAAATACCTTATAATGATAAGGTCAACGATTATAGCTGTCAAATCAACTATGTGGGGGAATAATCCCAATGGGGCACGCCTGTGCCACACATATTAAAAACATTTGTGTTGGAATCTAAAACAACAGCTTGCGTGTTTCACTTATTAACAAAATGTGTTACCCTACAATATCTTTGTGTCACAAAATACTAAAACAAGAACAAAACCTTGTTCTAATTCAACACAAGATGGAGCTGTTCCAATATGACACAAGACTTTTGTTTGAAAGAACACAAGTTTGTGTTCATACAACACAAGTTTTCTTTGTGTGCAGTGTAGGCAAGCTGAAGTGCTCTTACGTATGGCTGCGCTTGAGTCTTAAACATATTCGTGATCCCGGAGCCAGATAGGCTAAGTAGATTAAGGCTTATGCTATTTTTTGTTGACTCACAAAAGGTGGTGGTGAGTTCTGCTCTGGCTCTCCGCTCTGGCCCTCGAATCCAGCTCTAGCGGTTTCGGTTGTAGCTTTGGATCAAAAGAGCTTGATTGGGAAATATAAATTTCTAACACTGTTGACCAAAGTTTTTCTGGTTCGTCATATAGTTAACATTTATATTACACCCTATAATAAGATCCCTGACGTTTACCATATTATACAGACATGCACAAGGCGACATGCCCACTGTGAACAGAACAAAATGTAGATTGGTCTTCGCGCCACTAGGTCACATTGTAATAAATTAGCATGGTCCAAGCAGATTCAAGCTATGTATGAGTTGGCCAAGCAGTGAAATGATTACTTTATCTCACACGCAAAAGATACATTTATTTTCGTTGTTTAATACGGCATATGAATTTACGATTCTGTTTTCAGATATGTGCGGGACGAGCATTGCCACCGTGACGGTGATGCCCAGATGGCTGCGGACTGCTGTTTGTTAGCTTGCTGTTGGACATTGTTATGTTGCTGTCTGACCAGTAATTAACTCTGGCAGTCGTCTCTATTATGCAAAAACGGCTGCCAGAATGTGACTGGAATATGTTTGTAAATTGTCTTGGATTTTTTCCAAGGTTGACGTATTATATGTGTATACAAGATGAAAAATGGACTTACACTTTCCTGAGATGACCCTCAATTTTCTACAGCTATATCCATATTGTTGAGATTCCATAGATATATCATGGCAATTTTTTTTGAAAGACATGTTTACTGAGAATGGCGATGTTCCATTCCACACTTGGACGTAACTTCCTCCTCTAGTTGACAACCTGTACAATGTTTCCTGTTTGAATAGCTATCTTGGACCAATAAGTACTTGCGATAGTAGAATGTGTTAAGCATATATCGTACTCTTGCATGGGAGACGGCATCATCCTGTATATGGGGAAAACATAAACTTTGTCTTGTATGAATTGAATGATTGTTATTTTGGTGGATTATTGGGTAGAGTGAAGTCTGAACTACGCACAGATGTTAAATTTATTTTAGTGTATACATGCCGATCCATTCTGTATTATAGTAAGATGCATGCCAGACCATTATGTTTCATAATTTTAAGCGTTTCACCCTCACCTATACTATCAAGAAAGAGAAGAATGGGACGGGAATGAAGTCATCGACCAATATATATGTACACACTTTGGCTGTCAGTATATCCATGCACACACTCTCCATCAGGCAATAAACTAGTGAAAGGGAGAAAACTCTTGAGACGACATACAGACGTTTGAATTTTACGCCATGGATTACCACAAACAAGCCCATTCAGTATTTTACATAGCTCTTCTTTTAAACTGAGTTGCATAAGCACACCAAATAAAATCGCCATATAATATACATGTCCTGTATTTATCAGTTCAACTCAATCCTCTGACTCCCAGCATATCGAGGGCCTGCTTATTAGTTATTGCTTGATTAATGTATGCATGTCTGCCGATTAAAGAATTGTTATCACACCGATTCTACTACAGCAACAGTCTCAGCTCCAAAGGAGGGAATAAATAAATAAATAAATAAATAAATAAATAAATAAATGAATAAATTGGAAACATACAAAATAAATAAAAACCCGTATGGGAATATTTGAGAATATTTTTCTGTTCACAATGTGCAGGATTGTCCGGAAAACAAGGAAACATTTTACTTTCAGTAAATTAAAAAAATTCTTGTGATGATGCGTGACAACTATGAATATGGAGATATGGAGATTTGAATCCTTAATTCACTGTTTTTCAGTTTGTCTGGCAGTTTGTCTGACAGTCTGAATGTCTGAGCTGGTAATTCATTTCGTTTTTTATTGTTGTTTAATGCCATACCCAAGGTTTTTCACGCATATGGATGTGGTCAGCTTTGGGGGTGAAGGTTAAAGTTAACCATTTTCAACGATCGTAAATAGCTCTACGAGAGCTGTCGACCACTTACTGTCCCCCAGAGGCATCTGTGAACAGTGAGAGCAGATGAAACTGCAAATTCTTTGTCCAATTCCAGAACTGAACCTACACCTCGTGTGACTCGCGGTTAGTAGTCGCGCACATCACTGAGCCACATCTCCCTGGGATGATGAAAACCACTAACACTCATAGAGCCAATATAAATTGTGTAAGCTTTGCTGTATAAAATACTATTGTTACCTTAATGATGTAATATTTATTTACCAATATTAACACATATAGTCATTACACATTTCTCAGAATTAATCATACTATGAAGTTAAAGTAGACATTTTTTATTACATTTAGGCTTCATCGCTATAGCTACATTGCCTTACTTCACCTGAACGTGGAAAAGGTAGAATAAGGCTTTCTTTGACTATACAGTTTTATGAAAAGTCGATTGTGAATTGTTTTTGTTTCCTAATATCTTTTAGTAGACCAATGTCTGTTCTGATATGAATACAAATGTATGTAAACTCCTTCAAATTTATTTACAAGAGAATATTTTATAGAACTGACATTAGCATAATAAGCGTAAATACAACACCTGTCGTTTGTGTGGAGATTAATATCCATGTATTGTATTTGAATCACCAGGAAGTACCGCATCATTCAGAGGCAGGTGTTTGTGCGCAAAATCGATAAAGTTTCCGGTCACGTGATGCTTAAGACAAGATTAATCATTTCAGTTTAACATCCAGAAGGAGGATATTTCGGTTTAAATATTGTACTTGGATTATGAACTTTATGGTTTATAAGCTAAATACAGTACACATGTAATTTGTATTTTAATGAAAACAGCTGAATATATATATGTAGTTATCTAATACCATGCCGACATTTTAAGTAGCTACACCTACGCTGCTAATTTGTTTTGGCAAATATATATGTCTCTATAACATCCTTGCGGAATTTGGTCTACCTCGTGTAGATCTGGAAATTCCATTTACGGCTGGCGATTTGTTTAGATAATAAGTTTATTTAATAATAATCTATATCTACTTTCTCTCAAGAAAACACGTTAACAAACTTACTAATACATAAATTACTGATGTCGAAACCCACTATGTGGTTGCTTCCTTGGTGGACTGTGCTGGTGTAAAATGTCTATCGGAAGTGCTATGTCGTAAGAAGATAGTATCAATCGGGATTTCTCTACTATACTCTAAATATTACTAGTATAACAACAGAGATTTAAAGATTCTAGAATGTCTGCATTTCTATGTCAATACACTTACTAAAAGTTCTCCTCGGGTGGATGACAATGTTTTGTTGGAGGCGTCCAACGACATTTTACACAGTTTTGTTTTTCAAGAATTATTTAAACTTTGAAAAAATGTTTTCGTGTTATTCAGTTCAACAATTCTTTCATCTGACGGTCAGGTTTAAGGGTGAAGAATTTTGGCTGTGGAAATACCAAATACCTTAACAGAATACTCAACCTTATTAGTCAAGGGCAAGTGGTTGCAAGTGAAGCATTTTTGACCTCCAGTGACACATTAATTAGCCTTTTAGACTTTCCCTTTCTGACAACATCAAAGAAGAGTACGTTTTCAAGGTTTAAGAACAAACAATGGATTCAATGATATATGATAAGTATGACATGTGTATTCATTAATCGAAAAGGTTTCATATTTTTGAGATAGTTAAAATCTTTATCAACCACAGTAATAATAACTGGAGAAGTTCACTAAGAGAACTTAACATTGGCTAAGGCATGTTGATTTAAGTATTTCACCTTGCAGGCGCACTAACATTTACCGAGGTCATGTGCAGCTGGCAAAACGAGGTCGTTTTCAATAGCTAGACTTACAGCCTTTTTTTCGGTGACTTGAGATGAGCAATGCATGGTGTCTGAATCACGGAAGATGGTCCCTGTTGATATTAATGATTCAAAACTTGACACAATTCAGACACACTTGTCAAGTAAGAATGATAAATCCCCCAGGTAATCGGCGTTGATGGCGTTACATCTAAATCCGAGAAAAGCTGGGCACATGGAGGACAACATGAGGGAAACTCACACCAGATGATTTGACAACGTACTTCTCACTCTCCAGTGATAAATAGTACTACGGCACATTATTGCACACAATAAAACATGCATGCTTTGTCAGAATATTAACCAACGTAACAAACATCAAAAACGTCAGGGCAAAAAGGTTGATTTCTGGTAAATTTCCAGCTCTCTTGGTCTACCTGTAAGTAAGGAAGAGCCCAGTCACTTTACACGTTTAAAGGCATGTTTCTAAACTAGGGCTCATTTCGCAAAGCTGTCCTGGGCGGAAGTTGATTGCACATGTTAAAGACCAATGCTTTCTTGACAGTCACAATGAACTAAGCTTTCTGGAACTGGACTCTGATTAGGTAGGCCTGCTTTTCTGAAATTTCAGTTCATGCCACGTGCTCCACCAACATGCGCCTGACAAACATGAGGCATGTGCAGCTGGCAAATTACACCTTTCGTGCTACGTATATGTACACAGAAGATAACGGGAATGCTTCCGTGTTTGTGATAATGATTACGTGTTCTCATGTATAATTGACACCATTGGCAGGATAATTAAAGACGTAAAGCATAGAGAACAAAACCAGAACAGGTTACGCCCTTTAGTGACTTTTTCTGTTTTCATTTCACCACTGATACACATAGCTAGTAATTTATCGTACTGCTGTATTTAATATGTTCATTAGTACTGTCTCCATAGTGTGATGCAATTGCTAGATTTAGTTACAAAGACCAGATGCAAATCCATAGGCAACATCGACCTTCAATATGTGTGATTAATTACTGACAATCGGTCCATTTAGGCAATATTTCACCGTGTCCAACCCATGGCGAAAGCTCTGCGAAATCCCTAAGGGGAGACGACTGTATCGTTTATCTCCGAATCACCTTCGAAATGGCAGTCTACCATTGCCTTAGGGGACACTTT